>NC_059142.1:53908733-54229626 GCF_020740605.2 Lemur catta | reverse complement strand
GAGACAGGCAGCCCACCCTCCAGGCCAGAGGGGCAAACCTGGAGAGGGGCAAGAGGAAGCAGAGAAGGCCCTGCTCGCAGGGCTCAAAACCCTCATGGTCAAGCTACTCCCAGCTGTGGGGATTTGGAACAACTGGTCCAAACCCTCAGGCCCGTCTGGAGGGTGAAGGCCGCCCAGCCAGGCTGCAGTCCCCGTGGGAACCTTTGAGGTTGGGCGTGACTCCAAGCTTGGTCCAGTCGGCCAGGAGCATCATGGCGGCCAGCTGGGCCCCTGCTGAGTGTCCACACAGGTAAATTCCCCTGCAATGGGTCAGCAAACAGCTGCATTTGCATTAAGTTTCCCCAAAGTGTCAGGCTAGTACCGAGAGGTCCCACTTTGCCTTCTGCTTCACAGGCCAGTGGGGCAGTGTGGCTGCGTCCAGTGGGCATGGTCCTCCCACCCAGCATGGTCCAGCAAGCAGGAAACATGCAGCAACACCCACTCATTGCACGGGTACCGCTTCTGCACAAAGGCGGTGCTCCGCGCCACCTGGTCTACCATCCGGTCCAGGTTGCCTGCACAGAGAGCACGAGCCAGGTTGGGGGCTCCCTCCGCATCAAAGCCCACCTGCCCTCGGACCTTCAGCAACCACCCCTGTTACCTCTGGGGGCAATATCATAAGCCACTGTCACCACGGCCACTCCTTGTGCTGTCAGGGGCTCCACCATGAAGGCAGATTCGTCTTTACTGCAGAAAGAGACAGAGATGGGACAGCTGGAGGCAGCTTGACCACTGTGCTTCTTCCCCGTGTCCTGGGCACGCCACATGCCCGACGTTCGGCCATGCAGAGTGTGGCCTCTCTCACTGCAAGCGCACGTCCTGGGAGAACTCTGCTCGGTCACTCTGGCTTTTCCCTTGACTGGACAGTGGGCTGGACGTGCTTCTCACTGTGGGGACTGGGTTGAATTGTGTCCCCCAAAAAGACAAGTCCAAGTCTCAACCCCCAGAACTTATGAATGTGACTGTGTTTGGAAATAGGGTCTTTGCAGACGGCATTAAGAATCTTGAGGTGAGATCATCCTGGATTAGGGTGGGCCCTGAATCCAACGACTGGTGTCCTTGTAAGAAAAAAGAAGGGGGATTTCAGGCACAGAAACTCAGAGGGCAGCTGTGGATGGAGCAGACTGCAGGGTTGCAGCCGCAGGCCAGCGAGCACCTGGGCCAGCGGAAGCTCAGGGAGGCAGGAAGGGCCCTGCTGAGACCTTCGGAGGGCGCCCGGCCCTGCCCACCCCTTGGTGTCTGGCATCTGGCCTCCAGGATGTGGGAGGACACGCTTCTGTTGAAGCTGCCAGTGTGTCGTGTCGCAGTTTGTTGCAGCGGCTGCAGGAGACCAACCCAGCTGGGAAAGAACAATCTCCTTTTTGCTCCAGGATCCGAATGCCCCACTCACCTTCCACACTGCCAGTATCCTCCGTGGACAAACACGAAGATAGGCAAGGCTGTAAAACCAAGGGGGTGCGTGGGTGGGGCTGGCCCCCGAGCCCTGCGGCAGAACCCCCAGCCCCTGCGCTGACCTTCAGGTGCCTCGTGGGGAAGGTAGATGTCCAGTGTCTCCCCTTTGGCATCTCCGTAGGGGACGTGCAGCAGGCTCCTCCCGGTGGCCCGGGCCCTCCTGGTGGCTGTCTCGGAAACAGACACGTCACTGTCAGCACAAGCTCAAGCGGCGGCAATTTCTGATTCTGCTGGGGTAGAGCCCTTTTGGCTGAAAGCTTGGGTTGACAAGTCAGCTTCAGCTGTGAGCACCTCCCAGGAAAGAGGACTCCCCAGTCCTGGAGTCTGTCTCCGAGGGAACCGGGTTCTGGGAGAGACCTGCCAGCGCCTTGTTACCACGTGCTTATGGTCTGCACTTCGCTGTGCTGTGCGCTCTAGGAAGCACGAATGTTCCCAAATATTTAGAAAAATGATCTTCTAGGGAAACAGGATAGAAACTCACTTGAAACCAACAAAGAATGGAGCAATATGAATATATAATGAGTGCCGCAATGGAAGAGCTCAGAGCAATGCGGACATTGGCTGCGGCCCAGGTGGGGAGAAAGGACGAGGGCGCCGCGAGGGAAACAGGTGTGGAGGCGGGAGCAGCGCTGCTCATGTTTGAGTACGGAAGTGCCCTCCAGATGTTCCCCGACATCACCAAACCCAGGCAGATGAGCTCCTCCAACGCTGGGCCGGAGACAGTGTAGACTCTAAACTCTTCGGGAGGGCAACTTGGAAATATGCAACAAAGCCCCCAAGTCCTTATCTGCATTTATTATAAGGAAATAATCAGAAATATTGCCAAGGGTTTGTTTTAGGGATGCTCGCAGCAATGCTGTGTGTAAGAGCAACAGCGCTGGACACAGCCCACGTGACCTGGAACGGCCCCGTCACTACGGTACGGGGCACCCTCCCTCTGTGCTTTCCATCCGGGCATTCATCGTTCTTGACAGACACTCCTGTCCCCCACCATCACTGGAGCAAACTCTGCGAGGACAAGGGCTTTGTTTTGCCCACCTCTGTACACCCAGGACTGGATACACAGTAAGCATTTGAAAGAAAACTGTGTAAAAAGAAAAGGAAATTGTGTAATGAACCTGTACTTCAGTAAGCAAGGCTGGGTCAACTGAATATCCAAATGAAAAGAAAACGTTCTTGACCCCTACCTCAGCCCACACAGAGAGCCACTCCAGACCGGACCAGAAAGCTTTTAGAAAAGAAAACAGGAGATCTCCGTCACCTCCCAGTCAGCAAGGACTGCATGAGCAGGACTGCAAACGTGCTGATCAAAAAGGAAAAACGGGAGTATTTCGTTATGTAAAGTGTCAAAACGGGTCCCACAAATACCACATGGCATGAGCTGAAGATAAATTCTGAATCAATCTGGCCAGGCGCGGTGGCTCACGCCTGTCATCCTAGCACTCTGGGAGGCCGAGGCTGGAGGATCACGTGAGGCCGGGAGTTCGAGACCAGCCTGAGCAAGAGCAAGACCACCGTCTCTACTAAAAATAGAAATAATTAGCCAGGAATTACTAAAAATAGAAAAAATTAGCCAGGCATGGTGGTGCACACCTGTAGTCCCAGCTACTCGGGAGGCTGAGGCAGGAGGATTGTTTGAGTCCAGGAGTTTGAGGTTGCTGTGAGCTAGGCTGACGCCACTGCACTCTAGCCGGGCAACAGAACCAGACTCTATCTCAAAAAAAAAAAAATTCTGAATTTGACTGGGTGTGGGGTGGCAGCCAGCAGGTCAGGGGCAGATGCAGCATCTTTCTGAGTAACTTCCCTCTGCTCCCCCAGACTGCAGCTGGGCACAGCGACATTCATCACGGGGTGGGGGACACACAGAATCTGGAAAGGTCTGTTGCTGCAGCATCACCAGTTATGGACTGAACTGTGTCTGCCTCCCACCCCAAATTCCTGTCCTAACCCTGGTACCTCAGAACATGACCTTATTTAGAGATAGGGTTGTCGCAGATGTAATTAGTTAAGATAGTCATTAGAGTGGACCCGTAACCTAATATGGCTGGTGTCCTAATAAAATGAAGAAATTTGGACACACACACACACACACACACACACACACACACACACACGCACACACAGGAATAGGAGCTACCAGGATCTCAGAGGTTGAGGTCTTCCCTGGCGCCCTAAGAGGGAGCGCCGCCCTGCCAACACCTGATTTTGCACTTTTGGCCTCCAGCAGTATACGAGAATTCTCTAACACTTCTAGGACTCTGTAAAATTTTTTAAAAAATAAAACTAAATTAAAAAAACCCAGCACTGTGAGAGAATCCCTTTCCGTTGCTGAAGCTGCCCAGTTTGTGGTGCTTTGTTATGGCAGCCCCAGCAAACTGATAACCACCCCCCTTTTCTTCTCGGAGTGCACAACATTGTTCTGGAAGGCCGCACCCACTTCAGGGGGTGTTGGCAGATACAAGACTCTCTGGCTCTTGAGACAAATCTCCATCGGGGGGCCCCTGACCAGAATGTTGGCTTCCACCCCCTTCCCTGCAGCCCACCCCCACCTGGACTGAAGAAGGACACGCTGATAAAATGATCCCCAAGAGATGTTAGTAAGTGGGGCGCTGTCAGGGGACCCTTGGGGTGCTGGGTTGATCTCCCCAAGATACACAGTCCAGCTCCTAGCAGACACCTGCAACTTGGGGTCCCCGACCTCAGTGGCCACCGGGGGCCTCCAAAAACTATGCTTCCCTCAGGTAGGGGATTGATTCTGCAACTCCAGAGGGGTGAATGGTAGGAGGGGAGTAAGCATCAGACTGAGAGCTCACAGAAGTGGTGTTTGCGCCAGCGTGCACGAACTGTCACGGTGGCTGTCTGCACTCCAGCTGCACTGCCCAAAGCCAGGAGAAGTCAAAGTGACGGCAGATGCCAAGTTTCCCTGAGTCTGCCTTCCCAGGACACCAAAGCGGTTGCAAAACCAGTTTTGCCAGCACCAAGCACGTTAGCAGCCCCTGCCTTCAGAGGGGCTCTGAGTGAACCGATAAGGAGCTCTTTGTGTACTGATAAGGACAGGTCTCCAAGAAATACTAAGTGAAACAGGGTGGCAATGCCTTTACCATGCTGCCGTCTGGATTAAAGGGAGGGGAGCGTGTCCTTGTCAACAGCAGCCGCCTTGGAGGGGTGGGAGACGCTGGGCGGATGAAGAGGGCAGGGAACGCTTCAATGATACGCTTTTGTGTATTTTTTAACCGTGTAAACATATTATTTCTTCAAGAGAAAGTGGCATTCACTTATTTTTTAATCAGTGCTCAATTATTATATTATAGCTCATGACTTTCACAGGTGAAATTCCTCTAAACCTTTAAACATAGTTACAAAATAGGATTAAGTTCTAATAAACACTTCAAAGTATAATCACAGGTCAGTGTGGTGGTGGCTCAGGGCTTGGGTGGCCTGGGTGGGGAACCGCCTGAGGCCAGGAGCTGGAGACCAGCCTGGCCACACAGCAAGACCCGGTCTCTACAGTAAGTAAGAAGAAACTAGAATCACATACTGGATTCACTAAACAGAATCTTGTGGCTCTAATCAATTAAAACGTACCCACTTGGAAATGGCTTGATTGTGCTCAGGGTGTCCTGTGCATGAGGACGCACAGACAGCTTCTCTTTATTTCCTCTTTCCCAGTTACTCGATCCTCTGTTCATGGCTGCATGTTAATTTATTCAACCAGCCACTCTGGTTGTTCTGGACAAACACCCTGGGGTCACTGAAGACCCCGCTCTTTCTCAAACTACATCTGATCCCCGAGAAGTCCTGTTGGCTTTTATCCTGAATCCAGAGTCTCCTTCCCACCCTGGCTGGACCTCCCTTCACCTGTCCCCTGGAAGGCAGGGACCACCACCCTCCCCATGGCTGTCCCTGCCTCTACCTAGACTCCCTACAGCCACAGCGCCAGCGAGTTACAACGTGCTCAAACCCCTCCCGGGCCCTGTCTGAGTCAGCTCAGGCTGCCATAACAAAATACCACAGCCTGGGTGGCTCTAATGACCAGAAATCTATTTTCTCACAGTTCTGGAGACTAGAGAGCTAGTGTCTGGTGACGGCCGTTCCCTCGCCTTGCAGACTCGCAACCCATCCTTCGCTGAAGGCGTCTGGGCTGTCTCCAAGGCCACGAAATCACAAGCAACCCTGCCGTGAATAGCCTTGTGCATCCATTACTGCACCGTGAGCAAGCGTCTGTAGGAAGTGCTCTCAGGAGCGGCATTCTGGGTCAAAAGGTAGATGCATTCGTCATTTTGAGGCCATTGCCAACTGCCCTCCCTGAGGGTTTGCCAACAACCCTGCCCTGGCACATCGTGAAGGTGCCTGAGCCACACATTCTCGCAGGAACAGGGTAACCCGAAGGTAGTGATTTAATTAACACAAGAGTTCTCAAAGCATATGAACAGATTGTGTTAATGTGCTAAAAACTAAGAAAAGATCATGAAATTTATGTTCTAAATTGAATAGCAATTAAACCAGGCAGCTGTAGGAGTTCATTAGCACGTATAAATCTCCCCAGATATTAAAAACCTTTACTGACCCTGAGAAAGGTAAATCGCCTCTCTCTAGGAGGTGGCTCAGCGGGCAGCGGGTGGGAGGGCAGCTGGGGTGCAGAAACAGAAATGAGGTGACCTGTGGCCTCCCTCCAGAGTGTGACTCCTGCTAGCCCCCCGGGCCCTGAACACAAGGGCAGGAACACAGGAGGGCTTCAACGAGAAGCCCCAGAATAAACCTTATGGCAAACTTCCTTTCTCATTAAAGCAAAAATTGGGTTTCTATTATTCACAACCCAAAGCCTCCAAATTCTTACAGATAAAAACTCCAGGTCCTGAGAAGCAGTTTCCATGGGCCTGACCTGAGCATTGTGTTAGAGCTGTTAGGGGAAGTGGAGGCCAGAACCCCTGAGAGTAACCCAAGTATGGACCAGGGAGGCCAGGCAGATGGTCACAGAAGGCTGAAGCCCCAGGGTTTATTACCCCATCTGGTTTCAGAGGTAATCACTCCCAGTTTCCCAATTCGTTTAGGAAACAATTATTTACATAAGCATCAGCCACGGGCCTGCACTGCTCCAGATGTTCGAGATAGAGCGGTGACTAAAATAGTCCAGAATCCCTACTGTGCGCAGCTGGGTGCTTAGTGAGGGCGACAGGCCCTGAGAGATAGGATCAGGTAGGGCCATGGAAGACTGGGAAGGAGATGCTGGGCAGAGACCGGAGCCACCCTTGAGCAAGGAGGCCTCGGGGATCTCACCTCTCCCCGGGCAGAAGGGAGTGCCTTTGGCCTGAGCGTCTGCCAGGCCCCGGGGCCAAGCTGGACAGGCTGGGCGCCAGCTCAGGGCGGAGGGGAAGGTCTGGGGCTCAAGTCACAGTGAGTTCTTAGCCAAATCCCTGAGAACCAAAGTGAGAAAAGCGGAGTGTTCCGGGAGAAGGGGAGGAGCGCAGCAGAGGCTGGGAGGCAAGGGCTGCGGGACCAGGGGCAGGGGTCCGAGAAGACAGAGGCCTGGCCCCCAACAGCCAAAGTAGGGAACGACCCAGTGTCCGTGGGGTGAACAAAGTGTGGAACACGGCTTGGTCACAGGAAGGAGTGAAGCACTGACACGTGCCACAGGAAGGAGGAGCCTCGAAAACCCCGAGCCAGAGACGCCAGACACAGGCCACCCCGGCATAAGGATGGCATGGTCCCACTTACAGGACAGGCAAACCCGCGGGACTGAAAGCAAAGGGATCGTGGGGGGAGAGGGAGCGCCCGCGCATGAACGTGGGGTTTCCTCTGGGAGTGATGAAAATGTCCTGTAACTCGCTAGTGGCGACGGCTGCACAGCGCTGTCAATGTACGAAATGCTCCTGAATTTCCAAATGGTTAAAATGGTAAATCTTAAGTTATGAGTATTTTACTACGGTAAAAAAAAAAAAAAATGGGGTTTGTATTTCCTACGCCTTCCTTTCCTTCCTTTCGTTTTTCTAAAGAGATGCAACACGCCAAGGCAGGAAAAGTCTGGGGAGACCCGAGTCTGTCAATCATGAGGCCACGCCCACCACACCGGCGATTGGCTGTCCCGGGGAGGGGCGGGGCCTGAGCACGGGCATTCAGGGCCGTCGGCTCCCGGATCTCGGTGACCCGCGGGGGTCTCCCGTCCCGGGCGCCCTGCGGTTCGGGGACAGCGGGTCAGTTTATCCAGGGCCTCCCTAGAATGGCCCCAAGCCCCCACTTCCCACTGCGGGACAGGGGTCGCGGCGCGACACCAGCATCCCCGCGGCCCAGACCTGCCGGTGTGTCGCGAACCGGAGCTCGCCAAGCAACGTGATGAGCACCAAATAGTCTGAGAACGCGGTAGAAAATAACGCGTCGCCCATCAAGAAGAGTTTTGTGCAACCTTTTTAACGTATGCATGTGTATTAAAATAGCATGTAAACTACTTTTTAAATTGTGGTAAAATATACATAAAATTTACTATCTTAACCATTTTTAAGTGTACAGTTCAGTGGCATTAGGCACATTCGCATTATTGTGTGAACAACTCCAGAACCTTTTTCGTCTTGTAAGACTGAAACTGTCCCCATTCAACAATAACTCCCCATTCCTCCTGGCCTGCAGCCCCTGGCAACCATCCTACTTCCTGTCCTTATAAGTCTGACTCTTCCAGGAGCCTCATTTAAATGGAATCATACAGTGTTTGTCCTTTTGCATCTCAAAAAAATATATAAACTGCATTTCGTGTATTGTAAAGTGTATGTTTAGTAAAGGTCACGGTGAAACACATTTAAAAGCTATTGGTGTAGGAAATAGTTCTTAACACCACCCTTTGCTGGCTTCCTCCTGCTGTCTGTCCACTCAACAGCAATTAGACTCTGTCCCCCATGTCCCTGCCAAGGGAGGCCAGGCTTTGGTGGGGGATGAAGGGAGTCAGTGAAGAGAACATCCCCTGCTGCAAGCTAACACATCAACGTTTTAAGGATGAACGCAAATCAAAAATAAGAAAAAGATTTGCTTCTCTCTGGTACAAAAAAGGAATGGCATTTATATCCCCTCCCTTTTCTTAGAGCATTTATTTTAGGAAAGTTATTATTGTAAATCTTTTCTCTGCTTCTTTGAGAGGGACGTAAATATTTTTAAAAGCTAAATAAGTCTCTGGCCAGTTTTGCAGTCTAGGAATGTCTTTCTCAAGGACCTGGGGCCATTCTGAAATGCAATTCTCAAAGAAGATAACTTCAGATTCCGTGGGAGGGTAGGAGCAAAATTAATGCCAAAAAATCCACGATGAACAAAATATAAAAATTTTAAGCAGAGACAGGCTCCAACCTGGCACGTGCTTTACTTGCCTCACCCTAACCCCTGCCCTGTCGGGCTTGCAATCTTCATCTGTGAAACGGGCCAGTTGTCCTTGCAGCAGCCCCTGTCTGCCAGGGCTGCAGTGAAAGGAAGGCAGGCAAAAGCTGGTTAAATCACAGCACTCCCCGGCCTACCGAGATTACTAAACAGTGTTTCTGAGCACACAGGCAGCACACTCTTAGCTCCTGCTTTTTACATCGCCCTCCCTTTCTCAATGGGGTCAGCTTTTTTATCCCTCAAAACAATTAAGGTCGGCAAACAGGTTTCCTTCAAAATCATGTATGTTTCACCACATGAGCTTCCATCTCTATTAGGCAAATGGAGATGTATTTGGCACAGAGTTGGGCACAGCAAGGAACCCTTATCTATTGGGACAAGGGGGATGGTGGAATGTGCTGGAAGAAATCCCCAACAAGTCTGTTCCTCCTCCTGTGTTATCTCTGTTTAGAAAACCACTAATCCCAGGAGCCCAGGCAGCTGCCTCTGAAAGCCTGGTCCAGCCTGCTGAAGCACAGCAGACTCGCCAACACCCAGTGTTCCTGACTGAGCAAACACAGGCTGGCTGTGTACATAACCACGCTTCTTCCTTGGGGCCTGCTGCCCAACCCAGCACAAACACTTCCCCAAGTGTTCAAATCGTGGTGCAGCACTCTGCAGACACAGGGCAGAGATGAAAATTTTCCTTAAGATTTTACTAGTTTATGGGTTCCCAAGCCCTGATTTTATTAAAAAAAACAAAGGCTTCATTGCTTTTTATAAATGGCAACAGCATTCCACATCAGCAGTGGAGGGGGAATCTTCCTTTTTCCACTTTACCTTCCTATGAAACCATGGCATATGGCCTCATGGGCCTGGGTATGGTTGGCTGAGTAAGAGGGGAGGTCGAGCATGGTCAACCCAGCCCTGGACTCTACCCAGGCCTCCCCTGCTCCATTGGTCCCTGCATTGAAGGGCCCTGGGCACCCACCCATGAGCAGGGGAAGCTTACAAAGCACCTGGTGGCTGGGAAACGGTCCTCAAGGCTCAGGTGGTGCAGCACCTCCTCCCTCCCCAAAGCATTCTGAACCACTGCCACATGCACCCATGCCACCCAACTCGGCCACAGAGAGGTTACACTAGTACCCTCGATTCCTATCTGTGAGTGAGTCCTCAAGGCTTCCTCTGCTCCCAGTCGGATGACCCATCTGCTCGGGGAGTATTGATTCTCCAACTCCTGTAGGACACAGACACAGGCTCTGTAAGACCTTCATTCTCAACACAAGAGTGTGCCTCACCCCTGCACATGCCTGGATGTTCCTCTCTGCCTTTAGAAGTCCCCTCCCCAGTATCCCAGGCTCCTGAACACGCCCTCAGCTTCCTTCAATTCACTCCAACCTCTAGCCTGGCAATCGCTCCCCACCTTCCTCCCGCAGGGTGCCCCATTAGCTGCCTCAGACACAACATTAAAGATGCCCTCACATCCATGGTCTAGAGGTACCCCAGCAACAGCTGTGCCTTTAACCAGCCAACCGCCTTAAGAGGAGCGAAGGTTCCATAAATGTGTCCAGTTAATGCCATCGAGTGGGCACCACTCCTACTGCAGCTAGGACCATAGAAGGCCAGCCGGCTGGGGTGGCCACTGCAAAGAAGGAGCTCATCTTCCTGGAGGGGGTGCAATTCTGACTGCAGGAGGACCCAGCACAGTCAAAGGCACAAAAGTGAGGGGGAAGGAATCAAAGGTCAGTTTGCAAATGCTGAAGCAGTCTGGTAAGACTGGGAAGCTGAGGCTGGAGGAGGGAGGGCCGTGGATGTCAGGCCAATATGTTCAGCCTTAATGCAGAAAGTAACAAGGAACAGAGTTTGGGAGAAAGGCCTCAAAGCCCACATCATGGGAAAACTGAAGACAGGGGGCCTCCTGGAAAGGCCTGAGGCCAAACACCATCACTTCCTGGTGTTTTATCCTGGGCAAGTTAGGTAGTCTCTAGGACTCAGTACCCTTATTGGTAGAATGGACATAATGGCCGCCTCACAAAGTTACAGAGATAAGGGACAGAGAAGGGAAGCGAACACCCAAGTGTGGCTTGCCTCCTCGGCCAGTTGAACAGGGCTCTTGGTCAGAGGTCCTTGGATCTGCACAATCTATACCTGTGAAGTTTATTATCCGTAGGATGCTTACAGCCACACCTGACCTACTCCGTGACTGCTACTGTCATCTTTATTCCCATTATTTATGATAATGATAACGCAGTCGGTTTCTGAGAGTCCCCTGATCGTATAGGCAAGTGTGTGTGTGTGTGTGTGTGTGTGTGTGTGTGTGTGTGTTTGAGAGAGAGAGAGAGAGAGAGAGAGGGACAGAGAGGGACAGAGAGAGAGGGAGAGAGAGGGAGAGGAGAGAGACAGAATATGATTTCTGGGGGCAGGATCTATAGCTTTCGCCAGATTTTCAGATGTGTCCACGACTGGTAAAAGAACCACTGCCTAAAATGCAGGAACACTAGTTAGGAAATTATAATCGAATGATAATCAAAACAAGTGCCAGGTACCGTACCATGTACTCTGCGTCATTTCCAAAACAGACCTGAACACATTGCATAAGCTCAGCTCAAGATCGGAAACTTTGGCCTCTAACCTCCTGTGGGCCTGTGGATATTAACCAGGACTTCCATGTTCTCTATCCTTAAAATCGGGCTAACAAAAATCTGCCTGCGGCGAGAAGCAAAATAGATCACGGTGCTCAAGCACTGGCGACCTGGCACACAGTAGGCGCTCAACGTGCCCCAAGGAGTAATCTAGAAGACTGCTGAGTTTCCTTCTTGGAATTCCAATGTAATCACTGAGCCGATGACAGTAATCAGCTCCCAGGTCACCAATGAGTGGAGCTCGCGGCCCAGCCCCCCGCCCCTCCCTGCAGCCCGCCTACCTCTGCAGTCATGCTCTTCCAGGGAGCCTCGGGCCCGCGGCCCGCCCCGCGCACGTCCATCACGCGGTCCAGCCAGCGGCGCGCGTCCAGGCACTTTATCCTCGGCGGGTGAGGCGGGGCTCAGACCAGGCCCCGCCTCGGGCCACGCCCACTCCCGGAGCCCGTCCGGTCCTAGCGCGTTAACCCGCCCTCTCCTGTGGGCGGGACCAATATCCCGCCGCGCCCGCTGATTGGCCCTGAGCGGCGGCTCGCGATTGGCCAACGTTCGGTGCTTAAAGGCCGGCAGCGCGGGAAAATGCGATCCCCTGGGGCTCAGACAGGAGGGTCTCGGGTCCTGCGTGCTTCGCGGAGGTGCCATGAGCTGCATCAGCCTGCCTGCCGTGCTGCCCGGCTCCCCGAGCAAGACCCGGGGACAGATCCAGGTGCGCGAGCCGGGCGGGGCCGGGCCGGGGGGGCTGGGGATGCGGGGCCGGGCGGTGGCCCGTGCCCGGTGTCTGTGCGGAGCGGGCCCCGAAGTGACATCTTCTCTCCTAGGTGATTCTCGGGCCCATGTTCTCAGGAAAAAGGTAACGGCTTCTTGGGGTGGGGCTGGGCCACCTCCTCTCCAGGGATCCCCGCCCTCCTCCCTGCCTGCTGCCCATCTCGGAAGAGATGCCCCTCCGCGCAGCCAGGCCCTGCCCGGGGTACTCCTCCCCCTGGAATCCGGTCCCGGAGGAAGCCCCGCCCAGGTCGAACCCTCCTCCGGTCGTAGACACGCGGTACCGCCCCAGCTGGTCACGCCCCCACCCTGGGCCGGGCATGCCTGTACACCCCCTTTCAGTGTGACAGTCTCCTTACGTGGCCGAGAACCACTCCCTGACTGAGGCGGGGCTGGTGAGCCCCCTGAATAAACCCCGTACCCCAAACCCCTTTCTCAGGAGGTGAGGCTCGGGTTGGACTTCTTGGACCCAGAAACAAGGGCTTTGGATGTTGCTCACAAAAGCCTTGTGAGATTAATTCAGAAAAGCTCTGAGCTCTTTGAACAATTCTGTGATGAGATTACCTTGGAATGCGATCTGCAGGCACCCTCTGCATGTGACCTTTGCCTCTGGCCACCTTCCCCATCGTATCCCTGAAAAACTTACTCCTCCCACCCTTCCTGGGACCATCTGAGGGCCATTCCTGGCCACCCTCCCCAAACCCATTCCGGGGAGTATTATACGCAGCACACTGTGCCTGGCTGCCTCTCCGCGCTTTGGGGTTGGGCAGCTTGTGCCCTGTGGTCTTCCTCGTCCTCGATCCTGTGGTGGGCCTCACCAGACCCTCTACTCTTGCAGCTCGGAGCTGATGAGACGGGTCCGTCGCTTCCAGATTGCTCAGTACAAGTGCCTGGTCATCAAATATGCCAAAGACACTCGCTACAGCAGCAGCTTCTGCACACATGACCGGTCAGTCCTTGCCCCTTTGGTCCTCTCCAGGCACAGGACACACGGTCAGAGCTCTCTTTAGTGGGGTGGTAGACAGTGCTGATGCCTGGCACTGAACAGTTCAAATCAGCAAACTTTCCAGCGTGCCTGGCAAGGCAGCTGAGGACCCTGCTGTTCACAGGGCTCTAGCCCAGTGGTTCTCACCCAGGGGCGATTTTGCCACCCAGAGTCCATCTGACAGTATCTGGAGACATTTCTAGTTGTCACAACTAGAGGAGGAGGGGACTCTACTGGCCTTTAATGGGTAGAGCTCAGGGGTGATGCTGCTAACCATCTTGCAGTGCACAGGGCAGACCCCACAACAAAGAATGATCCGGCCCCAGATGTCAGTAGTGCCTGCCGGCGGGGAGAAACTCTGCTCTAGAGTTTATCCTATACAGAGGCTGCAAAGTGGTTTTGTTTGGCGTGCACGTTGATTTTTTTTTTATTTTGAGACAGTCTCGTTCTGTCGCCCTGGCTAGAGTGAAGAGGCGTCATCATAGCTCACTGCAACCTCAAATTTAGGATTAAATCTGAGTTCTGCCCATGTGTCACAGCTTATCTCCAACACAGGCTGCAGAGGCCGGCGGGCTGGCGGCATGGACACGGCGCCAGAGACACTGCCCTTGCGGAAGCCACAGCTGGCTTGCTGCCTGTCCTCTCTCTGGCTTTCTCCATCTGGGGAGGGAAGAGGGGACTTAAAACACATGAAATATTGTTTCATTCTCTTCCCAAATCTTGAAGTAGGATTATAGCAAGATAATAACTACGCAGTAGTTGTAAAGTATTTTTTTTTTTTTATAAATACAGCCACAAACTGCTGAGGTTTCAGGAAACTGCCTGTTGCTCTGAAGGCTAGTTCAGAAGAGCAAGCAAAAATGGGAACAAAAGAAAACAACATTGTAGGAAAACACAGAAGCTATTTAGAAAGGTTTAGAAAGGCAGAGGACAGAGCACAGCATTCCTCTTCAGAAAAGGCCCTGGGCGTGTGACCATAATCCCAGCTACTTGGGAGGCTGAGGTGGGAGCATTGCTTGAGACCAGGAGTTTGAGACCAACCTGGGCAACATAGTGAGACCCTCAAGTGTTAAAAAACAAAAAAGGCCCTGGGCCGGGCTTGGTGGCTCATGCCTGTAATCCCAGCACTATGGGAGGCCGAGGCGGGTGGATCGTTTGAGCTCAGGAGTTCGAGACCAGCCTGAGCAAGAGCGAGACCCCCGTCTCTACTAAAAATAGAAAGAAATGATTTGGACAGCTAAAAATATATATAGAAAAAATTAGCCGGGCATGGTGGCTCATGCCTGTAGTCCCAGCTACTCACGAGGCTGAGGCAGGAGGATCGCTTGAGCCCAGGAGTTTGAGGTTGCTGTGAGCTAGGCTGACGCCACGGCACTCACTCTGCTAGGCTGACGCCACGGCACTCACTCTAGCCTGGGCAACAGAGTGAGACTCTGTCTCAACAAAAAAAAAAAAAAAAAAAGGCCCTGGCTATGGGGATACAGTGGGGTTCAAAGTGTCATTTAATGGCACTGAACATTCTTACACACCACCTCTCACCTTCAACCTCTGCTGGGTAGGATTCTCCCTGCAGGCCGGGGGGCCCTATGACAGCAGACCCACATTCAAGTCCTGAAATCACACTAATTGCATCCTGGCTTTGCCAGTTAGTAGCTGTATGATCTTGGAGAAATCCTTTAATCTGCTGGGGGAGCCAAACAGGAATTCTTCTAGGTCATTGTTCTGCCTGTTGGGGCTCCAGGCTTATCTCTGCTGGGGCAGGGCTCCCATGGTCTGGAATCTGGTATTAAATGGACTGCCCAGGGCCAGCCCCCTCCGAGTCTCGCTCTGTCTCCTGGGCTGGAGTGCAGTGGCTTCATCACAGCTCCCTGCAGCCTCAAACTCGTGGGCTCAAGCCATCCTCCTGCCTCAGCCTCCGGGCAGCTGGGCTGGGTGGGGCTTTCTTTGATTCTGGACATTTTTGCCTGCATGGACCCCTTCCTCCATTAAAAAATTTTTTTTAATTCTATTTTTATCACAGCATTAATATAAAGACAAATATAATGCAGATCAAGTTATACTTACTTATTCTTCTGAATTTTAGAAGAAATGAAAGCATTTTGCTGGCTCCTAACGGCATCACCGGCCCTGGGCGCTGTGCCCGATAAGGAAGTAGGCCTTTTCTGTCCCCGTGTCCGCTTTGTCTGGACAGAAACATAGCAGAGTTTTTGAGTCTCTGTTGAGCTTTATATTGGACATTGCTAATTTCTAGTCTGAAGCATCAAGTGCAATAGCTTGTATTAAATAACTGGTTTTCTGAACAAGGGCCTTTGTTCTCCCCACGCCCTTTCCGTAGGCGCTAGCCTCTCAAAGCGCTGCTGTTCCCGGCCCCCATGCTGGTGTCTGGTCTCCCGGTCCCCCTTGCTCACGCTCTGGCTTCCTCCTCCCAGGAACACCATGGAGGCGCTGCCAGCCTGCCTGCTCCGGGATGTGGCCCAGGAGGCCCTGGGCGTGGCTGTCATAGGCATCGATGAAGGACAGTTTGTAAGTTGGCCTGGCCTGGCCTGGCCTTGTTCTTCCTATGAGCTCCTCCCTGTCCCTGCTTTCCCCCTGCTGGTTTGGAAGTTTTCCATTCTATTTCAGATCTTTTAGTAAAAGTAACAAGGTTAAGTTGCTTCAACCAGTGTCTGAACCCTCTTTGAATTCCCCTTGCTGCTTTCCATGTTATTGTCATATAGGATATATTTTACGTTTTTTTAGAAAAAAATATGTACAGTGGAAAAACAGAGATTTCTCAGGCCTGGTGCATAGGGGGTGTTTTGTTTGGTTCATTGTTGCTTTTGCTTGTTCCATATGGGTTATTTGGAAGCTTTGCCAATCTTTGCACGAAAATGTGTTCATTGTGTCTTCCAGTTTAAGCTGGTAGCAGATGTTAGGTTGAGCTGGTTACTTTGAAAAGTAAGGGGAAGGCTGCTATCAGTCCAGTGGTTACTCCCTGGGCAGATAATCGGTCTATTCTCAGAACAGTGTATCCAGGGGAGATTTTGCTTTTATTTATCCTGTTTTGTATTTGGTGGGTCTTTTCATTTCTGGGAAGGAAATTAAGCAATTATCACTTCAAATGTCTCTCCTCATCCCTCTGTGTACTATTTTCCAAAGTGTGTTCAATAACTCTATTTCTATATCTTCTACTCTAATTCAGAATACTCATTTTTGTTTAACAATTTACTGTTTTTTTTTTTAATTTATCCTATTCCTTCCATTAGTTTTCCAAAAATCTTGTTTCAGCCTTTTCCAGCTAACTCTTTCCATTTCTTTATGAGCACATTCTCTGGTTGAGTTTGTTGGTTGTCTTTTGTGGTCTTAATTTCTCTCCTGTGCTTTGGAGTTTTTTGTTTTTGCCAGTTTATCAAAACTAAAACCCACTCTCGAAGGGGCTTAGCTCACTTAACCCCTCAGGCAGTTTTAGGGTTGCCCCTGGCACACTGGGGAGGGCAAGAAGAGCTGCCATAACAAAAAACACCCCAAATTGCAGTAGCTTAACATGGTAGAAATTGTTTTAGAAATAATTGTCAAATAAAGAGTGAATACATTCCAGGTATACAGTGTGATGATTTGATACAAGTATACAACACAATGGGGATTTATTCCTTGCTCACCTACTGCTACGTGGTTCCACGGCAGTTGACGGGCAGCCCGGCCGAGAGGCTCACCACCACCGTTAGCACATGGCATCGGTGATCACCCTGGGTGGCTGCTCCAGATGGCAGGAGGGGACAGACGTGGTGGATCCCCTGGGTGTGAGGTTGTCATGAGCTAGGCTGGAAATTGTACACATCACCTCTGCTGACCCGAAGACTGGAACTTGGGCACATGGCCCCCCAACTGTACATTTAGTCTAGCTCCACACCCTGGAGGAAGAAGAAATCTGTTTGGTGAGTGGTTAGGAATCTCCACCTGCCCTGCCTCCCAGTACAGAATCAGGCGCTCCGACTGTAATATCCTACAGGGACGGAACAGGTCCTGTCCCCCGGGGCCAGTCCTGCCTTTCTGGCCCTGTTCTTGCCCAACATTCTCGATGAATCACAGCCCCAACTCCATCCCCACGGGGAGGCTGATGGGTCCCCTGCACCGTGCGGGGTGTCTCTGGGGAGATGGGCTCCAGGCCAGCCGGCAGCTGACACCTGCCCCCCGCTGTGGGTGCCCGTTCCATTTCGGATCCTCAGAGGTGTGCTCCTGGGCACCCCTGCGTCTGCACACACTGTTCCCAACAGTGAGCCCAGGCTGGGAATGAGGTCACAGCTCTTCCCTTTCTCTTCCAAACTGTGGCCTCCGAATGGATGCGGGATACTGCATCACCGCTTGGGGCATGGCCCTCTCGGAGCGCGGCGGCTCCGACTGTGGGCGGGCGCTCCCTTCAGACCTGCTGCTGCGAGTTGGCCCACAGCTCTGCTCTCCTGGCATTGCGTAAACCTCGTTCGCAGAGGCCGACCCGGACATCCCAGGCAGGGACCTTTCTCTTCTTACTCCTCGTTGGTTGATGTCCAAATGCCCCAGGAACAAGTGAACCAAGTCCTGTTCCCCATTGTAACCTGTAGGAGGGATTTATTTGTCTACTTCCTCCCTGGCAAGCAAACATAACCTGAGTTCATTCGGCGAGTGTTTATTATACCCACTGTGCAAACATCACCGTTCTCCCCATTCTGCCCTGGCCTCTGCCGGCCTTATTCTCGACCAGGTCAGAGTCTTCCTGTTGCTCCTAACACGGGGCCCAGCAAAAGGACTGCCCCTACCCCGCTTTACCCTCTGCGTGGACAGTGAACGAAGCCAAGCTTTGCCCGCGTTCTGGGTCTGCAGGGAAGGAAAGGCTTTTCACAGAGCAGTCGCCGTGCCCTTGGGTCGGAGCTTCAGTGCTTACTCGTGCCCCTGGGCAAGGCACAGCAGCACTCGCCCTTGCGCTGCTTTGTAGGAATTGTTGGCATCGGGAAGCGATTCATCTGGAGATCCCGCGGCCACAGGCTGAGGGCGCTGGGCCCCGGGGTCTGCCCCACGTACGTGTTCTTTAACCAGCTACATAGCACGGTGGTGGCAACAGTGGAAGCTATGATTTTTTAAAAACAGTTTTTTTGTGTTTTATTTCTGTTTTACTACACAAGTAATACAGGTTGAGTATCCCTTATCCAAAATGCTTGGGACCTGAAATGTTTAGGATTTCAGATTTTCTCAGGTCTTGGAACACTTGCATGTATATAATGATATCTTAGGGATGGGACCCAAGTCTAAACACAGAATTCATGTATGTTGTATATACACCTTATACACATGGTCTGAAGGTAATTTTATACAACGTTTAATAATTTTGTGCATGAACTAAAGTTCTGACTGACCCGTCACATGAGGTCAGGTGTGGAATTTTCCACTTGTCTTGTGTTGGTCGTGCTCAGAAAATTTCAGATTTTAGAGCATTTGGGATTAGGGATGTTCAACCAGTAACAGAAGTTAGGACTACACATAAGAAAAAAAAGTCCGTAATTTGCCACAAAGTCTTCTAGAGACCACCAGGAATTCCCCTCACTTGGGTTTATTCCTCGGGGCACCATGGGGAGGGTGAGATGGGGCTCCGAGGACTTGGCTGCTGCGGCCGTTCTGCGGAGGGTGCGCGAGGCTGGCTGTGCTGTCGGGCAGGCGTCCTGGGCAAGGTGATTCGTACCTTAAGCCGTATCCGCGGGGAGGGCAGGTGAGAACCAGGCTGTCGCTGCAGTCAGCAGCAGCAGCTCCTCGGCCAGGAGCGGGGGGTGTTCGCTGCTTTGTGGCTCGGACACTGCCGTATTTTTGTCTGTGCTCAGACGTGATTGTGGAGGGGTCTCGTTTTCGTCTTGACTCCTGGTCACAGAATGGCCTTGCCTGATGCTGGTCCCCCGTGACATTGAGGACATCCCGTCAAGCCAGGGCCCACCCTGAGTGCCAGGCCAGCCGCTGGCTGCTGGGGCTGCTCTCTGCTCTTTCTCCCCTCCCAGAAAAACAACAAAACCCCCATAACATGTTGGCTTAGATCCTTCTAATCTTTATACGTGTATTTTTTTAATAGATCAGGCGCCTATCACACGCTGTGACTATTTTTCCATGTCCACAAATACCCATCCCCACGAATACACCATTTCTTGTCCACGCTTCCTTGTCTGTGGCGTTTAGACACACAGACGTCTGACGCTGCTGCCTGATGCACGGGGACGCACCTGCTGAATGGAATGGCTAGGCCAGGGGGGCAGTCTCTTTCATTGAGTCAGTTTTTCAACCTCGTACCGTACGGCAGCAACATCCTAGGTACTGGGGGTGAAAACCAGAGCCCCCGCCCTCGAGCGTACACTCTAGCTAGGGGAGAAAGTATGTGTCAGGTGGTGACAACTGCTATACATTAGAGGAAAAGGCAGAGTGAGGGGCACACAGTTAAGGTGGGGGGATGCTTCATGGGCCTGGGGCCAGCAGGAATCTGGGTGCCACAAGCAGGGGCCCGAGGCAGGAACGAGCCTGTGGGAGCCAGTGAGGTGGAGAGGTAGCCAGGGCCCGGTGCCCGGGAAAGATGTGGGCTTAACCCTGGGGGAGACCCAGAGGGCAGTGGTGGGACCAGCAAGGCCAACACCTTTTCCCACATTTTATCAGCTACTTATATTTATTTCTCCCTCTGCAAATTGCCTGTTTCGGGCTTCCACTCATTTTTCTCTTAGTTTATCTTTTTTCTAGTAGACATGGGAGCATTAGAGTCGCTCCAGGCTAATCTGAGTGGCTGGAGTTGTCGGACCCGGCAGCATCTTCTCTGAGGCCCCAGGAGCTGCTCAGGGAGACGCTCACGCTCTTCCTCCACCCGCTCTCCCCAGTTCCCCGACATCGTGGACTTCTGTGAGACCATGGCCAATGCCGGGAAGATCGTGATCGTGGCTGCACTGGACGGGACCTTCCAGAGGAAGGTAAGGGGTCTCATCCAGGTCTTGGGGTGGGATCGGAGGGAGGAAGGGGCTTCTCGGTGGGTGCAGGGACGTGCACAGAGACACCAGCCCAGCACGCCCTTCCCCGTCTCAACTCAGCGCTCCCTGGGTGACCTGGGCTCGCCACTAAGGGGCATAGCCGAGCTGCTCAATCCAGGCCTTGCCCAAGCCCAGGGACTCCCTGGTCTGCTCAGGAGTGAGTCTGTCCAGACCAGGTGCCATCTGCCGTGGCAGGTGCTTTGAGCTGGCAAAGGGACAGAGCAGGGCTTGGTGCTCTTTGGGGGACCAAAGTCAAAGCAAGCTTTCCTGGCTTCAGTGCTTGTGAATCAGAGGGTTTAAAAGAGAAACCCACCCGGCTGTCTTTCCGCGGGAGTGCAGGCTTTCGGGGCCATCCTGAACCTGGTGCCCCTGGCCGAGAGCGTGGTGAAGCTGACCGCGGTGTGCATGGAGTGCTTCCGGGAAGCCGCCTACACCAAGAGGCTGGGCACGGAGAAAGAGGTAGCTCCACCTGCCTTCTCCCCGCGGGGCGGGCAGGGGCACAGCTCTGCCTCCTTCCAAGTCCAGGCCCTTCACGTCCTTTCTGTGTCCCTGTGGCCAGGTTGAGGTGATCGGTGGAGCAGATAAGTACCACTCCGTGTGTCGCCTCTGCTACTTCAAGGCCTCGGGCCAGCCCGCTGGGCCAGACAACAAAGAGAACTGCCCAGTGCTGGGAAGGCCGGGGGAGGCGGCTGCAGCGGCCACCAGGAAGCTCTTTGCCCCTCAGCAGATCCTGCAGTGCAGCCCTGTCAACTGAGACGGGCCACCTGCTCCCCCTCCTGCTGCCACCTAGCGGACGCCTGCGCCCAGCCTGCTGTGTGGCCCGCTAGGGAGGAAGTCAGGGAGGGCTACCGTGCCTGGGGGACTTTCTGAGGCTGCCCCACACGTCACATGTCCCTCCTTGCCTGCCCACCGGCCCTGTCTTGGTTCCCTTGCTGGCGCTGGGATGATCCGCCCCAGGCTGGAGCTGGCCTACGGCTGGCCCGGGGTCTGTCTGCTGCACACCCACCCCTCCTCCTCTGGGGTGCGGAGCAGAGCCACATGCTGCTGTGACATCAGCGCTGCTGGCTTCTTCCCCCTTTGTGGCTTTCACTGTTGAGTTTCTGTTCTCCCTGGGAAGCCTGGGCACCTGCACTTTGAGCCTCAGCCCTCTGCAGGGCCGGCTCGAGCCCTCCTGCTCCCCTTGGGCTCAAAGCACTTCCTACACTCTGCTGGTGGCTTTCTCCAGAACTGCAGCACCTTCCACCTTGGTGGCACTGTCCCTGCTGGGGGCAGGGCCCGTGCTTCTGCTGTAGTGTGTGGAATTAGTAATATTAAAATTCACTAGCTGGTGAAAGCACATTTAACTTGGGTTTCCCCGGGTCTCATTTTGGACGGCTCAGATGTGATTTGGGTGGGGATTATTTTCCAGATCTTTCTGTAGTACTAGTGATCTCTTAACCACCACCCCTTTTAACTGAGAAAGGATCGTGGAGTGCGTCCTAAGAGGAACGCTCACCTACCTTCCTGTCTGGGGCAAGGCTGGATCGAGGACGCTGCTGTCCCGCTGCCAGCTGGGGCTGCGAGGTCAGGTTTTGTTTGTGAAACAGACACTTGATAGTTGAGGAGCCGAGAAGATGCAGCTCAGCTGTGCCTCGGGAGATGGGCGGTTGGCAGCTGTTGGCAGCTCGCTTGGAGGTAGGAATCCACGGGGGCGGGCGGTGCTGAGACCAGGTGCCTGCCCATGTGTTCCCAGATGGCCTCCCCGCCACTCTTCTTGGCAACACCCCCATTGCTAGTGATCTGCCCCAGGCCACAGCTGTGGGGTCTCTTGCAGCAGTAAGGCCTGTAATTCCTGGAGTTGGGTCCTATTGGCTCGCACTCAGGATTTTGAAACTATGAGGGCCCACTGTTGACAGCTCCCTCTGCCATTGCTCAAAAGGGGAAGCTAGAGTTGCTTCAGGGGCCCTGGCCTCTCCCACCAGAGACTGGCTGGCGCGCTTGGGTGGGCTGGGCGGCCAAGCCCTCAACACCACGGCCTGGGAAGGGCCCCAGACCCCGGAAGTGCTGCACCCGGGAGGAAAGTGGAAACCTGGCACCCCCGGGGTACCCCTCACTCTGGAAAGCTGGCACCCCCAGGGTACCTCTGGAAACCTGGCACCCCCAGGGTACCCCTCACTCTGGAAACCTGGCACCCCCGGGGTACCCCTCACTCTGCTGTGAGAGGGGCAACTCCCAGGTGCCCTCCTCCAGCCCAGGGGAGGGAACAGGACTCTGGCAAGGCAGTCCAAAAAAATCATCTTGTTTACAAGCTGAGCACAGTTGCTATTTTAAGATGCTGATGAAAGGCCTGTAGGAATGGGACCCCAGACTGGGGAGGGGCTGCCACTGCTTTGTTCAAAACACAAGTTCCACAAAGCTGGCCCTCAACACCCCTCTGGGGTGTTCCCAGAGCGGAATCTCTTCCTCCCGTCCCAAGGCTAAGGCGCAGCCAATGACAATGGAGAAAACATTTATTCCATCTCCAGCCATCTAGCAGAATCCACTGAGGGAGGGCAGGGCATCTTCTCCAAGGCTTTATAATACATTCTGCACAGCCCCTGCCCCTCCCCACGTTAACGAGCAATGGCGGGATATTTACATAAAGCTGGGTGTCGTCAGGCAAAGCCCCTCCCTGCTGCCAGGGGGTGGGGGCAAGAAGGGCACCAGCCCCGCCCCCATGCCACCAAAGGCAACGCAAGGGCACTGGCACAGGGTGGTGACCCCAGACCAAACAGCAGTGAGCACGAGGCCCAGCCCGAGGCCAGGCAGGGGCAGCGGGGTGTGGGAGACAAACCTGAGTGAGGAGGAGGCAGGGAGCCGGAGCCCAGCACCAGCAGCAGGAGACAGGCGCGAGCCCCCAACCTCTGTCTTTGGCAGAGAACCCCCGCAACCGCAGCTGCCGCAGCCTTGACCTGGGCTCTGCTCCTTCACGCTGGGGGAGAAGCTAAGGCACTTGTCGAAATGGCACAGGGGGCACCTTCCCACTTCTAGCTACTCCAAGCAGGGCTGGGGTCATTTAAAGCAACAAGGAAACCCAACTAGTAAAAACCCTCTCCTAAAAAATGCCCTTGAGTGAGTGGGTGCCTGGGAAGCCCTCTAGGCACAGCACTTGGGGGCTCTTTAGCTGCGTGGCAGCCTCAGCAGGCACCGGGGAGGGCTGGCAGCTCCGGGGGGCAGGCCATGTGGGGAAAGTCCAGGGCGGAGGGCAGGCCCAGTGCTCCCTGTCCCCTCCCACCCCCTGCTCCTCAGTACACAGGGGGCGGCTGGTAGCCCTCGGTGGTCTCGGCGCTCTGGGTGAAGGGCGGCTGCTGGTAGGTGTCCACGGGTGCCCCCGGGTAGGAGGCATAGGCTGTGCTGGGGTCCGGAGTGGGGTCCACGTAGTTCTGGGTGAAGTCGTCCACGCCGGCCTTGTAGCGCTGGTAGGCCAGGGAGGCTAGCACTCCCTGCAGGGAGCCCCAAGGCCTGAGTTAGGGAGAAGGGGTGCAAGGGGAAGGGGACCTCGGGACTCCACAAACCTGCCCGCCGCAGGCCCACCTACCCAGGAGAATATGGAGAAGAAGCTGAAGGCGATGGCTGCCCGGGCTGAGTCGGCGCCCACCAGCACGTCTTCTGACCTGGTGGCTACCCACTGGTTGGTAAGGAAGCAGAAACCAACAAACCACAGGAAGGTCCAGAGAGCTGGGGAGAAGACAGGCAGGGCTGAGCTCCTCGGAGGAGCAGGGGCTTTCCAGGGCCTGGGGATGTGGACGCTGCAGAGGCAGGAGGGAGGCCCGGGTGGAGGGCTCCGCAGGGATTCCACCCCGTAGGCCTGACTCCCAAGCCCCGAACTCATGCCCCAACACCAGTGGGTTTCAGCAGATGCTCAGAATTCCTTATATGCCAGCCCAGGGAATAAAAGGGACATAGGCAAAGCCTGTCCACTCAAGTGGGTCTGGGGACCCCGAGCTGCTCCCAGTTCCTCCCAAGGGGGCCCCTCGATCTCAGAACCCTCGAGCTAATACCTCCCACTCCCGTTCACCTCCCAAGCTCAAACGTAGGTGCCACAGGTGGATACCTGAGAAGAGCAGGTCGCCAATGACCAGGTACTTGCGGTCAGTGACGTTGCTCATCTGGGGGAAATACACATCGACCACCAAGAAGAAGGCCGAGGCCAGGAAGGCCAGCACGCCAATGGCACTGCCGTAGCGGCAGGCGTCCTCGTTGTGGTTGAACACGCAGTACATCTGTTTCGACGCATGGGTGTTGCTGTAGCCCTCGCCGAAAATGCACGAGAACACGATCAAGGCAAAGACCTGTGGGAGAGGAGGGTCCAGTAGGGCTGCGTGGCCGCCGGACAGACCCCCATGGGGGCACACAGCAGGGACGCCTCCCGCGACTCAGACAGGGGACACTCGTCTCCACTACTGCTGTCCCCTTTTGGAGGCTGGCATCTTGGCCCCTCTGGACTGGCAGGCTGAGCTGGTGAGCACAGGACTTCCTGGTGCGCTACCCGATCTCGCTTCCATCACAAGGTGGGGGACCGGACCTCAGCGGCCTGCCCTGCCCCAGCTGCCTGCCTGCACGGTCGCCTTGTCTGGGAACCTGCGGGGATGAAGGGCAATCCCCCCACCCCCACTTTGAACCAGTTTGGAGATTTGTTTGTTTTGGGGGGTTTTTTATACATTCAGTTGCCTTTATTGAACCAGTTTTTTTTTTTTTTTTGAAACAGTCTTGTTCTGTTGCCCAGGCTAGAGTGCCGGGGCATCAGCCTAGCTCACAGCAACCTCAAACTCCTGGGCTCAAGCAATCCTCCTGCCTCAGCCTCCCAAGTAGCTGGGACTACAGGCGTGTGCCACCATGTCCAGCTAATTTTTTCAACTTTTAGTAGAAACGGGGTCTCACTCTTGCTCAGGCTGGTCTTAAACTCCTAACCTCAAGTGATCCTCCTGCCTCGGCCTCCCAGAGTGCTAGGATAACAGGCATGGGCCACCGTGCCCGGCCTATTGAACCAATTTTAAACAAGAGGGGCCACAAAGTCACAGAAACCCAAGCTTGGGGTCTCACCTCTGTAGTGCCTTGAGTCACCTCTGTAAGTGCCCAACCTCTGCCTGAACACCCTGGGGAACACCTCAGGAAAGCCACGCTCGTGCCCCTGGGGCTCCCACCTCCTGGAGCCCCCTCCCAGCCTCGGTACCCTCTGACACTCCCCACTTTGGCCAGCTTTCTTCATACAAGGACTTCCGGCCTCTTTGGCATCCCTGTCCCTCCTTGAGAGCCCCAGTTTGTCTCCACCCCACAGTGGGTCCTGCCTGGCCCCAGGTCTCATGGTGAGTGGGCGTCTGACCAGCAGGCCTAGGGACACAGCTGTGAACTCAGACCCCTGGAGGACCCGGGGTAGGGGTGGGGGAGTCCAACCCTTAGAAACAGACACATGCCACCTGTTGAAACTTCAAGGCCTACCCCACCTCAGCACATGCAGGAGGGACCCCTGCCCCTGCCGCACAGGGCTCTGGGCGGGCAGTCACAGGCCCCACCCCCAGCTGGAACTGAAGCCGGAACTCCGGGATGCTGGGAGCAGGGTGCCCATCCAAGACTCCTGGCACTGCTGTCCCGACCCACTGGGCATCTGTTCCTTGGGCACAGCCCAGGACAGAGGCTGTCAGACCCCACAGCCAGGCTGGGAGAAGATGTGGGTACTATGGGGGGCACCTCAAAGGCTCGGGTGTTAGGCTTGATCCCAGCAAAGGAGGCACACCCTCTGCCTGTCCCTTTCTGACACCGTGTCCAGCTTCCAGCGCTAGTTGTCCAAGAACGTGGACCAGCATTGAAGGGTTTGTCCCGCTTATGGGGAGGGGGTACGCCTTGGGGACACCCGATCTTGGGTGGGGAAGCAGACCCCTGGCTTTCTCCTTAAAAGGAAGGAGACCTTGTTTCAGGGCGCGAGGCCGCCCCCACCCCCACCCCCCGCACCCCACGTGGCTTCGGAAAGCCCCTTCCAGGTGAATTCCCCAAGCTGGGAGTCGCGGCGTGCGGGCCACCTGTCCAGGAGCTGCCCCCAGGCTCCTCCCACTCCGCTGCCAGCGGGGCGAGGGCCTGCTCCCCGCGGCGCCTCCCGACTCCCCGCGCCAGGGCGGCGGGGCCGGGACCGGGGAGTGGTGTAGGCTATGGGACCCGCGGCCGGGACCGGGGAGTGGGGTAGGCGGCGAGACCCGGGGCCGGGTGGGGGGCTGGAGAGCGCGACCCAGGGCTTAGAGGGAGGGAAGGCGGCGCCGGGACGCTGGACGCCGGCCCCACTCCGCCGCCAGGCCCGGGACGCGCGGCCGTCGCCACCTGTCGCGCCCGCGGGCCCGCAGACTCGAGGGCCCCGCCGGAAGCGTAAGGTGTCCCCGCGGCGCCCAACCCGCCCCCGGGGCTCACCATGCACACGACGCGCGCCACCACCTGCGGCTGCGTCAGGAAGCGCCGCAGGTCGAAGGAGCCGCCCGCCTTGGCCGCGCCGTAGGCCCCGCTCTCCATGTCGCCGCCGCCGCCACCGCCGCCGCGGAACGCAGAGGAACCGGCCGGACGGCCCGCGCGCCCCGCCCCTCGCCCCGCCCCTCGCCCCGCCCACGGGGCGTGGCCAGCGGCCGCCGCGGACCCAGGGCACAGCCGGGACCGAGCGCACCGCGAGGCTCTCGCGCGGCGGGCGGCCTGCGTCTCCAGCCGTGCTCGGCTCCACCCCGCCTCCTGGCCGGGGACGCGCCCTCCTGCTGCGCTGTCCCGCAGCACGGCCAGAAAGGGGCAGGGAGTCCCCCCTCGCCGTCTCGCCCCCACCTTCCCGTCTCCTCCTCCAGGAAGCCCGCCAGACGCCCGTTCCGGATCCCCCCAGCCCGGGACCCAGGCTCCCATCCCACTCAGAACCCCAGGGCACAGCCTGGGCCCCTCCGTGCCTGCCGATCACTCTTCCCTGCTCCCTGGGGTCAGCCTGGGGCACTCCTGCGAGGCTGGCCCCAGGCTGTGAAGGGCCGGGCGGCTTCGCGGTTCCAGGCTCCAAGATGGTGTGCAAACAGAAACCGAGCTCCCGGAGCCACGGGCAGGGGGCGGGTTTAATCCAGTTCTAACCGCCTCCCCCATCCCCCAAAACAGGTACAGAGTGTCTGGAACAGGGAAGCTGGGGCTGGGCTCTGTGTGTGTGTGGTGGGGGGTACGTTCTCCGGGGGCGCAGGCTGAGCTGGCAGGGAGGAGTCCAGACACCCTTGGCTAGTTGCAGGTCAGGATTGATGAGGGCAGGTGCGCCAGGTGGGGCTCAGTCCGGGTGAGGACAGCGTGAGCTGAGCCAGAGGACTGGGCCAGCAGGAGATGGGGTGCCCCTCCAGGGAAGAGGGGGAGAAGGCATGGGGGAGGGGCTGGACCTCTTCACAGTCTGCCCCCCACACCTGGGTAGCCGGTGACAAGCGGCTCAGAGGTGAGAACAGGGGCCCACACAGAGCCTCCTCCTTTCTGTGCACCTAAAAGCCTCACACCAACACCAGGTGTGCTTGCTAAAGACCACCAGGCCTCCACGACTCCCCACTGGGAGGTTTTCTGTTTGTTTTTAATAAATTTTACTGTGTATGTGCGAGATTTACAAGATGTATGGAATACATATAGATAGTAAAAAGGTTACTATAGTGAAGCAAATTAACATATGCATCATCTCACATAGTTAGCCTTTTTTTTTGTTTTTGTGGCAATAGAAGCTACAACATACTCATTTAGCACGAAGTCCAGATATGCACAGAAGAACAGCGTTACTACCTGCAGTCCCCGTGTTGTGCATCAGGTCTCTAGACCTGTTCGTCCTACATGTCTGCTGCTCTGTGTCCTCTGACCTGCGTCTCCCCATCCTCCCACCACCCTTGTCACTTGAATAGTGGGTCCTCCTGTAGGGTGGCCAGGCAAGGCCTGGGGTGCTCCTGGGGGGACTCTGCCAAGCCTGCATCTTCTGGTCACCACCTCGATGACAAAGGCGTTGAGACTCCAGATGCAGCCAGCCAAGCTCACCTCTCCCAAGGCCCCGGGCATTTTATGGGTCCGGCGCATCAGTGCCCAGGCAGGAGGAGGGGCGTGGGGCTTACTCACCCCACTAAAGGAACGGGGTGCTGAATCACCGAGAGGGCAAGCGCTGGCCCCTGGTCAGATGGCGAGTGGGAGCCAGGTCTCCGTACCCCATTTGATAGGAGGAAAAACAGAGGTTCAGAGGTGACATGGTGCCCATCACCTGGCCTCTGGAAAGGACAGACTTGATAGGAAGGGACCCAGAGGTGAGGCGAGGAGAGTACCAAGGAGAGACTCCTGGCAAAGCCCACTGGTGGGGCTGGCCACGGGGAGCCGGGGAGGAGGAAGACAGGACAGGGCAGTGTCTGTGAAACCAAGGGAGGTCAGAAGGTCAAGCAGGCAGAGGTGGCCACCACGAAAGGCCAGACAGGTGGAGCATGCAGAGGCCTGCGGTGCCTGGGGTCAGGCAACTGGAAGGCCTTGTCACTTTACATGTCAGTGAAGTGATGACCAGAGTGTCCTGGAGAGGCATCATCCCCGCATCCCTCCTCAGACCCTGAAAGCAACTTGGGAGAGTGCCCCACCCAGAAGCCAGCGGACTCCATGGCCGGCACTGGGAGCAGAAAAAGCCAGGACCGTGCAAGCCTCAGTCAGCATGCGGCACCCCGTAGGCCCTTAATAACTTATTTGAGTCACGTATAAGCGGTATGGCCCTGTCTGTGCCCCGGCGGCAGCCCTGCCTGCAAGCCCACTGCCCAGCCAGGGCCCCCTGTTGACCACTCACCTGTGTCTGGACCACGCGGGGCGGGGCCAGGCACGGGGCGGGGCGCCCTACCTGCAGTGTGTTCCACACAATTTCACATTTGCTTTTATTCTTGTGTAGTATATTTCAGGTTGCCAGATTTAGCAAATAAAAATATAGTTACATTTGAATTTCAGAAAAACAATTTTTTAGTATAAGTATGTCCTATGCAAAATTTATCTGGCAACCCTAATTATATTCTTTCAGTCTTGTCTATTTTACTGCAAGGCAAGTTCCTTTAGGGCAAGAACGGTCTCTTAGAAGATTCTAGATTCGAGGATCCCCAGACCTTCAGCCTGATGCACCAAACATTCTTATAGATTAGGAACAACCACCACCCTTGGTTTCATACTTGCCACCTCCTAAAAGCTTTCATTTAATCCTTTCCATACCCCCAGGGGCACCCCCTTTATCTTTGTTTTGCAGAGGAAGCAGTTGAGGTCCAGGGGTTGAGTGACAGCCAGTTAGTGTAAGGATTTGGACCCTCGACCTGTTGGGAGGAAGATCACGGGCTCCTCTCCCCACCCCCAACTGTGGTCTCAGTGTGTGGGGCAGAGTGGGTGGGGGGCCTTCGTCCCACCATAGGTCAGCAGCACTTCCTGGGTCCCACGCCCGCGGCTCCCTCCAGCCCTGAGCTAAGATGAGGATGGAAATGGGAAGAAGGCAGGTTTGGAGCTGGACAGAGTGGGGTTTGAGAACAGCCTTTGCCACTGGCCAGCCATGTGGCCTGGGGCCACTTTCTTTACCTCCCAGAGCTTTAGCTTCGACATCTATAGACCAACCCGGAACCTGGAACCCCACCCTCGGGCCTTCTGTGAAGATCAAATGAGATAAAGCACAAAAAGCGATTAGTTTATCAGCTTGTCTAGTTTATCAGCTTGTCCCCTGAGCTGGCAAATCAGGGCCCCAGGGGCCCTGGGTCACTTCTGCCCTCAGGCCACTGCCAGAGGACTGTGCGTGGCCCTGGGGGACTTTGAGGAAAACTTCCAGGACTTTGTAGGCCGTGGAGACCTTCAGGCTGATTTCTGGGAGGCAAATGGTCCGAGGAGGAAGAAAGAAACCAACATTTATCAAGTACTTAAGAAAATACTATTTGTTGGTTCCTGAAAAGGTTAAAGAATTACCATACGACCCAGGAATTCCACTCCTAGACAGGTACCGAAGGTACTGAAAACGGACACGTGTATGCACATGCTCTCGGTGGCATTATTCACAACGGCCCAAATGTCTGTCAACAGAGGCGTGGCAAACGCACGGTGCGCTGCCACACAGTGGGATATTGTTCAGCCTTAGGAAATGAAGCGCAGGTCCGGGCCGTCACGTTACTGGACCTTAACAACACGGTGCTAAGTCAAAGAAGTCAGACGTGGAGGCAGCCAGTGCGTGGTTCCGTGGGTGTGAGCTGCCCGGGCGGGCAAGCTCAGAGGCGGAAAGCAGGTCGGTGAGCGGGTCCCGGGGGAGGGGAAGCCGGCGTAACTGCACAATGAGCCTGAGGCTTCCTCCTGGGCTGATGAACGTGTTTTGGAACTAGACAGAGGTCGGCCGCGGTTGCACAACACTGTCAATGTGCTCAGCACCACGGCATCATCACTTTAAAATGGTTAACTTTTTGTTACGTGAATTTCACTTCAAAAAAAGAAAAAAGAAGAGAAAATACTGGGAAAAGGTCTAACTCCTGGGTTTAGGCTCTTTCTGCCCAGAATAGCTATAAAAATAAGATGCAGTTTGGATATGAGTAGTTTAGAGCACAGGTTAGGAGGGCTGAGACCCTGAATCAACAGCTTTACGGACTGTAAGCTGCCAGGGGCAGGTGCCGTGTCCCTGTCCCGTGTCACTGCATCTCTGGCCTGAGGTAGGAGACCAGAAATCTACTGTTTGTTGGCTGAACAACTCCTTTAAATTAAAAGGCAGTTACTCTCAAGTTGCATGCAGAAGCGGGGCCTGCACGCTGGGTCTAGGAATCTGTTTCCATGGTGAAGAGTCACACTTTGGATGCTGCAGTCAAGTGTTCTGGAGGAACACCGGAGCTGGGATGCCCTCATGGGATGGGGACAGTGAGAGACAAAGTGCGCCAGGGACCCCCTGAGCCGGAGCCAGCCCTGCCTTTGGGAACTCAAATCTGCGTCCACCCTCATGTATCAGAGGCCTGGTCATGTGGACCCGCCACGGGACTGGGGATGCACCCAGGGAGGTCAACATCTGGCATAAAAGGACAGTCCAGAGGCAGGGGGCAGAAGGGCATGACCAGGTCCCAGAGAGGCATTGCAGGAGAGGGATCCCAGCTGCGAAGGGGTGGGCTCAACTGGTCAGAAAGAGGCAACTTCAGGAAAGTAGGACTTTCGAAGAATGAGTCCCCTGTAGGAGAGCAGCGTGCTCACAGCACCCAAAGGACTGTCCTCCCCACTCCCGGGGGGGGGACCCGCCCTCCGGCCTGTTCCAGCAGACCTTCACCCACCTAGACCGGCTCCTGGCTTGCAAGTGACTGTTCTGTTTTGTAGGCAGATCCTGGAGTCGACTTCAGTGCAGAAAGTGTCTCTGAGATCTTCCTACTGGGCCTGGTGCCGCCTGTACTAATTCTCCAGACAGCGACTGGGGTTAAACAAAGATGCCTTCTGAATGGGGGCCGGCGGCAGAGGGTTGAACCGATGCTGGGGACCGACTTGCATGTTCAAGGACAGTGTGTGTAGGGGCAGAGCTTGGGTGGGGGCAGCGTAGAGAGAAGGGTCTATGAAATCTAAATGTCAAGAGACTTCATAAATCGCCCTTGCTGTGCTGGGCACGTCTGACCTGGAAACCTCACTGCAATCAGAAAACTGCTCGAGCAGGGAGTTGGAACAAACCAGGCTGTGATGTTCTTCGGAGACATTTCCTGGGGGTCCTGAAGTTTCTGACCGCTGAGCATGCTTCGTTCTAGACCAGCATCCAACCATGGGCGCGCTTCCCTCCAGGGGACCTTTGCGTCCAGAGACATCTTGGGTTGTCAAAATCGGGGGTGGGGGGTGGGGGGTGTCCTGGCACGTAGCGGGTAGAGGCCAGGGATGCGGGTACACGTCCTGCAGTGCACGGGACAGCCCCACGACAGACACTGTGCGGCCCACGTGGCCGAGACCCCCAGCAGCCCTGAGTCAGGACTCCTTCCCCTGCTCAAGGCTGCACGGACGCCAACGGTGCTTTCTCATTCGCGCCCTCTTTCAAAACCGCATGAGAACTCCCACTTGAGGGGCAGGAGGGATATATATATATTTTTCCAAACAGGCTTTCCTGCAAAATCTTTTTTATTTTTATTTAAATTATTTATTTACTTATTTTTTCCTCAAGGCTGCCTTCACAGGATTATGCAAAAATCTTGGGTGAAATTACGCTCTAGGGCACCCCTTTGCGCCTTCTACCGATAATCTCTCCCCTGCGGCCTCAGCCCTAAAGGGCTTCTCGGGGCTGAAGTGCCATTAGCCCTTTTTCTGTCCCTTCATGAGGGAAATGATCTCGACTTATACAAGTGGAAAGACAAAACCTCCCCGCCTCATCTCTGTGTCCGCGGACAGTAATAGAAGCTTGGTTTGCATAAGTTCCCAGGCGGGAGCGAGTTTGACGCGCGCCGTGCAGCGGGGCGTTCACCTTGACCCCAGCAAGGCCCTCGCGGTCCTTCCTTGCCATGATTTCCTTTACGGATCTAGCCCACCTGTGAAGCGTGGGCTGACGTTTAATTTAAAATTCATCTCCTGTGTCAGGACGTTTGAATGATGGCATGGCACGGTCTGAAATTTGATGAAGTGACAACCAGGCCACCTTCGGGACAGGAAGCTAAGCGAAGCGCCGGCTGGCTGAGGGGTCGCTGCACAGAGCTTCCTTCCCAGGGCAGGGCCCACAGGCCGCTGCAGGCACAGGCGGCTGCCCAGGGCCCGTGTCCAGGCCCCAGAGCGCGACGCGGGTGCCCGGCAGGGCTGGGCCCCGTGGGATTTCCCGCACCTCTTTCCAGACTTGTCTCTGGATAACTGGAAGCTCAGAAATCCTCACCCCAACCCTAGAGATTGCGGTTCCTCAGACCAGAGCGGGGTCCAGGGATCTGATGTTGAACAGGCCCAGCTATTGTGGGCTGAATCGTGTCCTCCACAAAGATGTGTTCGGGTCGTGAGCTCCAGTGCCCACCAACGGGCCTCGTTAGGAAAGAAGGGCTTCACGGATGTGACCAAGTTAAATGAGGAACTTAACTCCAGCAATCCCGGCTGCCTGCGGGTGGGGTCTAGCGAGCAGAGCACAGGAGACAGACTGCACGGGGACACCGGCCCAGCCGGCAGGACAGAGCCAGGAGCAGCTTTTCCCTCCAGAAGGCGCCAGCCCCGCCCACACTGTCAGCTCAGAGTTCTGGCTCCTGCCCCTGGGACAGGAATCCTTTGTGTCATTTTAAGTCACCCGGTTTGTAGTTCCTTAGGGGAGACCCAGGAAATTCACAGGCCACCCCTCGTATGTGATTCCTGTGCAATCTTAGAGTCTCCCTCTAAGAGATACTGAAATTGATCTCAGGAGCAAGAGCTGGACAGCCCCCCCCAGCCCCTCTGCACTCTCTCCAGGGAGGGAACTCTAGTTTAAATCTGTCCTCCAAACAGACATTCCTCCCTCGGAACGAGCGCATGGTCACTGTGTCCATATCAGTCCCACAAGAACCCCGGGCCCACAGGTCACTGCCAGCCTCCCCGCCCCAGCCCTGCTAGGGCTCTGCAGGTTCCTGTGTGCCACCTCCCACCTCCCCATCCTGAGGTCCTCCCTCTGTGTCCCCTGGAGTGTGGGCTCAGTCGGTGTCAAAGTCCCCTATGCCCTCAGTCTTTCAACCAACATCTTCTCGTCCACACCTCACGGAAACCAGCCCCGTCCTCCCCAGGGGCTGTACACCTGCCGCCCTCTCAGGTGGTGGTGGCCCCAGGGCCCTTGCGGCACTGGGCTGGGACACAGGGGTCAACATCCTCTTGCTACTTCTCCCTCCCTAAACCATCCCCACCCCCCAAACAGCACTCATGTCTTTCAGCACATTCCGTCCTGCTCCCTGGGCCACAGTGATCCACAGACATCATCGTTCCTGGCGATTCCCGTCCTTGGTTCCTGCCGGGCTTAATACCACACTGGCTGTGATTCCTGGAGATTTCAAAATACACAGAAATCATCTCTCCAGTATCCTGGCCCTTCAGTTTCTTAACTTCCAAAACCTCGTGTCCACCTTCCCACTCCCACTGAAGTTGTTCCAGCCCATAATATGCTGTTGTCAGGCTGCACCTTATTCAGCAAGTCCTTCCAGATGCTTGGGCCAAAAACCTTAGCCCCGCTTCAGTGGCTGTCCTCCCCACCCCAACCTGTCTGCCAGCAGATGCTCTGGGCCTCCAGAACGGGCCTCCACCCCGCCCCCGCCCCCGCCCCCCCTGCATGCTCTGCTCTGGTCCCGGGAACAGCCTCCTGGCTCCCTGGGATTCTAGAAGCCTTTGAGCCCCATCCCAGCACGGTGGCCAAATGACCCCATCAAGGGCAGATGAGATCGGGTGCTCTGCTCCACGCCCTCCCACAGCTGCACCCCACAGGGACCTCCCCGGTCAACCCCCTGCCCAGACCTCTGACCTCGCCCGACACCCTGACCCCGCTTCCTGCACTCTGGCCACACAGGGCCCTGGTCCAGGCACACTCCCCTCTGCTGCCTCCCTCCAGGCCTTGCCTTGTGGCCTCTTCTCAGTGACGAGGTCCCAAACTCTACCCTCTCTCCCTCCGCCCACCTTGTGTTCCCCTTCCCTCTCCCCTGCTTGCTTCTTCTAGAAATTCTAACACACTGCAGAACGTGCTGACTTTTAGCATCATCTGTCCCCCGGCCCCACTAGAATGTAAGACACACGAGGGTTTTGTTTCCACAATTTGCTGAGTCCTCAGGGCCTGGAACAGTGCCTGCCACCAAACATGTGCTTAACAAATCTGAGCAGAAGGCAGGAGCTGGGGGGCGGGGTGGGGGGAGGCGGCCCCTGCACGGGGACTTCCCCCAGGCCCCTGCCTCTGGCTCTCTTTTTAGTGGCCGCACCAACGACATGTTGGGTTTTAAAGCAAAAGAGGAAATGGCAGTTCAGCCTGTGCCTCATTCAAGCAAGACGGGTGTCACCACTACCCAGCACCTGCCCTTAAGTAGAGAGGAGGGGGATGCCCTGCTCTGTGGCCTGGTGACCCGGCGACACAGGGTAAGGGGCTGGATGGGACAAGACAGGGAGGTGACTGAGCACCTTTACCTTAACAGACACAGGGCTAAGCTAAGATGGGGCAGGGGAGGGGAGGGAAGGATGGGGCAGGGAAGTGTAGGCAGAAAGACGGAGCGGGCAAAGGTGGGGAGTGGGCCGGGCCAGGGGCTGTCAGGGACCTTCCCTGGCGTCCCCTCCTCCCTGGCCCTGTACTGCCCGGGCTCTCGGAGAGCGAGACCCAGATGCTCTTGAGTTGCCTCCAAGAGTAAGGCAGGCTTCCGCATGCCGGGCACTGCCTCTTCCCGGCCTGAGGCCAAGGTGCCCCGCCAGAACTCCCCAGCCCTCTCTGGGGTCCTGCCCACTGGCTGGCGGTGGGGCTTCCACAGGAGCTTGAGCTCCAGATCAGGGACCTGGGGTAAAAGCAATTAGGGCACACCTGCCCAGGGGACACCCCCCTCCAAACAGCCCAGCCAGAAACCAGGAGCCAAGCCCCATCCCTGCCCGGTGTCCCCTGGAGGTCCCCTGCGCTGGCCTGCTCGGCCTATTCCTCTCCATCCCCCCAGGGCCCTGTCAGGGAGGAGCTGGGATCCAGAACTGTCTTGCTGTCCTCTGGCACATACCTGTCACCATCAGCAACCTGCTCCCCAGCCCAGGCACCTGCCATGGGTAAGGGCTCTGAACCCAGGGTCCCCAGCTGGGGGGACTTCTCCCTCCAGCGTGCTGGGCTACTGGCCTCCTGCCTGCTCCTTGGAGAAGCTGTTGGTGGCTGTTAGAGTGGCGAGGGGGAAAGGGGAGCAGGAGGCGGCTCAGAGGGCTCCTGCTGATTCCCCGTGGACGGCCCAGGACGCCCAGCACCCCCACTCACAGAAGCTCTTCTGCATCCACCACGCTTAGTATCTCCAGCCCCCTTGGCAGATGGGAACATAGTGAGCCCAGGATGGTGGGGCAGTGAGTGGACTCTCCGTCCCGTGCTTCCAGAGGGGCCTGGAAGAGGGACGCCTTCTGGTCCCCCCTGTCTCGTGCCCCCTGCACGTCCAGCCTGGGACTGCCTCCCAAGGCCTTGTCAGCAGCCCCCAACAACGTCTGCAGTGGGCTCGTCCAGCACAGCCAGGCAGAGCTGCGGAGGGGTGCTCATGGCTCAGCGGGTGTGGGGCCTCGGCTCAGGCTCCCGAGAGCTTCCTAGGTCCCGGCCTCCTCCACGCTGGGGCCCCCGGGATGCTCACTGGGTGGCACCCCCGGCGAGGAGACAGAGGAGATAACCTGGGGGCCCAGCACCCCAGGGCCTCAGCTGCCAGAGCCCTGGCAGACCCAGGACAGCTGAGCTGTAGGACCGTGGGCAGATGTCTGCGCCCTGACCCCTGGCCCTGCGAGCACGTTATGTTACAGGACGGGCGAACTGAGGCTGCCGATCTGCGGATTTTGAGAGAGGGCGGTGGTCCTGGATTATCTGCGGGGCCTCATGTCACCATGAGGGTTGTTACAAGGCAGCCCGGGAGGACTGGTGGGCTGGACCCCGCCAGAGAAGCAGGGAGGACAGGCAGCTTGTGCCCATCGCATGTTGTTCACAGCCACCTGCGACTGGGCACCTGCTAGGTGGCCCAGGCCGTGCCCAGCTCAGAATGAAGCCTGAAACTAGACAAGGCCCCTGGTGGTGCCAGGGGTGTGATTCAATGTGCCCAAGCACTGCCCTCCAGGGGCTCAGAGGGGCAGGGCCCTTCCTCCAGCCCCAGTGGTGGTGCCGGGAGGTCATGTGGATGGCCGTTCCCAGGGACCTGGGCACAGTGCCAACCTCAACGGAAAAGAGATGGAGCCACATCACAGATGGTGTCGTGGCCTTATCAGCGGCCTGCAGCAGAGCAGCTAGACCTGGAGGGCAGGGGGGGACCCCTCAGGTGCCCAGGGCAGCCCGAGCACAGGGAGAGCCGAGGAGCAGGCGGGGTGAGGACCAGGACCGCCCCCCCCGCCCCCACCCAGGCCTGGGGCTGCCAGCCTGTCCCTTTCTGGCCAGGCTCACTCGCTTTGTGCAGGAAGTGCCCATTTGAGCTGCCTTCTTCAGAGATGGTGCCCCTTCCACCAGGTCACCTTTGCCTGCGACGGGAGCTGCCTGCTCCCTACAGAGCCTGAGTGGTCACTGCGCTCCCTACCCAAGGCCCAGCTGGCTACTCTGGGAATGGACACCTGACCCCGGAAGGCCAGTTACAGCCCTGCCCCCTGGCGACCCCTCTGGGCCATGCTCAGGGGATCTGCTGAGGCCCATGAGGTCTGGGTGTGTCAGGAAGCTTGTTTGAGGGGTGGCCGTGCTGGCCGGGGAGCGGCTGGGAGGACGATGGGCAGAGCCGGCTCTGTGGGTCCCTGGGTGGCTTCCTTTCTCCCAGCCACCTCGAGTCAGCTTCTGTCACTTGCCCATGGCCCTGGGGATGCAGCCTGCCCCCTCTGTGCCCACTGACCTCTGTGCTTTTAGTTTCCCCATTCAGGGAGCAAGAGCATTTTCCCTAAGTTTCCTAGCAAAACCCCTTCCAAAAAGTCTGTTCTCACTTCTGCTGAAGGGTGTCGGGGAGGGAAGTGAAGATTGCAGGGGGGCCCGGCTGACTGCCAAGGTCCCAGGCTGTGGGCAATCTGCTGCCCGGAGGAAACTCTCTCCTGTTTCAGGGCAGTGAGCAGAGAAGGCAGCTGTGAGAAGCTGCTCCTCTTCCCAGTGCGCCTGGGAAGCCGTTAGAGGAGAGAGCCGGCACACTCAAGGGGCGTTTTCCCCAGGCCTCGGTGGGCCCTCTCTAGGGACTACCTGTGCACCCACCTGATCAGGGGAAGGTCCTCTGGGCCGCCCTGCCCACCTGTCCAGACTGCAGAGCAGGCTGTGCCTTCGAGGTCACCCCAGGTCACCCTGCGTGGAGTTTGGGGAGCCCCCCAAGCTCTCCAGTCACCTGCTGCAGACTGAGGTGTTGTGATTTTTGCCCATGGAGGGCCAATCTCCTCTGTAACAAGTCGCGTCACCGGTATTCCCTTGTTTCCCTCATGCCACCTTCCTGGAGGGGGCTGCCTTGGCCAGTGTAGCTGGGGGTGCTGGGGGAAGGGTGGTGGCCTCTCAGGGCTGGGGAGGGGAGGGCTCAGGAATCCCCAAGGTTAGGGGCCGGGGCTCCTGCCCCCTCCCCCTGCGCTTCTACCGGGTGAGACCTTGACTTCAGGCCTGCAATACCCTCCCGCCGCCCCCACCCCCGCTCTCTTGCTGCCTGTGCTGCTATATAGCTGGATCACCATGTCATGGCCCCCACTCCTCGTCATCTGCAGAAGGTCATGCCTCCGTGCATGCTGGTGCCCTCTTCAGTCTGGCCGTCCCCGTGTGCCCCACATCCCGATCTGAGGGCCTCAAGTTCCAGTGTCCAGCCTGCCCCGCCAGCCCCGTCTCCACGCCGTGGCTCAGGCCTCCCTTCTGCCCGCAGCTCCTGTCTGAAGCCTCCCTTTCTCCCAGGCCCTGCTTGTCACCTCCTCCAGGAACCCTGCTGCCTGAAGTGGCCTATGTCCCGAGCCCCTGGGTTGTCTTCCTGGGCAGTCCCCATCACAGGGGTCTCCGCCCACCGCCCATCTCTCCCATGTGGCTCCTTCGGGCAGTGACCACATTATAACGCCCCACTGCACTTCCAGGCACCTGTCGGCTTGCTGTCTAAGTACTTGCTCATTTAATCTTCACAGCCACTCAGGGGAGCAAGGCACCACCCCGTGTCTTGGATGAGCAAACCGAGGCCCCGAGTTTGGTGACTTCCTCAAGGTCCCTGAGCTTGTCCTCTCCCTCCCAGAGCTCCTACGGCACACCCAACGATGCACGGCATGGGCAGCTGGCAGGAAGTGTTTGCTGAAGGGGTGTGCAGGGGACAGTCTTGACGCCTCAGTGCAGAGGGCCTCACACTGAGGCAGCCGTCAGCATCACCCTCACTCTGGCTCAGGAGGCCGAGGTGGGGCCTGAGGGTTTGCACATCTCACCTGTTCCCAGGTGCTGGGGCTGCTGCTGGTCCAGAGGCCACACTTGGGCCGTACACTGCTAATAACATGTGTCACTTTCACTCAGACCAGGCTTGTCACCCTCCCCAGACAGAACACAGACTCCCTCTGCTTCCCTCATGGGCTCCTCACCAGCCCCAGAACAGGACCCTACAATGAGCAGCGCCTAATCTGTGTTCGATGATGAACTGAGAAGTCCTGTGATGCTAGCTGAGTGACACAAGGACAGGGACAGGAGAGGCAGGACTGACCAAGTCTTTAATGACCACACAAAGAAGCGCCCGGCCGCAAGGGCGTCAGGCCAGAGCTGCCGGATGCAGAGTCCAGGCCAGGAATCCTGCCAGGAGCTGGTCCCCTGGTGGAGCACATCCTAGGATTTCTGATCTTCCCTCCTGGCAGTTCTCAACCCCAGCTGCCTGTGAGAGTCACCTGGGAGCTTTAAAAAGTCCCGATACCTTGGCTGCTGGCTGTACCCAGACCAGTCACATCAGAGTCTCTGGCCTGGGGCCAGCTTCTGACAGCTTCTCAGGTGTTCTCCAAGGCTTGGAAAAAGAGTCCTGAACAGCCTCAAGAATCCTAGCTCTGGGCGGCATCCCAGCTCTGCCTGTGTGTCCCTGATGGCTGTGCCACCTCCCTGGAACACCTCCTGCAGCCTGTACTCTGTGTGTTCCTCACAATGCAGGCCCGTACGTGCCACTGAGGCCCTGGCAGGGCACCTTCACCCCACAGTTCCTCAAGGTTGACTCAACCAGGGGGACGTGAAGCAGGCTGGGAGAACAGGGTTCTGCAGAAGGCATGGCCACGGGCTCTGTTCTGGTTTCCCGAGGCAGCTTTGTTGATGTGGCTGCTGGGTTTAGATGCCGGAGGGTGAGGAATCCCTGGGAGAGGTTGACCCAACACCCTCTCATTCACTCAAACAGCTGAGGGCCACAAAGGTTAAGGCCACAGCATCAGCAAGGGGCAGAGCTGGCCCAGTGACAGGAGGGGACTTGGTGGGTGGTACTCAGCTAGAACACAGAGCAAGCCCTCCTAACAGCACTCCCATCAGTAAACAATTTCTGAGCACTTCCAATAGATGTACATTTATGAATTGCTTTCATAGGCTAGGATACTAATATATTATGTACACTATAAAACATTCAACAAAAAACAGACATTGTAAAGGGATGAGATAAAAATATAGATAGAAATTCCCATATGTTCTTCCTGCTGCCCTTGGAGGTGTGTGTCCTTCTTTGGGGACCCCTGCCAGAGGCCCAGGAGCCACTGAGAGGGAGGGTGGTCACCACGGGCTGGGAGTGTGGGGTAAAGAGGACTGGGAGGTGGAGTGAGGGGCTGCAGGTCAGGCCCCCGGGAGGCTGTGGGCAGAGGCAGGGTTAGGGTTAGGAAGGGTTAGGGTTAGGCAGGGTTAGGCTTAGGCAGGGTTAGGGGTAGGCAGGGTTAGGGTGTTGCAGCTCCGTGCCGCTGGGGAGGCGGAACCTGCGGGCGGGCTTCGGAGGACCGCGATCCAGGGCCCGGAGAGCGCAGCCCGGGATCCGCGAGGGAGGGTCCCGGCCCGAGGGACCTGGGGCCCGGGGAGCCCGGGCACGGGAATCCGGGGCAGAAGGGCCGCCGGTGCGAGGCTCGGGAGTGAGGGGACTCGGGGCACGGATATTCGCCCGGGTCCAGCTCCGGCAGCAGCCGCGACAAGTCCTCTACCAGGTGCCACTTCTCCTGGACCTGCTATGAGGGGAGCGAGCGGCGGGTTGCGCAGCGCCTCTACCCACTAGCCGGCCATCGAGACGACAGCGAGCGGCAACCCTGCGGTCCCCCGCGGGGCCCCAGCCCGAGACCACGCCCCGTCAGGGGCCCGCCCCCAACGCATCCGAGACCACGTCCCTCAGGACCCGCCCCCCAACGCCCTGGAGGCCACGCCCTCGGTGCCCGCCCCCGGGCATAGGCCACACCCACCAGGGCCCGCCTCCAACGCCGCTGGAGGCCACGCCCCGGTAGGTGGCCCCGAGAGACACCGGAGCCTGATGAGGACGGCGAAGCTGTAACCACACCCACAAGAGCCCCGTCCCCAACACACCCGAGACCACGCCCATCGGGTCCCACCACGGCCGGGTCCCACCCGGTCCCCCCATCACCAGAGACCCTATCCAAGGCCCCACGCCCTTCCAGGGCCCGCCCCATCATCCCTCGCCCCTACTCCAGCCCGAGGCCACGCCCTCCGCTAGGAAAACCTCGACCTGGCCACACACTGCTCAGGTGTCCCCGCCCCGCCCGGCGGACACTCACCCACAGCAGCTGCTTCCGGAGCCCGCGGATGGCCCTCGCGTTGGCCCGGGACTGGGAGACGCACACGGTCAGGGCGAGGCTTGGGGCAGGAGGGGTCCAATGTCAGGCTCCCCTGGGAGCCCAGGTGCCTCCTCCGACTTCCTCTCCCCAGCCCAGTCTCTTCCCTCTGGCACCGCCTCATCTGAAGACAGGCCCCTCCCCTCTCCCCCAGCAGGCCCCGCCAGTAGCTCAACTGCGGGTTCTGAGGCCCCTTGCTCCTCCCGCGGTCGTGCAGTGCCCAGGGCATCCCAGGTGGGCCAGAAAGTGCCTGCTTTGCAGGTGAGGCACCTGGGCCCCCCGCCTGGCACCTGGGCCTCCCGCCTGGCTCCTGGATCTCGTGAGACTGGCTGGGGTTGCCCAGGTCTCCACCATCCCCATGGGAGGAAGAACCCCCCTCGCAGGTGCCCCCTCCTGTGGCCCCTGTGGCCCCGAGAGGCACCTGAGCGTGACGAGGACAGGAAAGCTGAAGGCGTGGGAACTGAGGTAGTGGAGGGCACGCTGGCCAGGGGGTGGGAGCCGGAGGGCCACCAGCTCTGGGACCACCTGCAAGGGGGCCGAGTAGTTGGTGAAGAGGCCGCAGTCCCAGGAGGAGTGGATGCTGGAGAGGGATGGCCAAGGGGGGCTGGTGTCAGAGTGCCAGGCAAGGAGCTGCCCGACCCCCAGCCTCTGGGTGGTTCCTCCCCACCGCCTCCCTCACCTGGTGACCACGAAGCCCAGGGGCACCACGGCCAGGAGCAGGCCCAGGAGCAGCACCAGCTGGAAGAAGAAGGTGGAGCTGGAGGCCCGGAAGAGCCGCTGAGACGCCCTGGAGTTCCTCAGGAGGGTGTACTGGGGGCAGGCAGAGCACACAGGAGTCAGCAGGTGGCAGGCCCCAGGGGTTCGAGCCCAGGGCAGAGGGCACAGGGCAGAGGCAGCCCAGCTTGGCTTGGCCCCGGGGCTCACTCAGGGCGCCCACCCAGCCGTGAGCCCGCACCTTCTTGATGTAGAAGGTGAGGAAGATGAAGATGCTGTTCAGCAAGGGCAGCAGGGGGCAGTAGAAGAGGCCCATCCAGGTGACTGTCTGCCCTGCCACGATGTCCAGCACGTTCTTGGGCACCAGGAACTCCTCCCGGTCCAGCCAGGTCCAGAAGCGACCTGAGAACCTCTCCACCAGCAGCCTGGGGGACGGGGGTAGGCTCAGGTACCCACAGTGCAGGAGGGACACGTGGGCTGCATTGGCCATGGCCACGGATCCTCTCTTGCTCACATGGACATCCACGTGTGGACCTGGCTCACCCTTGGCTGTGGCCACTGGCCATCCCCAACGTGCCCACACCACCCCTCTGTGTCCCCACTCGGCTCACCTCCGAGGCAGGCTGACCAGGAAGGCGAAGGCCACAGTGAGGAGGAAGTTGAAGGTGCTCAGCTTGTATAGTTCCTGCCCCACCGAGTTCTCCCAGCACTGGGTGCAGAGGGAGGAGACCCATCAGCCTCCAGGTCCCCAGCCGTCCCTCCCTCACCCACCCTCACAAGGGAGGTCTCTGTGGCATAGGAGCCTTGCCTGGAGGCTGGTATGATTGCTAAGTTAAAACCCAGGCCTGGAGGACAGGATTAGAGCAGGGAAACCCACAGCCACAGCTGTCAGGTTGCACAACAGAGTCTGGGGTAGTGGCGCCCCCTGGAGGTGTGACGCTATATGGGCATCTCTGCTTACAGCTTCTCTCAAAGGTGAGACCCTGAGGGGGTGACAGGGAGACTATAGGGGCAGGGACAAGGTTCTGCAGGGTTTGAGGGACTTTGCAGAGGACAGGAGGGGCAGACCCTGCCAGGCTGCCAGCCACCTGGTAGTCACAGGCGTTGTAGCCGTAGGGCTCACAGCTGGTCTTGTTTCTGCCGATGCACAGCATGGTCTGACCCAGCGAGAAGGAGAACATGCCCAGGCTGGCCAACTTCAGCACCACGCACCTGCGGGCGGGGCTGTGTCAGAGGGCGGGGCCCAGGCACAGGTGTGGAGCTGACGTCTGAGTGGGATCCTGTCCTGTCCTGGGCCAGCCGCTCTGAATCCAGAGCCCAGCCTCCTTCCGACCTGCTCCGTCAGTGGCAATGTTTGCCAAAGCGTGTCTCAGAATCCATGTCTCCAGGTGATTCACGGGAAAAGGGTCCTGCTTTTAAATTAGTTTGGGAAACACTGCAGTCTTCCCCCTACACCTGGCGTGGAGATCATACGTGTCAAGCCTGCAGTAGAGAAGCCTGTGGACCTTTCAGGGTCCTTATTACAGACAAGATTTCCTTTCTTCTACCACCTGTTAACGTCCTCACCCACTGACACTATCTCGTGTATCATGAACATGTGCCTTGCACGCTTACTGCACGAAGCCTAACCGGACCAAATAGGCATGACGGCCTACGCCAGGACTGTCGCGTGCACATTATCTGTAAGGACGGGCCTTCCCAGTGCTGCCGTGGGGCTGGTATGATGGCTAAGTTGAAACCCGGGCACTCAAACCACGTGGGTGGCTGGGAGCAGTGGTCCTGCTGAGGGAGGCTGGGGGGAGGGCTGGGTGGGAGTTTATTCTTTTATCTTTCATCCTTTTGAGCATTCTGGATTTCCGTGTGTTACAACTTATTCAAAAATAAAGTTGCAAAGCAAACCAAATGCAGCCGACATTGGAGGAAGCGGTGAGGAAAGCAGGCAGGGCCAGCGTGGGGAGAGGGAAGCCAGCTGGAGCTCGGGGGGCTGCATGTGAACGGCTGGGTGGGCTGGGGAGGGGCTGGGTGCAGACAGGACCCAGGTGGTGAGATGCAGAATGGCGGAGCCTGCGGGTGGGGCAGAGCTTGCGCTGGAACCTGCACCCAGCAGGCATGGTGAGCTTGACCTTGGCGGGGCACTTCACCCGTGTGAATCTCAGTTTCCTCATCTGTCAAATGGGGATGAGGATGGTCTGGGCTGTACGGGTCATGTGCGGGTTGTCAAGGTAAGGGTGTAAAAACCCTCATGGCATGGAAGCTGCTCATGTCCTGTGTTGCTGGTTTTCCTGTGTTTCAAGCCAGTTCCCAACACCCCCTGGCAAAACGGTCGTCTGTCAGTGCTTGGTTCAGACTAGTGGCTTTCTTTGGAGGTAGGAGACTGAAAAGCTTTAGACCCGGCCCCTGAAGTCATGTGCTGTGGACACGCCCATCTGCCTTCCCTTTGGTGAACAGTGAACAAGAAGAGCCTCCCAGCTGGGGACACTTGGGGGACCCAGGCCACAACCAAGACAGAGCAGCAGGGCCAGACTCCTCTCCCGTCCCCCAGAGGTGGCACTCACCAGATAAGGATGAGGTTGACCTCGGTGTTAGGAGGATAATTCTCCAGCTGGACCAAGAACACAAACAACAGGGGACCCAGAAAGTTGACCAGGGCGATGACGCCAGGGGGCAGGTACTGGAACAGCACAAACAGGGACTCCTGCCAGAAGCAGCAAGTCAGGGCAGCTCCCGGCTAGAAGCCCCCGCAGCTGCCCCTCCCCTGCAGCCCCCTAAAGTGCAGCTCTGGTGCGGCCCAGGGTCTGGAAGCCACAGATTATTCCCAGCGGCAGCGTGGCAGTCAGCGGATGTCCACAGTGGAGCCAGTCTGACCTGGCCATGACCTTGTCGTGACTGCTTTAAGTGCTTCCAGCCTTGGTTTCCTCATCTGTAAAGTGGGATCATCCTGCCTCCCCCCACAGTTCTGGCACCTCCTTGTTGTCCTGTGAGTACTTGGTGGCCCAGAAGATGGCACTGATGGCCCCAACCACCAGCAGCCCAATGAGGACGTTGACCCGCAGGTAGCTGAGCAGGTGGCAGGCCCTCTGGGCCGGGGACTGCTGCTGCACCAGCTGGAAGCGATGGCTCTCCTCCAGCTCCACCTGCGGGGGGTGGGGTGGGGTGGGAGGGGAAGGGCGATGTGAAACGCTCGCCCACTCATTCACACTCACTCACCCGGTCACACTTAGCCACGCGTGCACACACACCTGCACACTCTCACGCCGAAACACTCAGCTCTCACACACACCTTGAACTCATTGCTGATCGCATGCTTCTTGATGGTGGCCGCTTCCTGCACCTGGATGCAGAAGTCCCAGGAGGAGAAGACCTTGGCGCTGACAGGCACCCTGTAGTCCCGATCCAGGAGTGGCTTCTGCGGCAGCCCCTTCACCATCCTGGGGAGTGGGAGACCAGGGGCTGCTGGGGGAGGGGCACCTCGACCCAACAGCTGCAGCCTTGGCTGGGCTCTGGGTCTGGGGTGGGAAGGCCCTCACAGCTCCAGGCGCAGGCCTTGGGGGGGCACAGGGCAGTGGCCGTGCCCCTCAGGTCAGCAGCCAGGGACCGCAGCTGGAGCTGGGGCTGGGGCACCACTGATGGATGGGCCTGCTGAGCGGGGCCAGAGCCTCCCTGCTGATTGGGGGGCAACCCTGCCAGGAAGGCGTGATCAGAGAAGGGGCCCTGGGCAGGAGCGAGGGCACAGGCTCTGCTCTCACCGCCGCAGGGTCCCACAGAGGCAGAGCAGCAGGCAGGCCAGCGGGCTGAGGAGGTAGGCCAGGCGGATGCTGTAGGCCGAGCTGCTCTCGGGCCCCACCCGGTAGGCGCCATAGAAGAGATAGGTGTTGCTGAAGGCCTGGGGACGTCGACAGACAACTGAGCCTGAGTGTCAGGCTCCGTCCTAAGTGCTCCACGTGTGTGCTCGCTAGCCTCCTACAATCGCCCCATCAGGTAGGCTCGCAAAAGGCACACAGCTTTGAGACATGGAGCCAGGACGGGCTCGAACCCACAAGCCACATGGGTAACCACTCAATGGTGTCCAGGGACGGGGAGGGTGCTTGTCCCAGAGGCCTGGACACTTTTCTCCCTTAGTCCCTTGCACCCCCAGCTCAGTCGGGCTCGAGCTGTCCAGGAGCCTGTGCTGTGCGGTGGCCTCTCCCTTTCTTTAACCCCATCGCTAGCCCTGCCAGCCTATCTCTGTAAAACTATCCCCTGAGCCAAATGCCCTTTGAGGGCTGGGGTCCTCTTAGCCTGGAGTCCCCTGAAGCCAGTTCCCTGGGTCTTCCAGGCCCCCTGGACCATAGCCAGGAGAGACCTCACTCACCCTGCCAGTTAAAACATTCCAAAGTTGATTGTGGAACTTCGGGACACCAGTTTGGGGCTGGTGGCTGCTGGGGCACTGGAGGGCTGTTGAGGAGGGGGAGGGTCCCCAAAGCATAGGTGAGGCTCTGCCCTTACCACTCCATAGCCCCCAACCCTGGGGAGGCCTGGACCAGCCCCCGGTGGTGCAGGTGGGCTCCAGGGAACCACTCCCTGCTGGGCACTCACTCAAGTTCATGGAGGGGCCTGGGTCACGGGGGTGGAGCCAGGCCAGGGGCAGCAGCACGAAGCTGGCCGTGACCAGCACCGTCAGCAGGTTGAGCAGCAGCAGGAAGCGAAGGAAGGTGAAGTAGGACTGGATTCCAGTGCCAAAGAGGCCTGGGGGGGAGAAGGGCGGGGTGAGTCGGGGGGGGGGCAGACAGTCCGAGGGCTGACCCGCCAAGCAGGGTGAGGGTGCCCAGCCTTGCCTGGACCTGCACAAGTCCAGCAGGACCTCTGACAGCCACCAGGGAGTGCTGTCATCTGCGGGGTTTGCCCTGGCTGTCCGGGAAAGGGGGTGTGTGAGGATGGAGGGGCTGACTGGTGGGGTGGGCCAGGGCAACGGCAGGGGGGATGACGCCTACTCCCTTCTCCAAACTGGACCTTGACACTCCAGGGACGGGAGCGGGGAGTGGGGTTGGCACTCGGGTCCTACCCCCAATCTCGTAGAGAGACCCCTCCCAGAGCCCAAAGCCCCGGGCCAGCCGCTGCGCTGCCTCCCCCAGGCGCCGTCCTGCCATCCGCCGCTTGCGTTGCCACGACTGCCAGCATGAGGTCTTCACCCCCTCGGGCTCCCGCAGCTGCCTGGGGCAGGAGTGGTGATGGGGACGCCCCTGAGTCACCCACCCTGCCGACCCGTGCCAGGCTGATGGCGCGAGAGCCGGAGGATCTTCCTACAGCGCGGGATTTGCACCCCCATCCCAGGGGTGCATCCTCGCGGCGCGCCCCCGCCCCCAGCCCCGCGGCCAGCCCGCGCGGCGGCACCCACCGGATGAAGCGCTTGTCGGCCATGGCGTAGGGCAGCGTGCGCACGGGCGCGCGGGACGCGCACAGCCGCTCCATCTCCGACTCCCACAGCTCCTCGGCGGCCGGCTCAGGTTCCGGCCCCCCGGGGGCCTGTCCCGACTGCACCGACCACTGCCGCAGCATCTCGGCGGCCAAGGGTTGAGGCTGGGGGTGCCGGGCTGCGACCCCAGCTCCCAGGAGGGACGTGGGAGGCCAGGTGGGTGAGCCTCAAGGTCTTGGCCTTGGCATGCCCAGAAATGAAGATAAAAGAATCCTGTGGGGTCGGGGTCTGGGCTCAGTCCTGCTCCAGCTCTCAGAGCGACACAGGGCCAGGGGCCTCAGTCACCCCATCCGTCAAATGGGGTGAAAGCACCAAAGGGCTGGGAAAGATGGGACCGGACCGTAACTGACAAAGCCAAGGCCTGCTCCATCCACCCCTACACCCCTACCTGCCACCTGCGGCGCAGGCCTTCCGGGTACCCCTGGGGAGAATTCTCCCTCTGCACCTGCCAATTCGCTCTTCCGGAAGAAGCTCCTGTCTCAAGCCCTCACAGCTCCCAGGATCAGCATCCTGCAGCGCCGGGCTTGGACGTGCCAGGACCCCTCTGCCTGCCTTCTCGCAGTCCAGCCCCAGGCCTGGGTCTGCTCCGGGTCCCCCCAGGAGCCCCACATGAGGAGGCGCGGCGACAGCCCCAGCCCTGGGAATAGGACCGGGGGACCCCACTGCTGCCCTCGCAGCGGCTCTAACACACCCCCTCGACCTCCTCCCCCCTACTCTGCATCCAGCTCACCTGGGGACCAAGAGACCAAGTCCCCGGAGGAGCCCCCTCCTCCAAAGGCTCCCGCCACGGCAGGCGGGGCCGTGAGAGAGCCGGGGGACCGGTGGGTCACATGACAGGAACCCCAGCTCCCTCCGCCATCTGCTCCCCGTCCACGACCTCTCTCCTCCCCCCTCCCCGTTTCCTCTGCTCTAACTGAGGCCGAGCGGGCACTTCCTGCGCGCTGGGCGGGGGTCGGGCCGGGGCTCCTGCAGCGGCGGAAGGTCCTTACGCCGGCCGGCGGTCCGCACCGCGGAGGTCCCGCGCCCCAAGCCGGGGGCTGCTCCTGCGAGCTCGCCCAGGCCCCCCCTTCCGGCTGTGGGCGGCGGGGTGCAGGGACGGGGCCCCTATCTGCCTGCTGCAGGTCGCTCTGAAGGTGGCGATAGGACATAAGGTGGGCCCCATGGCACCGGGCTGCTGGGGTTCCAGTAGCTCTTGGCCTTACTGCTGAGCTTCGGGCCTCTGTCACTGGCACCACCATTATGCCAAGGCCGGGGCCTAGTGCCTGGCCACAGTGAGCGCTCAGCAATAAGTTCCATTCATGTCCCTCCCAGGCCCGAGGTTGGAGAGACAGCTTGGCCCACTCCCTGTCCTCCTATCCCCTGGAAGGCCCCTCAGTCCTGCCCTTCCTCCCTCCTCCCTCTCTGCCTCCTGCAGGGCCTGGTCACCTCAGGTCTGAATGCCCCGGGGGCTTTTCTGCCTCCTGCTGGCCTCCTTCCTGGACTCCAGAGCCTCCCGCCTGTGCCAGACCCCAAGCTGGGTGCTGGTGCCAGGGGGGCACACAGTGGGCTGGAGGAGGTGGTGGTGGGGATCCACAAATGTACTTATCAATAGGAAGTGGCAAGTGCTCCTCTGAGGCTTAACCTAGGAAGGCTCCCTAGAAGAGGTGGCCTTCAAGTTGGGCCTGGCGTCATGCAAGTTCAGTGTGGGTGTGCGGGGGCCGGGGGGGGGGGGGAGCAGTGGGAGGAGAGGCAGGGCAGGACCCGAGGTAGCCCACCTGAAGACCCCATTGACCGCTTCAAAAGGCTCCAACTACAGCACCGCCCTCTTTGTCCAGCTGTAAGTTCCTTCCTGTGTTCTTGCTTTTGCCCAGGCCGCTCCCGCCAGGAATGCCCCTCCTCCTCCAGATGGGCTAGGGGGGGCCTCTGTCAAAGCCAGGGTCCTCCATAGAGCTCCCAGGAGGCCCACAAGTCATGCCCCTGCAGGATGATGCACCTCTCAGCCTCAGTTTCCTCATCTGTGAAATAGGAATATCATTGCCTACCTTCCTGGCTTGTGGGGATAACAGAAAACAGCACTGGGCACAGCAGCTGGGGACATTCACAGCGTCAGTGCATCCTCCTTTCCCCTGCGCCCCACCTAGCACTCAGGGAGTGTGCCAGCGCTCTTGCTGGATAGGCAGCAGAAACCACGCCCAGCCCAGATGGGGCAGGGGAGACACCGCCATGGTCGGGGTGGGAGGCTTGCTGAAGAAGGGGGGAAGGGGAAGAAGGGGGTTACCCAATCTCCTGTCCAAAGGCTCTGTGTTAGTGGGGCCCCGCGGCCTCTTATTTGGACAATCTCTAACCATGGGAAGCTGATGGGTCTGGAATTAGTGTTTCCTTGCGAAACTTGGGGAAACTGAGCCTCACAAGAATTGGGGACTTCAGCCAGAGATTGAATAGAACCGGACACTCTGCCGCCCTCACCCTGCTGACACCGCGGGTGGAGTGCCAGGAGGGGTCGGAAGTTGGCGGGAAGGGCTTGTCGCCGCCGGGCGCGCAGAGCAGGGCGCGGGCCCGCGGGCGGGAGCCGGGTCACGTGACGGCCGAGGCCCGCCGAGTGGGCCGGGCCATGCGGTCTGTCCCAGTGGCCCCCAGGGACCCTTTGTCAACCCTCCCGCTGACCCTTAGGCCCCTCCCTCGGGTGGTGCAGCCCAGGCGCGGCTCCCGGCGGCCCTTGCGGGGCACAGGTGAGCCACCAAGGGCTCGGGCCCCTCCTCCCCGGCGCCTCCCAGGTGAGCGGCCGTGTTCCGGCTGCGGGGTCCCGGCCGGGCCGCAGCCGCGAGGGTGGGGGCGACGCGCAGATCCTGCCAGCACTGGCTGGTTCTCCCCCTGCGGCGGCAGCTCCACCCCCTCCGAATTCCTTTCGGCCACCGAACTCTCCTGGGTGTCCCCGGGGTTTGGCTCTCTGGCTTGGACCCCGGCTGGGCGCGGGAGGGGCGGCGGGAGCGGGGGCGCGGGCATGGCAGCCCCAGGCCACCCGGCCGAGCCCCGCGCACCAGGGAGGGCGCTGGTGTGACCCCGGCCGGGTCGCGCGGGCCGGCACCACTGGCCGCGAGGGGCGGGGACCTGGGCGAGTGGCCAGGGGGGGTCGAGGGGATCCGGCGGTGCCGCGGCCCCTGGGCTCCCAGGCCAGGTTGCGACTCTTTCTGGGCAGCGGCTGCTCCCGGAGGGCTTGCTGCTGCCTGGGGTGGGGGGTTCCAGGAAACGGCCGCACCCTGCCCCTCCCCACCTGGCTCAGGAATGGTGCGCCCCGGAAACTCCACCAGACCTGCCCCGGCCTGGGGGCAGGGTGCCAGGGCGCTGGGTCTCTGCGGGGCTGAAGTCCCCGCTGCCCAGGCGAGCCCTCATCGCCAGGGCTGGCAGCCGGGGTCCCAGCCACGCAGCCTCCTTGCGCCCCTCGCGCAGCAGAGGTGGTGGAGAGGTGCGTCGGGAGCCTGTGGGCCTGAGCTCGGGAGGTCGCCCCGGAGGAAGGAGCCGGCTCCAGGGCCTGGATGGGGCACCCTCCGCCCCACCTCCGCAACTTTCCCCGCTGAGGCTGAGCGGGGGCCCAGGCTGGATCTCCCGGGCTGAGCTCCCGCGGGAGGGGGGAGGGGTTGGGTCGTGGGGGGTAGTTGGGACCGTGCATCCAGACACTGCCTGGCACCCTGTCCTGCGGCTCTGGCTCTGCCTGGGCCCCACTGGTCTTGTCCACGCCCTTGAGCTCAGCCAACTTTCCTGAGTTCCGAGTTCCGCTGGGGTGCGGTGTGCAGAGCTCTGCAGCAGGCAGCTCGTTGTTCCCACCCCACTCCCACGGGGTTGAGGCTGCAGCCCCAGACAAGGCCGCTCTGGTTCCAATTGTGTCAGTGACTGCCTGTGACGGTGACAGCAGAGCTGGGACAAAGGGGCCTGTTTAAGGCCCTGCCCCCTCCCTCCAGCTGGCTGCCCAGGGGTGATGGAATGTGGGGGCGTCAGTCTCCTGAGAACAGGAGGACCTTGGAGCCCCTGGGGTGACCTGGAGTGACCCCATGGGTTTGTGTGTGACCTAGCTGGGAGGCCCTCCTGTTTGCTGCTTCCTCCTGGGCTGGGGAGCGAGGGCCCAGCCCCGGCTTCCTGCTGGAGGAAGTGTTTTAGGTCACAGGGCGGGCACAGGGAAGGCCTCTGAGCTGAGCTGACCTTTCTCTTCAAGGGGGAGGTGTCTCTGGGCCAGAACCCTGAGAATGCAGGGCTGGGAGGGGCTGTGTCCACAGGCACCCTGCCCCTTCTCCATGTCCCAAGGACTGGCGACATCCAGGAAGCAGATGGGGAACTGCAACCCGCTTCCTTCCTCCCTCCTTCCCCCTCCAGCCTGGGCAGTGGAAGGGGCTGTCCCCTCAGTCTGTTCTGGCCTCAGGCTTATTTGGGGCCACTCACCTGACCACGTATCCAGCTGTGGTTGGGGCAGGATCGGGGTTCAGCAGCTGGGCTGTGAGTGGCACCTCCCACAGTCCCCAGGGGAGTGGGCGGTTTGGACATGTGCGAGGCATTGAAGGCCAACCAGCTCAACACTCCCTGTCTCGTCAGATGTGTAGCGGGAGGCTCCGGAGTCGGTGCCCAGGCTCTGAGGTGCCCTAGGTCTGCAGGCTGTCTGGGTGTGGGCTGCAGACATGGCCCAACCGCTGGCCTTTGTCCTCGATGTCCCGGAGACCCCAGGGGACCAGGGGTAAGCACTCTGGGTCTGGGGTCTGAGGACTGGTGGGCTGGGTCACACCATGGCCTGGTGGAAGGAGACGGGTGGCTGGAGCCTGACATCCCTGCCCCCTGCAGCCAGGAGCCCAGCCCCTACGATGAGAGCGAAGTGCACGATTCCTTCCACCAGCTCATCCAAGAGCAGAGCCGGTGGGTGGCTGAGGAGGGGCTGGAGCTGCAGCAGAGGGAGCCGGGGGCTCCAGGTAAGCCCGGGGCCTGGATGCCAGGATGGTGGGGACAGGCGCTTGGGCTTCCCAGCCTCTCCGGACAGCCCTTCCAGCAGTCTGCAGGCCTGGGGTGGGGGTAGGGTGGCAGAGACTACCAGCCAAGGGCACCTCCAGGACCTCTGGCCAAACCTCTCTTCCTTGGTAGGCAGTGGCCACGAGACCCTCCTGGGGCCCGAAGGTGCCCCCGTCCACAGCACGGCCACACTGCGCATTTTGGCCAGCATGCCCAGTCGCACGATTGGTGAGTGGGACCCTCTGCCCTTGGCCCCGGCATTGACCCTAGCCCGTGGGCTGGGCCAGGGTTTCAGCCCTGTGGGCTCCCGGCCCACCCCGTCTGCTGCCTGGAGGCCCTGCACAGCCCCATGCAGCCCTTGCTGGGTTCTAAAAATGACTCAAGTCATCCCGGGGATAAAAATAGGTTCTTGGGAGCCCAGCGGCGCCCAAGGTCTCTGATGCAGGGATTTTCCTGGGTGCTGGGAAGGGGTGAGGGATGGTGAGGCCTGGAGCAAGGGCCATCCCGGTGGGCGAGGGAGGTCCAGCCTGGCTGGCCCAGCCCTGCCCAGCTGCTTCCATAGGCCGCAGCCGTGGCGCCATCATCTCCCAGTACTACAACCGCACCGTGAGGCTGCGGCGCAGGAGCAGCCGGCCCCTGCTTGGGGACGTGGTGACACGCTCAGCCCGGCCCAGCATCCGCCTCTACGACCTAGAGCTGGACCCTGCGGCCCAGGAGGTGGAGGGTGAGTGAGCCTGCCCGGCCCAGACTCAGACGCCAGCCTGCCGCAGGGAGCGCCCGGGGGTGGCAGAGCCAGGAACGCCGCCCCTGTTAGCAGGCTGCCTGAAGGCCTCCCTCTGCCGGGACCTTCCGGGGCAGGGAAGTAGGGGCCTTTCAGGCGCAGAGGGCTTGCCCCACGGCAGGCAGGCATTCAGTGCACTCCACAAATGTCCTTCGAGCCCGTGGAGGGTTGCGGCCGCAGGACCAGGCTTTGGGGATGTGACAGTGGAAAACTGGCCTTCCACTCCCAGGTGGCTCACTGTCTACCCCGTGAGACAGACTTGGACCAAAGAAATGGATAAGTGGATGGGTAAAGCTCAGAGAAGAGAAAAGCTCTGTGCAGAAACCAGCCCAGCCTAGAGGGACCCAGGGAGGCTTCCTGGAAGAGGTGGTGCTAGAGCAGAAAGGGCGTGTGCAAAGGTGCAGAGGCCAGTGTGGAGGGACTGGGGAGCAGGGACCATTCTCGCAGGCTGGTCCTCAAGCAGCTGAGGAGCTTGGGGAGGCCCCTGACACGTCCCTTCTGCCTGGTCCCTTTGGGCTCTGCCTCCCCAGGCCTCGGGCACTTTCCGGGGACCCTGCCCCCAGCTGGCGGGTGATGGAGCAGGGCAGGGTGCTGTGGGCTCGGGGTCAGGGCGAACGTTTCACCGTTTACTCTGCAACCCGGGCCAGGTGTCATTTCCTATCTGTAAAATTGGGGTTAAAGTAGCACCCACCTTCTGGCTGGTCGTGAAGGTGCGAGGAGGCCTGTAGCCACCCTTCCAGGCCCACGTTGTGGTGATGACCCGTTAGGGGAGAGAAGAACTCCTCTGGGTCCTGGAACTTAATGTTGAGGTCCCAGGGGGCCCTGGCTGGGCCTCCCCAGAGAAAGGGGGTGGGGGTGGGGACAGGGAGCACCCGGCTGCTCGCCCTCCTCCACTCACCCCTTGAGGGCGAACATTGGGGGGCAGATGCTGGGGACTTGGGGGGGGTTGCTGGGCTCCAGGGGGTGGAGGTGGGAGAGTGAGGGTGGCCAGGCTAGCGGGGAGTCAGGAGCAGCTTCGTGACAGGCCTGGGACACCCCGACTGCTGGCCGGGTTCTGGCTTCAACCGTATGGGCAGAGGGGAGCCACTCGGGCTCCGGCCGGGCCTGGTGGGAGGGTGGCCAGAGGCCCATGTTGGGAGGGTGCTGCGGGGCAGGCAGGCTTGTCCAGGGTCCCAGCCGCGGCAGGAGGGAGGCTGCTGCGGGATGGGCAGGGTCTCCTCGTTCGTCTCCGCAGAGAAGCAAAACCTCCTGGTGAAGGAGCTTCAGGGCCTGTCGGCCGCCCAGCGCGACCACATGCTCCGGGGGATGCCCTTGAGCCTGGCGGAGAAACGCGGCCTTCGGTGAGTGGCCACCCTGCACGTGCGGCCCTGGGACCCACGTCCTTAGCGGGGCTGGGTGGTCAGGCATTGGGTCCTGAGCCTGGGTGGGTGGTCCCCGGAGGCGGTCAGGCCCCTCCTCAGTCCAGGCACCCATGGCTGCCTCTGTCCCCAGAGAGAAGAGCCAGACCCCCCGTGGGAGGCGGAGGGGCCAGCCTGGCCGTGGTGGGCTCTTCTCCTGCTGCAGCCGGCTCAGATACGCCTGCATCCTGGTAGGGCCTCCTGTGCGGGCCTGGCGGGGCAGCCACCCTTTCTCTTGCCGCTGTCCTGCTCCCGGGGTCTCCCAGCCCCTGCCTTGTTCTGGGCCTGTGAATGGCCCGTCCTGGGTCCTGTCCTCTGTTGGATGCCCGGGGCCTGGGCGTGGGGCAGGCGGGGCTCCCCCTCCGGCCTGGCCCTCAAGGCCTCCCTGCTGCTGTCCCCACAGGCCTCGCACCGCCTGGGGCTGGTGCTGCTCTCAGGCTTGCACGCGCTGACGCCGTGGCGCTATGCCCTGAAGCGCATCGGGGGCCAGTTCGGATCCAGTGTGCTCTCCTACTTCCTCTTCCTCAAGACCCTGGTGGCCTTCAACGCCCTCCTGCTGCTGCCGCTGCTGGCCTTTGTGGTGGGCGTGCAGGCTGCCTTCCCGCCGGACCCCGGCCCCGGCCCCCGCCCTGCCTGCACGGGCCTGGAGCTCCTCACGGGCGCGGTGAGGGAGCCCGCATGAGCCAGGACATCTGGGCCAGGCAGGGGTGCCTGTCTTCAGCTGCCGCCTTGGCACTGTCTCCCTGTCTTGTCCCAGCTTTCCTGCAGACCCTGTTCCTGTCCCCACCCCATGTTGTGACTCTGGGTGGCCACAGCCAGCTCCCCACCTCCCTTCTCAGCTGCTCCTTGGTGTCCACTGTGTCCTGGTTCCCGTGGGGCTGGGGAGGCCCAGGATTGTGGAGGCCTTTGGCCCATCCGTCTCCTTGCTGACCCTACCCAGGCCCTTCCCCATCGCTGGCCTCCCTCTGCCTCTCGGGGCCTGAAGGTGGGTCAGGGGTGGGGAGAAGGGAGAGTACCTAACTCAGCCTGGCGTCCCCCACAGGGCTGCTTCACCCACACCGTCATGTACTACGGCTACTACAGCAATGCCACGCTGAACCAGCCATGTGGCCACCCCCTGGAGGGTGGCCAGTGCAGACCCAGGGCAGGTGGCCTGCCCTACAATATGCCCCTGGCCTACCTCTTCACTGTGGGGGTGGCCTTCTTCGTCACCTGCATCACCCTGGTGTACAGGTAATGGTCCTTGACCTTATGAAGCTGGCTCTGGGCACTGTTGATCCATCCATGCATCCTTTGACCCATCCGTTGATCCTTCTTTCATTTCCTTTCTTCCTTTTATCCATCTATGCACCCACCTGCCTACCCACACACCCATCCATCCACCCACTCACCCACTCATCCATCCATCTATCTACCTATCCATCCATCCATCTATCCACCTATCCTATCCGTCCATCCACCCACTCACCCACTCATCCATCCATCCGTTCATCCACCCACCCTCCCATCCCACACACGTTCCCTGTGCTCAGCTCAGGACAGGAAGGTAAATTGAGCATGGTGCCTGCCCTAGAGGAGCTTACTGTTCCTGGAAGAAGATAGACCAATAAACGGGCTGGGACAATCCAGGAGCCCTAGAGGTGTTTGCCCAAGTGTTAGGGGAACACTGGGCAGGGAGTCAGGCTGGCATCCCAGGGGAGGTGGCACTTGTCCCTATATTGGGAGGTTAAGTAAGAATGGGCAGGAAAGAAGCAGGGGAGGGCATTTTGGTCGTTGTGATGGGGGAGGCAAAGGCCCTGAGGTGAGCCCAGTCTTCTGTACGTTGTCTGGGTGGGGGCAGTCCTGCCCCCTGTCCTAGACACGTGTGGCTGGTGGGCACTATGATGCACAGGGCTGGTCTAGGGTGGCTGGTGGTCCACGCCAGGAGGCTGGACCAGCGGTGTGGTGCGTCCTGCTCTTGGGGGGCTCCTGAGTGGGTGGGGGTTTCAGCCGCAGGACGTCCCGTCTGCCTTCTCCCTCCGGCCTCCCTGCCCCTCGTCCAGCGCCCGCCTGTCTCTGCTCCCCAGCATGGCCCACGCTTTCGGGGAGAGCTACCGCGTGGGCAGCACCTCTGGCGTCCACGCCATCACCGTCTTCTGCTCCTGGGACTACAAGGTGACTCAGAGGCGGGCCTCGCGCCTCCAGCATGACAACATCCGCACCCGGCTAAAGGTGAGCACCTGGGGCTGTGCCATCTGTCCCCAGCCCCGGCCCTGGAACCCCACAGCGGTAGCCCCCAGACCAAACGGCCACACTGGTCTGGAGGGAGGGCTGTCTGTGTGTGAGCTGACCTCGGGGCACTGGGGGGTCTTCTGCTAACAGGGTCAAGGTGGGCCCTGATTTTTCTTCCTGTACAGGCCCCTCAGTTAGGGGCTGCCCCTGTTGTCTGCTGGCGGGTGTCAGCACCCACAGCCCCATGAACACCCAGGAGCTAGCGTCACGGAAAACTGCACCTGGCGGGTTTCAGCGGGCATATGTGCTTGCGCTGGGGACCCTGGGGTCGAAGCCCCAGCTGGGGTGCTCGGCCTGCTTGCATGGCCTCTGCTGGCAGCCAGCAGGTCCTGCCCTGAGGCCCCAGGCTCCAAGCCGGCACATGTTCCTGGCTGTGGTTAGCTCAGTTAAAGGCCACAGGAGCCCAGTGGCTAAGGACTGTTATCTTCCCTGTGCTGCAGTGAGGAAACTGAGGCACAGAGGTTACGTCCCTTGTCAGAGGTCATGCATGGGGCCAGGAGGCAGCAGAGCTGGGCCTTGTGGAAGGTTCTCTGCCTTCCTGGAGTTTCCTGTTGTGCAGACTCAGAAGTATGGCCCGACTCATGGCCCGTTCTGCTGTCCTTGGGGAGCTCGCACTGGGGGCAGGTGCCCTCCATGCCTAGGGGTCTCCTGGTCACTAGGGGCCCCCACATCCACAGGGAACAGGGAAAGGACATCCGGCAGGGCAGCTCCGGAGGCTTCCTAGGTAGGGCTGGGGAGGCAGGCGGGGTCCTGTGTCCTCCCGTGCCTGCAGGGAGGGCCCAGAGCAGGCGGGAGGGGCAGGCGGGGCTGTTGGGCAGCTGATCCTTGACCCTCGTACCCCTCAAGCCTGCTGGTGTGTCTGCATGTGCCCCGGAGCAGGTGACAGGAACACACTGTCCCCTACAGGAGCTTCTGGCCGAGTGGCAGCTGCGGCAGAGTACCCGGAGCGTGTTTGGGAGGCTGCAGCAGGTGGCCGTGCTGGGGCTCGTGTGGCTGCTGTGTCTGGGGACCGTGCTGGGCTGCGCCGCGGCCGTCCACGCCTTCTCAGAGCTCATGCTGCAGGTGCCCGGAGCAGGGGGGCCCGGCCTTTGCGACTCTGGGCACCTGTCCCCAGGGGTGTCTGTCCCCCCTCCCACTCCACCCTGGCCACAGGGGTCCCACGTGCCCACCCACCATGCTGGGGCCGCCTCCCGGTCCCCCCCTTTGACTCACCGCTTGTCCTGTCTCCCGCCCTCCCCCATTTTTCTGTCTTTGGTTTCTCTTTCCTTTTCCACCAACTGTGCCCCCCACACTTGCGTGCGGTGTGAGTGGGAGGTGAGGGGTGGCCTAGGAAAGGGAGGGAGGTGCTGCCTGCCAGGTCTGCCCCTCCTCCGCCCCCTCTCCCAGCAGCCCCCTGCTCCATGGAGGGACATCTGTGGTGACCCTCCCCTCCTCTGCTGCCCTGGCAGGACCCGGTGGCTGCTGGCCAGGAGGTGGCACTGCTGGCGCTGCCCCTGGTGGTCTGCCTCCTCAACCTGGGGGTCCCCTACCTGTACCGCTGCCTGGCTGCCCTGGAGCCGCACGACTCCCCGGTGCTGGAGGTGTACGTGGCCGTCTGCAGGTGTGTGGCCGGGCGGGCGGGCCCTGGATTGCAGCTCCTGTCCCCCGGGGACCCTCCTCAGCCTCCGTGGCCTGCCCTCTGCAGGAACCTCGTCCTCAAGATGGTCACCCTGGGGGTGCTTTGCTACCACTGGCTGGGCCGCAGGGTGGGTGCCCTGCAGGACCAGTGCTGGGAGGACTTCGTGGGCCAGGAGCTGTACCGCTTCGTGGTGCTGGACTTCCTCTTCATTCTGCTGGACACGCTCTTCGGGGAGCTGGTGTGGCGGTGAGTGCTGGGCCGGGCCGCCCTGGGCAGCCAGGGCTCCCCAACCCGGGCCGGGGCGGCGCGCGAGGTTCTCAGGCCTGACCTCCCGCATCGGGGCCCGCGCCCGCGCCCGCGAGGGCTCTCGGGTAGAAGGTCGCTGGACCGAGAACGCCGGCGAGTCAGGACCTCACGCGCTTTTAGATTGCAAAGGAAAACGGGGCGGAAGCGATGTGCACGTGGGACTCTCGGTCTTGCAGACAAAGGAAGGGGCATGTTCAGAATGTTCTGGTAGCCCGAGTGGGTTCCAGCACTTCAGGTGTTTTCTTTTCCTTCTTTTTGTGTTTTCTTCAAGAATAGATGAATCCTGCCGGGCGCGGTGGCTCACGCCTGTAATCCTAGCACTCTGGGAGGCCGAGGCAGGTGGATCGCTCGAGGTCAGGAGTTCGAGACCAGCCTGAGCAAGAGCGAGACCCCGTCTCTACTAAAAATAGAAACAAATTAGCTGGCCAACTAAAATATACATAGAAAAAATTAGCCGGGCATGGTGGGACATGCCTGTAGTCCCAGCTACTCGGGTGGCTGAGGCAGGAGGATTGCTTGAGCCCAGGAGTTGGAGGTTGCTGTGAGCTAGGCTGACGCCACGGGACTCACTCTAGCCGGGCAACAGAGCAAGACTCTGCCAAAAAAAAAAAAAATTTATCCAAGCTCATTCTTGTTGGTAAGAATCAAAGAAAACTAAAAAATTCAATAGAAAAGTAAATTTAAAAAGAATATGTGAATTTAATAATAATAAAAAAACAAGATTTAAGAATTCAGTGAACTGTTTGGGTTTTTTTTTTTTTTTTGAGACAGAGTCTCTGTCACCCCCAGGTAGAGTGCAGTGGCATCATCATAGCTCACTGCAGCCTCCAACTCCTGGGCTCAAGGGATCCTCCTGCATCAGCTTCCCGAGTAGCTGAGACTACAGACATGTGCCACCATGCCCGGCTAATTTTTTCTATATACATTTTTAGTTGTCCAGCTAATTTCTATTTTTAGTACAGATGGGGTCTCGCTCTTGCTCAGGCTGGTCTCGAACTTCTGAGCTCGAGCGATCCTCCCGCCTCGGCCTCCCAGAGTGCTGGGATCACAGGCGTGAGCCACCATGCCCGGCCTAAAAATTCAGTGAAATGTTTGATGCTGGTTCTGTGTGTTTGGAGCTGGCGTGTCTGTACCCACCGAGAAACACACCCCAGAGGCAGCAGCTGCTGCAGGGAGCCCCTCTGGTGGGGACCAGGGTGTGAAGAGATATTTGCTGGGTGCCCAAAGGGAAGGGTCAGGATGTCACCTCAGTGTGTGGGTGTCCTCAGGCCCCGGGGCACCTTGCAGGGGTGGGGAGCAGGGCTGGTCTCCCCAGGCAAGGCCCTCCGGTCTGACCCTCAGGGCTCTCCCTCTGCCCAGGGTTATCTCTGAGAAGAAGACAAAGACGAGGCGGAAGCCTGAGTTTGACATTGCCCGGAATGTTCTGGAGCTGATTTATGGGCAGACTCTGACCTGGTGAGACTCCCCCACTTCCCTCCTGTCTGGCCCCTGAGGGAGGGCTGAGCCCCTTGGTTGGTGCCCCTTTGCCCCTGGGGACCCTGCACCTGCCTCCTGGGGCCACAGCAAGGACAGCCTGGGACTCTGCAGTGGCGTGGCAGGCCCCGTCTGCGGCCACTCCCACTTGCCCTCCCCGTGGTCTCAGGGAGGGGAGGGCACAGAGGCAGCCTGTCCCAACCCTGCCCTGGGGAGCCACGCAGGGTCGTGTCTCAGCCTCTGGAGCGCAGCCCCTCCCTCCCCGCCACTCCCACTTGCCCTCCCCGTGGTCTCAGGGAGGGGAGGGCACAGAGGCAGCCTGTCCCAACCCTGCCCTGGGGAGCCACGCAGGGTCGTGTCTCAGCCTCTGGAGCGCAGCCCCTCCCTCCCCAGGCTGGGGGTCCTCTTCTCGCCCCTCCTGCCCGCCGTGCAGATTGTGAAGCTGCTGCTCCTCTTCCAAGTCAAGAAGGTAACGCCGTGCTCACACCTGTAACCCCAGCACTCTGGGAGGCCGAGGCGGGCAGATCACTTGAGCTCAGGAGTTCGAGACCAGCCTGAGCAAGAGCGAGACCCCGTCTCTACTAAAAATAGAAAAATAGAAAGAAATTATATGGACAACTGAAAATATATATATAAAAAAATTAGCCGGGCATGGTGGTGCATGCCTGTAGTCCCAGCTACTCGGGAGGGTGAGGCAGGAGGATCGCTTGAGCCCAGGAGTCTGAGGTTGCTGTGAGCGAGGCTGACGCCACGGCACTCTAACCCGGGCAACAGAGTGAGACTGTCTCAAAAAAAAAAAAAGAAGGTAACGCCGCCATGGGCTGGGCGGGTGGCTGGGCCTGGCGGGGCGGCCCCAGCCACTGGGCAAGACTTGGCTGGGCAGACCTGGGACTTTGGAGCCCTCTGCCTCCCGAGTGACCTGCAGCTGGCATCCTGGGGCTGCCCTCGGGTCTGTCCCTCGGCCTGCGGGAAACGCTGAGCCCTCCCCTGCCTCTGGCAGGCCGGGCAGCAGCCACTCGGTTCACAGGCCACGACCAGGTGCCTGTGCGCGGGGCTGGGGCTTAGGGCCGGGGCGCTGCCAGACGTGAGCCTCAGGCCTTCCTGGCCCCTGGGAAGTGACCTTGGCCCTCTGTCCTCAGCCGGGGTGTGCTCAGTGGCTGAGACCAGGGACCTTGGTTCTGGCCTGGCTCTGGGCAGCTCCTCTCCCTTGTGGTCCTGTGTGTCCCTGCTGTACCATGGGGACTGCTCTAGTGGGGACCGAGGGAGCACACTGAGCAAAGACTGGGTGCGGAGCCGGGCACGGCCCGACTCAGTGCAGCTGTCAGGGTGGCCCCTTCCCGCGCCAGCGGCCCAGGCGGGCCACAGCCGAGTGCCTCGGTCTGCCCTGTGAACCCCCAGGCACCGTGGGGTGAGGGGGTCTCAGCATGGGCCCTGCCAGGCCTGGAGGTGTAGGGGGTGCTGGGCAGTGGCAAAGCGCAGCGTTTGTCCCCCAGACGAGCCTCCTGGCCAACTGCCAGGCGCCGCGCAGGCCCTGGCTGGCCTCGCACATGAGCACCGTCTTCCTCTCGCTGCTGTGCTTCCCGTCCTTCCTGGGCGCCGCCGTCTTCCTCTGCTGCGCCGTGTGGCAGTGAGTCCGGGCCCCGCGGCCGGTCGGGGAGCCCGGTGCTTGTCATCCAGGCCGGGTGCGGGTGCCGGGGTGTGGGGCTGGGATTGGGGGTGGAGCGGAGGGGCTGGGAGGAGCTGGGGGCCGTCGCCCCGGCTGAGGGGTCCGCTCACCCTCGTCCCCAGGGTGAAGCCCTCGAGCATGTGCGGCCCCTTCCGGAGCCTGGACACCATGTACGGGGCGGGCACGGCCTGGGTGCACCACCTGGAGGCCGCGGGGCCCCGGCTCTCCTGGCTGCCCTGGGTGCACCGGCACCTGGTGGAAAACACCTTCTTCATCTTCCTGCTGTCGGCCCTGCTGCTGTGAGTCCAGGCCCGGGGGATCCTGGGGGTCCCCGCTGCTCCTGCCTTGCCTGACAGCCCGTCTCCCGCAGGGCTGTGATCTACTTCAACATCCAGGTGGTGAGGGGCCAGCGCAAGGTCATCTGCCTGCTCAAGGAACAGATCAGCCACGTGAGTGCCCACCTGCCCGCTCTGGGGACACACCTGGGTGACGCCTCCTCTGCTCATCTGCTGGCCCGTCCCCAGCCCCCACAGCCTCTCTGTGGCCTCGGCTGTTGAGAGGGTTGTTTGCCAAAGGAGTGGCACGATCCGTAGTGTGCTTTGCATCTAGTGAAGGGCAGGCGTGAGGCGGCCCCAGCCCGGCTCCTGATCTTCGACCCGGGGACGGGATTCCAGCCCCAGGCAGTGGCCCCACGGGTGCAGGGTGCAGGGAGTGTCCGTGAGCACTTCTGAGATGCTAGGAATGGCTTTTGGCTTCCTGGGGACCCACGCTGGCACGTGGACCCTGTTCACTGCTCTCATTTTACAAACGGGAGGTGAGGGTGACAAGGTCAGGCCTTAAAACTTTTTTTTTTTTTTTGAGACAGAGTCTCACTCTGTTGCCCAGGCTGGAGTGCTGTGGCGTCAGCCTCGCTCACAGCAACCTCAGACTCCTGGGCTCAAGCGGTCCTCCTGCCTCAGCCTCCCGTGTAGCTGGGACTACAGGCATGCACCACCACACCTGGCTAATTTTTTCCATGTATTTTTAGTTGTCCAGCTAATTTCTTTCTATTTTTTTTAATAGAGATAGGTTCTTGCTCTTGCTCAGGCTAATCTCAAATTCCTGAGCTCAAGTGATCCGCCCGTCTTGGCCTCCCAGAGTGCTAGGATTACAGGCGTGAGCCACTGCGCCCGGCCCCTCATTTTATTTTTTAATATTTTTTTTTTTTTTTTTTTTTTGAGATGGGGTCTTGCTATATTGCCCATGCTGGGCTCAAACTCACGATCCTGCTGTCTCAGCCTCCCGCCCGAGTAGCTGGGACTACAGGTATGCACTACCATGCCTGGCAAAACATTTTTACTAAAAAACCAAAATGACAGGTTTTATGGGACCCCATGGTTTGTCATGGGATTGAGCTGCAGGAGGAAGACAGTGCACAGCTGCACCCCCTCCTCTCTGGGGCAGCCCCGTTCTCTGCTCTGAGGAGCACCTGTGTGTCCCCCAGGCGGCTCGAGTTTTCCCGACTGGGTCTTCCAGGCTGGCCTCTCGCCTCCCTGGGCATGGCCGGCCGTGCTCGGTGTGGGCAGGCCGCTCTTCTCTGAGCTCCCCCAGCGCCCTGACGTCACTCTCCCCATTGCCATTTTGTCCTTTCCTCTTGCACTTTTCCACTTTGGGGCCGCTGGGTGCCTGTGTCCCCAGGCGTGTTCCACACCAGGGCAGGGGCGCTTGTGGGGTCCGCGCTGGGTGTCTGCCAAGGCGAGGACTGGGCAGTCACAGCAGGCGCGGCCTCAGCAGACACGTGGCCCTGCGCAGGCTGGCGGGTGCCAGGAGCAAGGGCTGCCCCGTCTTCTGCCCTTCCCGTTGCCCAGTCCCTGAATCTCGGTGGGCTCCCAGGACGCGGAGCTTGGAGCTGGTGTCTCAGCGGAGGTGATCGCCTGGCCATGGCTATCAGAAGCAGATTTTTGGCTCAATGACTCCTGCCCTACTGTGTGGCGCTTCAGAGCCTAGGGGTACTCGGTGGGGCCGGGGTAGGGGGCGCGTAGAATCCTGTCTCCACTCGCCATTTCTGTGGGATCGGAAGGACCGTTCCCCAGGTGGGCGCTGGCTGCGGTGTCCGCCCAGGGCCAGCCCCGGCCGCAGTCCGAGTCTTTGGGGCCGGTGGTCTGAGCTTCCCCAGGGCCTGGGCAGGGCAGCTGAGGCCAAGGGCGCACCCTCCCACTCGCCAACAGCTCAACAGAAATAGCTCGGGGGCGTTGCTTAGGGCCCGTGGGCCCCCCGTGTGGGTGTTCTAAGCGGTGCTCCCGGGTCGAGCCGGGTTCCCAGATGCCGGGACCACTCTGCTGGCCGATTCGAGTAGTGACGGTGGCTGCCGTCCATTTGGTGTTTATGTGTGCCAGGTCCCCTGCTAAATGCTTCATAAGCTTTTCATTTTTCATTGCCCACAGAGCCCTGGGTCAGCCCAGTACTGGCCTCAAAGCTGTGCATGTCCTAAGACAGGAAGCTGGGAATGGGCCATGTTACGTGGTCAGGGGAGTGAAGGTTGCAGGTGGAATTACAGCTGCTCGTCAGCCGACCTTAGAGGGGAGATTGTCCTAGATTATCTGGGTGGCCCAGTGTGATCTCCGGGTTCTTATAGGTGAGAAAGGGAGGCAGGAAGGTCGGGTCAGATGATGCCACGTAAGAGACTCGACTGGCCGTTGCAGGCTTCGAAGTGGAGGAAGGGCTGAGAGCCACTGAAGGGGTGGCCTCTAGAAGCTGGCAAAGGGCTTGTCCCCTAGACCCAAACCAGCCCTGCCGATGCTGTGATTATAGCACAGTGGGACTCATTTTGGGCTTCTCACCTCCAGAGCTGGAAGATGATAAATTTGTGTTGTTTTAAGGTATAAAATTTGTGGTAATTTGATACAACAGCAATAGGAAGTATAAGCCCCTTGACTTGCATTATTATCCCCCTTTTACAGATGGTGACACTGAGGTCAGAGTACAGGTAATTTGTCCAAGGCAGAGTTAGTAGGTGGCCAGGTTGAAATCGAGTCAGGCTGGCTCTGGGCCCTCACTGTGCAGCTGATCACATTTCCCTCTTCACCTTGGCCACTGGGAAGTTTAGATCCACACAAATGACCACCTCCTGGCTCTTGGTTTTTCCTTAACCTTGTTTTGGTGCCTCTTTCACCTCTTTTAGCTTCTTGCTTCTTGTGATGTCAAATATGCCTCATAAGTTCACCCCTAAATGCGTCCTGGAACAAGGGGGCTCTGGATGGACCGATGGACAACTCTGTTCTCTTCCCCTGTGTTCTGGCCTTTCTAGGAGGGGGAGGACAAAATCTTCTTAATCAACAAGCTTCATTCCGTCTACGAGAGGAAGGAGAGGAAGGAGAGGGACGAGAGGAGCAGGTGAGGGGCCACTCTGAGCCGGGAGGGGACAGGGCTGGGCTGGACGGTGTCTCTGGGACGTCTGCCCTCCTCCCAGGGGGGCAGCCACCGCGGCCCAGTCACTGAGGCCCTTTCCTGCGGTTGCTCCTCAGGTGTGCGGGGCGCTTGGGGAAGGAGGAGAGTTAAGTCTGGTGAGGGAGGAAACGGAAATGCAAGACCTGCCCTCAGCACCCTGTGCCACTCGCTGTAAGTCGCTTGGTGCCATCCTGGCGGGGCCTCCTCCCCTTGGGGTCAGGGCCTGTCAGCGCCTGTCACTGGGGCCGATGTCCGGTGCCTGTGGTTAGACCTAGGGAAAGGGAGGTGGCCGGGACGCAGAGACTTGTGAAATTCAAAAGCATTCTCGTCGCTGGAGGGGCCATTGAGGCAGGCCGTCTCTGCAGGGACCCTGACGACAGGAGGGTGGGTGGTGTGACAGCCGCTGGCCGCAGTGGACAGACGCATGAACAGGTGCACACACAGGCATGTGCACCCAGAGGCCTGTTTCTTTCTCCTTCTTGGCCCCCGGCCTGGGGGGCAGGCTGAGGCCGCCCCCCCGGGGAGCTGCTGGGCTAGCCCTGCCCCCTGCGGCCGGCAGACCCTCCTCCCCCGGGGCGGCAGCACCCGCAGAGCAGCCGGCCACTCATGGAACACACACGCTGGGCCCCGAGCTAGCCTGGGGACCCCAAGGTCGGGCACGAGGCCTCACCCTCTGGGCCTCAGGAGACTGCAGGGCCCCCCGCCTCAGCTGCCCCCTGTGGGGGAGGGACCGGTGCCCCGGGCCCCCATTGCGGGGCTTGTGAGGCTCCTTGGGCCCGGGCCTGCGATGGCGTGTCGGCTGCCACTGGGCTGTGCTGTGTGAACTTGCTGGAACCCGACCACATCTGACCCCCAAAGAGGCAATTTCATGAGGTCCGGCACCCCCCACGTCAAGTACCTCAGAGGTGGGTCCTTGCGGTGTCTCCCCGGCCTTCGCCTGCCCTGGAGCTCTCTAGGCTCTTCTTTGGAAGCTATTGGGCATCGGCCTGTCCCTCGCCGGCCCGGCCACACTGAGGTCCGGCTCTGCCCAGCCTGGTCTGCCGGGCGCTTGCTGACGCCCCTTGCAGCAGGGCTGGTGGGACCCAGGAGGCTGCGACTCCCTTGCCCTGCTCGCAGAAGGGGACACCTGGTGGGACAGCAACAGGCTCAGCAGGCTTACCCGGCGCCCTGGTCACTCTCTGTCCCACGGCACAGACTGACATGAGACCAGGCTGGCTCCTCAGTGACCTTGCTAGGACACCAGGATGGCGAAGTGACTCTGCTTCCCCTTTGGACAGTGGGGGCAAGTGGGGCTTGGGCACCCCCTGGACCTTGCCCTGCCTTGACTCTATTTATTCTGATTAAATGGTTTTGCAAAGTGGGCTTGTCCCGTGGGACTCTGTGACTTGGGCCTGCTCAGATGTGCGCAGGTGCTGGCAGGAGCCGTGCCCACATCCTTCCTCCTGCCGCCTGGGGCCACCTCCGGGGCTGGTCTTGGTTGTGGGGCGCTCAGCTGGGCCAGGGCGCCCTCTGCTGGCCAAACCCCAGCTGGCAGGGGCTGGAACCCGGTGCCTGCCCACCCAGACACTGCCGTTGGTTGGCCTGACCCGTGCCCGGAGCGGCTTCCATTGCATGGGCGAGCCAGGCAGGCACAGGCTGTGACCGGAGCACTAAGTCAACCAGCGGGTGATGCCTTAGTGGTTATTGGGGCAGGAGAAGGGAGGCAAAATTAGGGAGCCACATTGGGGTGGGGTTGGTGTATTTTAGTTGCAAATGAGCTGTGAGGGGTTACGGGGAGGAGTCTCCAAGGCAAAGGGGCAGCCAGTGCCCAGGCCCGGAGGCAGGCAGGCTTGGGTGGGGCAGGGCCCCTGTTCCTGGCTGGCTGGGAGGGTGGTGACCCTGGGTCCGGCCAGCCAGGCTGAGTTTGAGGAGCCTGTGGGATGCCCTGGGGCTGTGGGGAGTGGGCACGGGGAAGGGGGCACTCGCCAGTCGCTCACAGCCCATGTCTGATGTCTGCAGAGGCTGAGCTCAGGGCTGGGGAATGACCCTGGGTGGGGAAACAGGGTCCGAGTGGCGATGGGCCAGCACTCAGCATCCTACAGTGCAACCTGGAAGAGTCACACCCAGAGTGGAGATGGCCCTGCTACTAGCAGCCCCCCAAGCTGGGCCCATTCTCACCCAATACCGTCCCTTCCTGAGGACAGTCCCAGTGGGAGGCTCCTGTGCTCTGCAGACACGTAAGGGCAGGTACCAGCGGCTGACGTGGCCCCTGAGGCTCACCTGGCATAAACCTGCTTGTGTGGGTCCCCGGCAGCGCCCAATGGGTCAGATTTCCCAGGATTGTGTGGCCAGTCCAAGCCAGGTGTTGCACAGGGACTTCTGCAAGTAGCCGGCACTGATCCTGGGTGGCGAATTTTGGCTACATTTCTGGGCACAGGTGCTGCTGGGTGAGACTGGGTGGGCAGCTGTGAGTGCCTGGCTGAGCTGGGGTCTCTGGGCCAAATCCATCCAGACACCATCCTCTCAACCTGTGGCACCCGTGCCCCCACCTGCACCCCTACTTCTTGCCTCACTGCCTGGGCGCCATCCCATCGGATCAGTGGCGGCGTCAAACCCTCAGTAGGAGCCTGAGCCCCACTGCAAGCTGTGCATGTGAGGGATCCGGCTGCGCTCCCCGTGAGTCCAAGGCCTGATGACCCAAGGGGGAGCCAAGCCCCTGACGTGCCGGCCTGCCCCCCTCCATGGAAAAACTGTCTTCCAGAAACCTAGTTCCTGGTATCAAAAAGGTCGGGGACCGCTTGACTCAGTGTCGTCATCAGTTGTGATTTGGTGAACCCCCTTCACCAGCATCCCAACTCCAGGAGGGCTGGACAAGCAGTTTCTCGCACAGAAGGGGAAGAACCTGCCCGGGACGTTTCTGCAGAATTACCACGCGTGCCGGGCCGTCCTGTGTGCACTGGGTCAGGCGGCAGCAGCCAGTGATGCAGACACGAACCTAGGTGTTCCTCTGAGGGTGTGCTGTAGATGTATCAATGGATTCCAAGTAAAGGACGTTATTTTTGCTACAAAAAAAAAAAAAAAAAAAAAGCTAGCTATAGTTGCCCAATAAGACCAACTTAAGACTTAGAAGTAGCCAGCTGCTGTCCGAGTGGATCCTTGACAGTGACATTTCAGGCTGAATGACAAGGCTCCTCTGTGCCACTGCTTCTCAATCTCGGCTGCACACTGGAGCCCACTGGGGAGGTGTTAGAAACGCGGCTGCCCAGGGGCCACACCCAGAGATTCTGAGTTGGTTTGGATGTGTCTGGCATTGGGATTAAAAAAAATTTCCAGATAATTCTAACATGGGCCAAGGTTGAGAACCCCTGCCCTGGGACCCATCTAGCACTGAACTGTCCTCACACACACACACACACACACAGGCCAGGGGCGCGTGGAGCCGTTCGGAAAGATGCGCCTGGTTTCCATGAGGCGGGAGCCAGACTCAGGCAGGGGCCAGGCCCCCGAGAGGAAGGCGCGTCCTCGGGCGTCCTCGAGCAGCTCTGATGTGCACAGCTGGGAAACCAGCCGCTGCCCGCACGATCCTGCTCAGGCCTCCTTGGTCACCCAGGTGCCGGGCCTGCAGAGAATCTTCTTGACGTGCCCCCGTCTCCGTTTCCCTTTCCCTTCCCACTGTCAGATCTGCCTTCTCCGTCACTGGAGTCAGGCTTGCCACGACACTCCTGCTTCTGGCAGCTTCTCTCCTCCTTTGTCTCCACAGCCTTCTTTGGGCACCATGCTGCCACCCGCTGGGCACTGTGTTCCCATGGTGTTGCCAGAACAGTTCAAACACAGAGGGAAGCTCCGCATCTGCGGTTTTCTTGATTCCAGACAGCAAGTCTTTTCACACCTGGGCACCAGGAACACCCCGACTCGTCTCCTGAGGCCTCGCACTGGGTCTTCACGTGGGGTCCTGGCTTACACGGTGCTTCCTGCCTGTTCCCCGAGTCCCCCAGTTTGTCAAAATCCAATTCAGCCTCTCGGGCCCAGGGCAAATGCCACCTCCTCCAGGAAGACTGCTGCATCCTTTGGCCATCCTCAAGGCGCTGATGTGGTTCTCCAGGGCAGGGCCCAGGTGCTGGTACAGAAGCTGGACGCCTCGGGCACACAACAAACATCACTGCGGGGCTGGCGTGCAGAGCTGAGCACTGCCTCCAGGTCGGCACTAGTTAGAATGAACGGCAGGAGCATTCTGACCGTCCTGTTTCTGAAGTTTCATTTTTGCTCTAGCGTTTAATTTCTTCTCCTGTTAGGACCCACTCAGTGCTTTCCTTCCCAGTTTCCAAGAGAGGCTGGTCCGAGCCAGCAGCTCCTGCCTTCACTGCGGGGCCAGCTGTGGCGGGGTCGGGTGGCAGTTCCATCTTCTCCATCCGTGGGATTGACACACAGGAGGCAGGTCTACCTTTGACCCTGCCCCAAAGAGTGGAGACAGAAAGACACTCATTCTATTAGTCTCTGAGGGAGGGGTCCCCACGGCCTTTGTCTTCGAGACTATACTGCTGAGCTGGACGCACTGATGCTGGACGTATTTAGGGTTGTGGGGAGTGTTCCAGGAACGGACATGAGACAACAAACCCAAGCGCTTTGACTTCTGCCACCCGAAACGCTGTGGCGAGGATGGTGCTGCTTCACCCAGCACCGGAAGCGGCGCTGCGCTTGTACAAAGTGCTCTGTGAAAGTTAGCTAAGGCGATTTCACAAGAGTAAGTGGATAAATGTCTATGAATCACAAAGACCTTCATGACTCTCTTCTCTCCAAATGTGTCGATGTCCAAGCTGGGTCCTGGGTAGAGGTGAGCGGGGTCCTCCACGTGGCTCTGAGCAGGCCCTGGCCACGACCTGCTGCCATCCTGGCAGGACTGGTGGGCAGATGCCGCAGATGCAGACGGGCGCTGCAGCGCAGCTTGGAAGCTCTGTCGAGCCTCTCAGCTATTATTAATGTGATTTAAGTGCTGACAGCAAAGCCACAAAACACATGATAAAATACAACAAGTCAAACAACTTAAATTCTAAGTTTAACTAATATATATAAACTGAGGACATCATAAAAGAAAACAGGAAATACACATATGGCAGGACAACTTTTTCCCAATTTCAGTATACAAAGCGAAAACTGATAATATCTGTCTTTGAAAAGTAAAACACATTAATTTGAACAGCCAAGAAAAAAAATTGCAATTTATTAAGATTCAACAAAGCGTTGTACTTTTGAAAGCAACTTTCGGTGCATGTTCTTCAACAATCACATTCTATGAGGAAAACATTAAGAGCCACAAACTTGTTTTTTAATCTGAGAGTTACAGACATCTTAAATTCAAAATAAAGGTAAAAAACAAAACTGAACAAAAAAATCAAACAAACCCAACAAAAATCCGAAAACAAGCAGATTCTTTACTTCCATCCCCAATTTTAAAACATCAGGAGTTTTTCTACAACTCAACGCTAACTGGCAGCACGGGAGCTGTCTGGGTGCACACACACACACGCGCACGCACGCACGCACACGCACATGTATTTGATACACATATGCAGGTATCCAGACATCAAATATACAGATGCATGTAATGGCAATGAGATGCAGCCACTCTGAGGAAGGTTCGTGCCGCTAAATACACTACTGAACTCGAGAAGAAAAGTCTTGAACCCAGTTTGTGCATAGTTCATGATCCTCTATAAAACCAGCTTTTGTTGACCTGCAATCTTGCAGGACTTTTTTTTTTTGTTTTTTTGTTTTGATAAAACCATTAAAAAGCTAATTAAAAAAAATGTAATGCACAAGTTTCCTGATCAAGCAGGCAGGGAGCACAATGTTCATATATTTTTTTTTTTAAAACATACTTGAGGGTATGTTATTCCATTGTCTTTCTTCCTTGCAAAACAATCAAAACATTGATCATTTTTAAAACATAAAGCAATTTTTAATATATAAAGCACTCTTCAAACATCTATTTCTTTTTGAGTCCATTATTTGGTAAATATGTAACTGCTACACATTAGAGATTAGGTATTTTTGTATTTGCGTTTTTTTCTCTTTTTTCTTTTTTTCTTTATTTTTTTATTTTTTATTTTTTAATAACATCTTCAGTGCTAGGAGTTGGGTGTAAAAATACATGAAATGGTGTGGAGCTGCCCTCGGGAGCCCTGGCTTTCCTGAGAGCGCGTCCGGCATGTGCAAGACAGTGGCCACAACGCCTCGTCACTTTGACGAAGGGGCGAAAACAATCGACAGAGTCCACGACGACGGCCGAGGGGGACAGCACTGTCCGATCCCAGAGCTCTGAAGTAGCGCATCTGCATTCTGAAAATAGGTTTCTTTACGATGGAAGTATTTTTTTTTATTTTTTTAATTCCTTTTTAATTTTTTTTTTTTTAATTTAAAGTCTGAAGGAGAAAAAAGGTCTGTAAACAGGTGGGAGCCCAAACCGTGGGCTCCTCCAAAAGCAGTCACAACCCATGTCCAAGTGCTTGTTTCGTTCCTTCGCGGAACCATCCGCTCTTTACAAGTATCTATGGCCACAGTTCAACAACAGTTTTTTTCTCTTTAACTTTATATTCCAAATGGAAAAATGGTGCAATACTCTGGTAATAACTTTCTTGCATTAGTCCACAATAAAAAGCTGCTAAAGGTAGGTATACATATTATTTCTCCAGAGATATACACTGTAATTTTTAGACGCAGTAACAGAGTCCTTGAGTAAACATTTACACGTGAATTGTCACCGGCCCTGTCCTATGAATTCTCTTTAACATCTAGGATTAGCTGGAGGGAGGGCAGGGACACTCAGTGCAAAGTTAGAAGCTAATAACAATAACAAACGTTTGACCAATGCGCCAAAAAAAAGCATATACTGAATAAAAGGGAAACCCACAGTTAAATCCCTCACACGCTTTCAAACACACGAACGCAGAAAGTGCGCGCCATGCAGAAGCACGCACTACACACGTGCACACACACATTCTGTTTCCACACACACACATAGGCGATGAACTCAGAGATTTTCCTAGAGCCTGTGTCTGTGTACTCATGTCAACCTGGAAGTGTAGAATTAGACTTAGAAAGTGTTCACATTTCATTATTGGCCTGCTGGATTCAAGTATTTGCATGTTTGATATGTCTTTTTTTTTTAACTTTTAAAAAATATTTTTTGGGATAAAAAAAATGACATGAAAAAGTAATGAAACAAGGGTAATGTGCATAGGCGGATCCAGGCGAGCAGAGCAGATCGCAGACCGCGCCGCCCGCACCGGCTCTGCCACGCTTGCGGGCCGCCTCTGGTAATGTGCATAATCGTCACAGGCTCGTCTTAAATAGGCTTCACGTCTCCCTCCCTCCCGCCCCCCGTGATAAAATAACCCTTTCCAGCCCACCATCTGAAAAGTGCCCTTCATGATAGAACTATTCTAAGCAGCTTTTATACTTAAAAAATCAAAATGACAACACACCATACAAACATATAAGACACACAAAATAAAAAGCTATGAGGAACATCCTGTCGTTAGCATGTGACACTGACCGAACGCAGCCCGCACTGTTGCGTGAACAGTTCGCAAGGACTGCGGCCAAGGTTCGTCTTCAGAACTGGACAGAGGTACTCAAAGGGGCTGCCGCTGCTCAGGTCCCGCGGGGCCACGGCACCGCGGCTGGGAAGGGCCCGCGCTCTCCTGGTGCGGATGATTGTGGCTCCTAGAGGGACTCCCCGCTGAGCAGGTCCCCAGGCAGCAGAGTGGTCAGCGGGGTGGGGCTGCCAATCACCCTGCCGTCGTCAGCGCTGGGCGGGCCCCACAGGCTGCTCGAGTACTGGGGCCCCCCGCCCCACAGCAGCTCACCGCTCCCCTTGCCGCCCAGGCACGGGGCGCTCCAGTGGCCGGCGTCGCTGCGCACCAGCCCATGGGAGCTGCCAGAGGTGCCCAGCCGCGGCTGGCTGGTGGCGCTGCTGGACTGCCAGCTGGAGGTGGGCGGCAGCGCTTGGCCTTGGGCTAAGAAGCGATTTACTTCTTCTTCGCCAGCGAACTCAGCCAGGATGGTAGTGTTTCCCAGGACACACCTGCAACGCAAGACGGGTCACGTGAGCGGGCACTCCAGTCCTGCTGAGTCTGCAGCACTGCCGCTCTGTGAAGGGAAGGGCTGCCAGGAGTCGTCCTACGTCTTACCATTTCCAGACCCATATTATGAATTTTTTCCTCATTTTAGAATTGTATGACAGTTGTACTGGTGAATAGAGTACATTTTCTTTCCCTCTTTTTTTTTTTTTTTTAAGAGATGGGGTCTTGCTCTGTCCCCCAGGCTGGAGTGCAGTGGCCCAATCATAGCTCACTGCAGCCTCGAACTCCTGGGCTCAAGCCATCCTCCCGTCTCCCGAGTAGGTGGGATTACAGGTGCGTGCCACTGCGCCTGGCTAGAGTACATTTCAAATGCATAAACACACCATTAACTAACTTGGGAATCATTTCAGATCAGTATAATTTGCATCCTGGGCTAACAGTAGGAATAACTAAGTTCCAGGTCCCACATCTCAAGTGACGTTTCGGAGCAGGCCTACTTCCACACCGCACCGAGAGCATCCTTTCATCAGGGAGAGGGGCTGGCCATGAGGACCACTGCTGGGCTGCTGTGGGAACATGTCGTACTGCTCAGGCTCTGCCTGGTCAGAGCGCTTTCTTTCCGCCATCGGGCCCTGCATGTACTCTGTGGGGAGCCTCTCCCTAGCGAGGGGCGTGGCCACGGTAGACTCAGCAGCAGGAGAAACCGAACTGGCCGGGATGCCCATCAGGAGCTGACCTGCCCCATCCGCGTGCAAAGTTCTGACACCAGCACCTCTGCCTGAGACAGTGTTTGGCGACGGGGCTTAAAAGAAGTAAAGTTACCATGGGGTGGGCCCTGATCCAATCTGACTGGGGTCCTTGTAGGAGAGGAGGTTAAGATACAGCCACGCACGCACAGAGACATGACCCTGTGCAGACCCGGGGGAAGGGGGGTGTCCACAGCCAAGCACAGAGGCCTCAGAAGAAACCCACAAGCCTGCCCACACCTTGACCTTGGACTTCCAGCCTCCAGAACTGTGAGGAAATACAAGTGTGGTTCAAGGCACCCAGCTTGTGGTACTTTGTTATGGCAGCCCCAGGAAACTCACACAACACCCCAACCTAACTCTGGGGACTGGCCGCTGCTTGGCAGTGCTGAGGTGGCTGCAAAGACACATACATGTGCAGAGACTTCTGGGCCTTGGCAGCTTCCTCCTTGGAGCTGTACCGGACCACGGCGTTGCCTTGAGTCAGATTCAGGTGGAATGTGATGAGAGGCCCGTGTTGCAAACACAACGTCCGCAGCGTAGAACCATCGATCTGATTGAGGAAGCACAGGGGCACGAGTGAGCTTCGCTCTGTTTCTTTCACTACATTCTTCAAAAAAAGTCTATAAAATCAGATGCACTGAACACTAGCTAAATGTCTTTCTTTAAAAGAGCTTAATAACACACGGCTTTATGATATTAACGCTGTACAACTCTGTGGCTCAGTTAAGCTCATCAGAGGAAGGAGAAAAACCCTGTCTGGAAGCTGCTCTCCTTTCACCAGAGCACATCATGCAGAACCTTTAGTTTGCAGATGGCGCCAGGGCTTGGCTGCTGACAGTGGGCTTGGGAGCTGTGCAGGTCGGCATAGCTGGGACCCCGGGAAGGGACTGGTTGGTGGCACAGTCTGAATTGGACAAATTACTCTTGCATGGTGGTTGTAAGACAAGCAATTCTGTTTACAGAGGCACACATTTCAGCCTTGAATGGGCAGGTAAACAATCCACCAGGAACATGGCTAACGGAGGCCTCTGGGCCACATCTGCTCACGGCTGCTGGAGCCTGATTCTGGCACCCACTTATCTCCATGTGTGCCTGTGTCACTTCTGGACCCTGAACGAGGGGACCCACCACAGACTCATCTGCATCAGGGCCAAGGGGGAACCCTTCTCAGACCATGCTCGCTGACACCGTGGGCGCTGCTGCCCGTACCTGGGGTGTGAGGTTTCGAAGAACGAGCCAGCTGCTTGTTCTTCCTGAGGTGTCGGTGCTCCACGCAGAACCTGCACAAGCCCGGAGGAAGAACTCGTTGGCAAGGCCCCACGCTCTCCAGATAGCGAAGCCCCTTCCCCAGTCGCTCAGCCCGCCTGAAGTGTGCGGCAGCACAGACCAGCTCTGTGCTCTAGGACAGCCTTTCTCAACCTATGAAATCCCGTATTACCTTTCGATAAACTGAAACCTTGGAATCCCCGCAGACGCCCTTGCCCACCGTCCTGCGAGAACCGGACTTGCTGGACATTCCTCCAGCCTGGGAGACCTGTGCCCCCTTCCCGTGCCTGAGGGGTGTGCGGGCTCACCTCTGCGTGCCCCTGGCCCCATACAGAACCGATGCTCTATGATTCTACCGGTTACTAAAACAAAGCAAACCCACGAGAGCTGCTATTAAAAGGCTGAAAAAGAGTTATTTTCAAATCTCCTGTAGCTGATTTAAGTCTTTAGTCTCTTTTTGTTTTTAGGGGCAATGGGCCCTGTCGGCACCCTTGTGATTTGATCCTGCCCAGGCTCTCATGTGCTGGGTCGTTGGGGAGGCCCTGGGCCCTTGATGCCCACTCGTCATTCCCAGGTGGGAAGACCTTGGGTCAACTCCAGGACAGAGGTGGAAAATCTTCAGTTTCTTGAATTCCCAGTACGTTGCTTTCATCCCTAAGGTTTAGCCCGTGGCAACTGAAGGAAGCCTACAGAACTGTAATGTTCTGATAAGAATTGCAGTTTTCAAATTGGTGGGGTTTGTTTTGGTTTTGGCCTGGAAAGCCCTTATGTTCTGATGAAATCTTGTGGAGAAGCAAATATAGAAAGCAGAAATTAAGACCCTTGTGCTGGCTGGTGGGGGACTGAGGTTGGGGAGCCCAGAAGGCGTACACTGGCCTCCCCGAGGGCCCAGGGTACAGCAACAGCACTGCTGAGGATGAGGCTGGCCAGCGTGGGCCCTTGATGGGTGCTGGGACTGCCTGGGACCCTCTGGCCCAAAGCAGACCTGCCGTGGCCAGCACACCCAGGGCTGATCTGAAAGCGCCGCTCACCTGGCCAACGCCTGCGAAGTCTGGGGTGGCCTCGGCTCCCTCCCGACCCCTCTCAGGCTCCCAGGATGGAGGCGGGTCTTTAGCACGCCCCAAGGATAGCTAAGCAGCGGAGGAGCACAGAACTTACCAGAGGAGTAGGAGCTAGTCCAGCCGAGGGGGCTGGCGCCCCAGGTGGAGGAAGGCTTGGGATTGGTTAACCCTGGAGGTGGCCTCGTGGGTGCAGTAGTGTTTCTGGGCACCTTCCACAGTTCATGAGACAGAGAGGCTTGTGTGTGGGAGGCTGGGCCAGAGGACCACGTTGATTTAATGTCTGACAGTTTACCTAGAAAGGCAGAGAAATGGAGCAAATGCATTCTTGAGACAAAGAAGAAAAGTCCAAGTCACTGGCGTGTTTGGGGAGCCACACAGAGTGCCTCGCACACCAGCAGACTCAAACTGCGTGATAAAAACAGAAACACCACGTAAGCTCGAAGGGAGACCCATGCGCTCTAATTTCTGCTCACAGACACAGTCTGCATGTGTTCAGTGTAGACTTTGCCAGTATTTCTCACACTTCATCAACTTGCTAGATGTACCTGACACAACTCTGCCATCAAGAAAATAGCATTTTCAAAGTTCAGTGTTAAAGCTAACTTACAACATAACAAATCAGTCAAGGTCAAAAGCATCACACACACATATCCTTCCTTGTGCTATTCCTCTGAGGGTGCGTCCCCTTTGGAAGCTGTGCTCCTTCTGACCCAGCCACACGTCCCCATTTACTACTGTTCTCTTGCAAAGCTCCCAGGTGCTCTCCGTACAGCACACCGTGCAGGACGGATGTGGCCCAGCCGCCCTGAGCTGAGAGGTTCAGCACCCTGGCATGTTGGTTGGGAAGCACTGTTTCAAGGCCCTTTGGGAAAAATACAAACCAAAAACCTCTAACACCCACCAGCCCCGGCCCTCTAGTAAGTGAGGGCTCAGTGGGCAGGAGCAGAACCCCGGACGCCCGCTTCCGCTGGCCTCGTGGCCCGTGCAGACAGGGCTGCAGTCCCGTGCACTCCTGTGCCCTCTGCAAGGACCAGGCCACACAAATGTGAGTCCAAACCCACCTCGGGGGCCTCCAAGCCTGGTGCCCAGAGTTGACTTCGACTTCAAAATGAACACTCATCTTAGAAAAGATGTCATTGATCAAAAAAATAAAAATGCCACGAAAAGCTGCCATAGCTTTAGGAAAGATGACTTTACTTTGCCCTTTCTCTTTAGCCAAATGATCACGAAAGTACTAAAGGTCTAAATACAACCCCTTCGTAAACATTAGAGGAAATAAAAATAATCTGGACGCTCATTTTGTTTTTGTAAATAACACGCTGAACTACATCAAAACTACTGTCTTCCCTCAGTACTGGTGTTGAAAGAATCCCTACAGCATTCTTACACTGGTTTTAAAACAATCTGGATGAGGAGGTGCAATGGAATACAGAAATATATTTGAAGAAATTTATAAATAATAAACCCTCCTTATTTAAGTTCTATATCTATTAACAAATATGTTACACATTTTGTTTGAGTGTATGTGCCTATATCTCTTTATATCTTTTGTCTTAAAAATTTCACATTCAAATTCCTCTGAAATTTTTATGACAAACAATTCTGAATTCTTTTCTAAGCCTGAAAGACATTTCTTATTTGAAAGACCTGTAATATGGAAATACTTCAGATATTACATTTATCCAAGAAATGGAAAACAGTCACGCTCTGGGTGCTGGGAGTTAATAATGAGACCTGCTGTGGTCTCCTCCAGCCCTCGTGCCAGACTCAGCAGCGAATTCCAAGCAGCTGCTGCCTCTGCAGTTTTGAAAACCCTGCACACCCCCTGCCGTGTAGCCATGGGGAGGAAGGGGGAAGGCAGCAGATCCACAGTCATGGGACCCTCATGACCCCCTGGAGGACACACCATCACTTCCACTCTTTCTCGAGGAAGCACATGTGCCCAAGGCACCGCGGCTGTTCCCAGGCAAAGTCCACGCCTGTTCTCCATCACGCCGCACGGCCGCCCAGCTCAGGGAGCAGACAGACACCAGGAGACGCCGGGGCCTGTCAGAGTTTCCTCTGGGGAAGGAAGGAAAACGCCACCTGCAAGTGGAGAGGCCATCGCGTACCTGCAGCACTAGGTGCGGATGCAATGCTGCTGAAAGAGCTGCTGTAGCCGGAGGCACTGAGCGGCCAGGCACTCGAGGAAGGCAGCGTGGCATTCTGAGATGACGGTGGGGAGGACCCTGCAGAACCAAACATGGCACTAAGCAAGCGGGCGGCGGTGTGCGGGTTGGCAGCTCTAACTTTGGGGCGTGACGATCGTAACAACCAAGGATGAATCTTTCCCTCAGCTGCCGTTTTGGATAGAAGCCTCAAAATGAAGTGTGCCGTGGGAAGGAAGACATAGGCACGTCTCTGACTCCGAGTCCCCGTGGCAGTTCTTCTAACTTGGGTGTCCCATTAGCTCCATTCATATGTCTCTTTCTCTCTTTTAAAATATTTTAGAGCTAGAGTCTCACTATGTTGCCCAGGCTGGTCTCAAACTTCCGGGCTCAAGTGGCCCTCCCACCTCAGGATCCCAAGCAGCTGGGACTATAGACAGGTGCCACTGTGCCTGGTTCCATTTCTTTTGTAACAGAGGAATAATGAAAAGACATCTGTCTTATTAACTGTGTATATGAACTTGAGTTATTCTATCCCTAAAATTGCAGTTTTCTATTTTGAGGAAAGCTTGTCCCTGCACCTGGGAGACTCAGGGGGCATATGGGCCATCCTTACGACACCTTGATTCCTTGTGAAAAAGCTCGGCCCCATGCTGTTTGGTTTGTTTTTTTGAAGTCACTCTCCCTTTCAACTCCGTGAAGAAAGCAAGAAGCTGGGGAAGAATCAGGATGCAGTAATGGTGACAGTTTGGGTGAGAGCACAATGGAAACAAAGCTCTCCTTAGTGGGACAACGACCCCACCAGTGTGTGGATGCCGGCTGGTGGAGGGGACACGGGCACAGTCTGGCTGTTGCATTCATTACCAAACACAGAATCTGATGGCTTCCGTGCACTGAACAACCTCAGGGGTGTCCTTCACCTAGACTACCAGGCATGTGGCATCTCCTAGACTCGTGCAGTGTGCAGTCTGCGCAGCTGTCTGCAGCTGCCCTGCTGTAAGCAACCTTCTTAGAATGAGGGCACCAGAGTTGCTGAAAGTTAAAAGTTACTTGTAATCTACAGGTCTTCAATTTTAAAAGGGGCCAGCTCTACTGACATCCCAAGCTACTTCCTGAATGCTCTTCCTTCATTTACCAGCAGATATAATGAACCTCAGATCCCAGGGTTATAGACTGTTAACCCTACACAGTATTTCTTTTATAATTAACAATAGGGTATTCAAATTTTAACAGTGTTCTAGTTTTGAAATTTTTAGTTGCAATAGTGAAATGTGTCCCATAAGATTACAGTTAATTTTCCTTTCTCACTGGAGTGCTTATATCAGTGTGTTATAAAATAGCAAGACTGCCTTTTACTGTTCTGGTTAATATTCACTTCATGAGGGTTAAAACTATAAATAACATACAAACAAATACTGGGCTAACATAAATTTTTAATACAAATCAGAACTTAATGCCAATGGCAATAAATAAAAAGCAAAAAAAGGAAATTAAAAACGCACATCCAATATACTCAATAAAAGAAAACACAATTCCATGATAAAAATATGTAAAGCAAATGAGCCAACATCAAGAAAGCTGCGGCTGTTTCTCACTGTTGTCCTTCTATGGCACTTTTCCTTACTTTTTTTCTCTTTGTACTTTCTATCATGCGGGTCACTCAGTGACACAAAGGCCCGTGGCCAGGTCCCTGTGCTAGGTGTGGGTCTGCAGAGCCGAGGCTGGCAGCTGCCCAGGGGCAGGCGCCGCATGGTGTGCCAGCAGGGACGGCCAGCAGGGTCTGGCCACTGCTACGGTGCTATTGTTTCTGGCGAGCAACCTCCACACGAAGGGATGTTCCTTGTACTCCCCCCGCCCCTCTCATCTCTCTCAGTACCAAACCCTAACCACAGGGGCACCAGAGTGGAGGAGCGAAGGTTTCCCAGCACTTGGGTTGGTCACAGGTGGAGGAGGGGCCTGGCACATGCAGCCTGAGCTGACCCCCAGTGACCACCAGTGTCCACCTTCCTGTGCCAAGGCAGGCTCAGGACCCGCCTCAGACACACAGCATTCACACGACCCAAAATGCCAAGTCCCTCAGAGGTCATACAACGTCCATGCGGAGCTTCGAGCCACCAGGTTGGGTGGCAGCTGACCTCTTTAACCCCAGAGTTGGAGATTCCATTCTCTCGCCTGGACCAGCACAGTCTGCACCCCACTTTTCTACAATCCTCAGAATGTACTGACCAGCTTGCCCTGCCCTGGCACAACCCTGCTGCCGTGCGGGGCGTCTCATGCAGGGAGGGCTGGGTCTCTGACTCTGGCTTGCCCCTTGCTGTCCTGTGCTGGCTCCCTTTCCCGTACCACTCACCTGTCCCCAACAGCAGAAACACCCACAACACCCCTGCTCCAAGACGCAGCTGCATCAAACCGGAAACGCACAGTGGAGGAAGGAACGGGAGCGTAATCTGCACTCACACTGGCTCTCTAGCCGAGCCACAGACACGCTGAGAAGCTATCGCTTTGAAGGACCACAGAAGCAAACACATGGTTCCAACAGGTCATGTTTCAAGTGGGAAGCCTAAAGTAATGTTTTGGGGACTATCCAACTGGCCTTATCAGTGCCATGTACCTATGGTCACCTAGTTACCACATAACAGAATGCTGTGATAAGATTTCATCAGAGAGGACACTTCCATGAAAACACGATCTATTAATAAATCCGGCAAAACACCCCAAATCCATCTCCACTTTCCACATATGCACTGCCTGGTATCTTCTTACACTGCTTTTGAGGGTAAGAAGAGGCCAACTGTGCCTTATGCCACCGCACCTCGCAGCCCCTCTCCTCACCTCCACTCTTGAGGAGGTAGCGGTTGACATCCTGGATGGTGGTATTGATGGTAGGACCAGTGGGGACACTGCCAGGAGTGACGTCAGGGTCATTCTCAGGATCGATATTCTGAAGTCCTTTCCATGGAACTCCAGGATGGAATTCTGTTTACAGAAACCAAGACAAGAAGCCACATATCAGAGGACCTGCACATTGCTTCATGACATTTTGAAAGGTTTTTTTCCCCCGTTTGTAGAAATTTTTATAATCTGCTAATTAAGAGGCAGACTTTAGACTTTCTTTCATTAAAATAATCAATCCTTTGGAACAAACTAGAACCAGGTATTATAGCTACCACATTAAGATAGTTTCCATACAGGGTCTGAACAATTTTACCAGATAGTATATAGTGCTCCCTCCCCACAAACCCCTTCCACTCCTTATACTGAACTAAGGGAATACAGGAAAACACCTGATGCTGACCATACCCCAAACTGATCTAACAAATGGATTTCTAATGAAAATGCCAAAGCCATGGGCTTAATGCTTCCAGAATCCTTAGCTCACATTCTGGTTCCTCTCAGACCTGATCACTCTCCCCAGCACGTTCTGACCTGCTGTTGCACAGAGGTGCTGCATGGTCTTACCTGGGGGCCAGTTGATGCTGGAGCCATTTGAGATTTTATCACTGTCAGATTTGGCACGTGACCAGCTATGGGGAACAGCTACAGGAGGACTGGCTGGTGACTCACTGTTCTGGATTAAATCGTACCGGCCATAGGAGTCGTCAATGGAGGACTTAACTGGAGGCCCAATGCTCAGACCTCCAGGGATAGCACCTACAAGGCCAACAGGAAGTGAAGAATTGAGTGAACCCACTCCACGCCAGGCACCAGGACACCCTGCCAGCCTTCCTGTCCAGGTCTAAAGCCTTGCCCTCTTCAGAGTTACATGAATTGTAAGCTTGGTTTGTCTAGGATTCTCCAAGAATCAGTAACTTTGTCCTTGAAAGACCAAAACCCTTGAAGAACCGTTTTAGTTTAAGCTGGAAATCTTTATAGAACGCATATCCATAGCACGGGAAGCTGCCCATAAAAACCTTTCTGGGGACAACTTGTGAGTCTTTGTGGTTAGCTGTCAAATTTGCTAATCACAAATTTGTGTTGTTGTCTCTATGTCCTTCCCTCCCTTTGCTCTGCTGCCCTCACTGTGGAAGAACAAACTGGGCGTTAAATTCATATGGACCAAACCAGTCTGCCACAGGCAACAGAGCTCTCTCCTGCCAAAGAAGTGTCAGATATCGTGATGATTTTCCATAAATAAACCATTAGAAACAATTTTTTCTTTTTAGAATCGTCTATATTGAGAAAATGATATAACCTATTACGTTTCCTTTGCTGTTTATTTTACCGGGAATTTCATAGTTAAATTTAATGCTTAACAGTGAGATTATCTGTGTGGTTAGTATTTTTGTTTTTTCTTCCTTTCTAAGCATTTGATTTTCTATTTGTCTCTTATCATTTCACTGAAAAAACTTTCCAGTAGACTCAATCGTTTTGTTGACAAATACAGATATAAATAAAAAGCATACAGGCTATGAGCTATATGCTTGCTGCTCTTAGGCATTTTTAATTACTTCTGGGTTTGTAGCTAAGATCTGATGGTTGGGATTCAAGACATTTGATGCATTCGGGAAGTCTGACTAGCTGAGACCTTATGTATCTGTACTAGGACAGAGTATGTTTTATGCAGCTTTCAGACTGAGTTCTTAGAAACGCAGAGCGTGCTATGCAGCAGGTCGATCTGTTAATGAGCCGCTCTAACCCCCGCTGTGGGCACCCGGCCAGGACCCACCGTGCTTGCCAGGGTTCTGATCCAGGGGAGAAGCAGCACTGGACAAGTTATCCATGGAGTTGGGGTGTGTCCACTGAGGGAGGCGGGACTGGGACTGAGACGGGTCCTTCACCGACAAGCCACCGGTCATGTCTATGCTGTTGACATTCACGTTTGGGTTCAGTCCAGCTAAAAACAGAGATGCTGTTAGGATGCGCCCACTCCTCTCAATGATGCCGTTCTGAAGTTCTCCTAGGGGAGACTTCACGGCCAAACACTTTACCTGTAACTTTTAGTGCTGATGAAAAAACAATTTTTGTCTTTTTAACAGGTATTTCTAGGCGTATTATTCCTAAATTAAGGTGAAAATGCTAATAGTCTTTACTTAAGGAAGGCCCATGATTCTCCTCATTTTGCTTGTTTCAGTCCTAAATAAACATGGTCCTGAGGCTTCTCAATCAGAGTCCACAGAAAAATAGAACAAATCCACATAATTAGGAAAATCTTTTCTGATTTTGGGATATCTTATGGAAACTCACCAGACTAAAAAAAAGCTTTCAGAGTTCTAAACTACCACCTATAGAGCAAGCTGGTAAGGATAATTCAATTCTACCTTTAGCGAATTAACTTTATAAAAGTCTGTTCTTAAGAAGTTTATGAATTAAATATCAAACTATTTTTAAGGAATTGAACTATTTCAGAGTATGGGTGCTGCTATCTGCCCCCAGCTGTAATGGCAAGCTGATGCTCTTGGGTTCGTTTCTCTGCCAGGGACCCACACCATGCTAGGTTAATAGAGAAAGATGAGGAGGAGGATGGTGATAAAAAGCTGGCAGTAAACAGTTCCTCATGGGGACACCAGTGAGCAGTGGGACAGACACCCAGTTGGACGGAGTAACCAACAGAGATGCAACCTGGTATTGCAGATCATTTTCTAACAGCTGCAGTTCCCGTACCATGTACATACATCCATACTGTATGTCCACATGTGCTGTATGGTACGTAAGCAAAGTGAACTTTTACTACTAAGCAAGGTACTGAGCATTTTGGTTCTTTACATCAGGGACTGCAAATTCAAATGCCTACAGGAGCCAAGTGGGCACAGTGGGGACCATGGCAAACTAGATAGTATCAAAATAAGCAGGTGCCCTAGGGCAGCCAGTTACTGCCATATGGAACACAGACCCACTGTGGCCTGGCCATTTTTAAGAGAAGCCAGAAGCCATTTTTTGCATGTTGGTAATTAACATATGCACACATACACAGTGTACAGACCTAATAAAACACCTTTCCAAGTCTGATACTGGCAAGGGGCCACCTAGTTGCAATCTTTGCTTTATAGGATATCTTCATTTCTACTTGTACAGATCCAGTCAGGTGAGGTGATAACAAGGTCACGGCTTTAGCCTGGCCTTCAGAGCTCTCCAAATTGCACAATTTGGCCCTAAACCATCTCTTCCAACTTCCCCTCTGGTTTTCGTGATCCCTCCACAAGTCAGCTCGGCTGGCCTGGCCCTGGCCACCATGCCCTAGAGTATGCCAGCCCCCTTTCTTTTCTGCTCCTGTAGGCAGCTTCCTCTTTATTTTTTGAAATTCTACTAGTTTGTTTGAGGTTCAAGCTTAAATCCCATTCTCTGATTTTTCTTTTGCCACCTAAGCAATGTTTGCTTTATAAGTCTGCCCTTGAGGAGTTTATGAATTAAATATCACTGGGCATCAAGGTTATTTTTTCCTGTTTATACAATGATCTTCCCATACAGACAATAAACTCCAGGAGGCAAGAGACTAAGGAGAGGCTGACCATGGGAGACAGAAGGTGGGTGGGGTCTTGGGCTGCTGGCTTCTTTATGTGAGTTGCTTAGTGTTTAATAGACTCTTCAACATAGGTGCAGCTGCAGAGAAGTGCTAAGAGCCAACAAGACAGGCAATCTTACAGGTGATGTTTCCTACACTACATTAGCTATTTGTTTCTAATACATTTGTAACTTTAATGTGAATATTATAAAATATTATCGAAATTATCTTCCATCCAATTTTGAAGATTCACTGCAAGAATTCTTTCATTTGTACTATGAAAAAAACCTTAAGAGTAAAGATTATCATACTTTATTCTCCAAATACAGGTTAAGAGGACAGATGAATACTACGAAGCTGAAGCTAAAGATAATAGATGCAATGGAATTTGTTTCTGAAAAAATTTCTATGTTAAGTAGTTGACATTTTACAAAGTGTTTGCTATGTGCTAGGCACTATTTAAGACTTTTATGTATTAACTCATTTAATATTTAATAAAACCCTATGGGTAAATATTTCTACTTTATAGATGGGGAAATTGAGGCAAACTGCAGTTAGGAAAGTTATACAAGTTAGTAGTAAGCCAGTCAGTGGTAAGTTGGGGCTCACATCTAGGCAGTCTGATATCCAAGTCAGGTCTTAAGTATTAATACTAGATGCTTCTTAAACACAAAGGGCACTAATGGATGGGGCATAATAAAAGGAAAAGATAATCCAGTTTAGTGTTTACCCATTTCATATTGAAGACATACCAGGTTTATTATATGCCAAGTAGAAAGCGTTTGTATGATCAAAATAGGCCACTCTTTGCAGAGACATCTGGCAGTGTTATGGAAACACTATTATCACTCAAGTGGCCTTTGCCCTTTTGGATGTATTTCAGAGATGTATTTAGAGACTCCCTTGTCCTGTGTCTACAACAGCAGACACAACACAAGCCTGACGTGCTTTCACCAGCTTCTGGATTTTTATCGCAGTTAGTCCATGGAGAATCAGCGTACTGAACTATACTGCTGAGGACATTGCTTCCATACTGTCTCCAGTTATGTAACCTGCACCTCTCCTGGCTAGCCTGACCTGGAGGGTGGGTACCAAGCCTTCTACTGACCTTCGAGCTTTATGTGCTGAGCGTGCTCCTACAAGTTAGATGTTCAATGCATATGTGTTGATTTGGTTGATTATGCAAATCACATTCTACATTACAAGAGTTCTGTGAACACCAATTGCTTTTTAAGAAGTGCTTGATTTACGTAAATCTGAATACTTTTACTGGAAAACCATTACTAACTCTTCTCTGTGGCTGAGGCTAGAGGCCAGTGGCTGGTAAAGAACACTACAGAGTAAACCAGGAATGGAGCAAACTGCAGATTTGACAATGGAAATGAGATTTTAGGGATTTTCACTAGTTCTATTTTAAAAGATTTTATATTGAAAGTATTACGGTGGTAGCAAAACTCTTGCTCTGCCAAAGGCAGTTGGTGTTGCTCCATTATTAAGAAGCCTTGAGACACCTGTTCTCTGATTTTGTCTGAGGCTGCACATCCACCATGCTGTTTCTGCACTGGCCAGTCATCCTGACGCTGAAGTGCAGTCTTGGTCACCCCACATGGACTCCAGGCACCTCCTCCACCTGGTGTGGCTGTTTAAGGCCACGGGAGACTCACCGAGAGGGTAAGGAGCAAAGGTGTTGGGTGAAGACTGCTGCTCTTTGGTCTGCAGGTCAGGTAGGCCGGGAGCCTGGGGGTGAGGGGGGAAGCTGTCCATGGCCGATTTGCCTGCAGAGGGGTGCAGAGACAGGTGCGGCGGGGGCGGCGGCGGGGGCGGCTGCTTCACGAGCAGGGCCTGGGCCAGCTGGCGCTGGTGCTGCTGGATCTGCTGCTGCAGATTAGTGATTGTGCGCGCAACCTGGCAGGCAGAGACACACACGTGCTTCAGCCAGGTGGGTGGGACGTGACACTCACAACTTGTCTTGGGGCCAAGTGTGTTTTACACTGTGTCTATGCTGAGGCCACTACAGCTGGGCCAACCTCCTCCCAAACCTAGCTGATCCCAGGACTTTTTAAAGGAGCGGCTTGGCTAGAGAAAAATCAATGACATCCTAATAGCTCATCAATTAGCATCTCTTCTATCAGGAAAAATTATAGCTACTGTCAAAAATCAACCTGGGCAACACGTACTTGCTGCTCCTGTTGTCTCATGGGTCCGGAAACATTACGCTGGGCCTGTAACATCTGCTGCTGGATTTGTAAACGTTGGTATGCCTGTTGACAGAAAGAAAAGAGTTGAAATATTATAAGAAAGCCATCAATAAATGGTTGAACTTCCTAACATTAGTTAAAAAATAAAAAAAGGGAAATTGGCCATGATTCTTGGTCTCCTAACCATACTGTTGTTTAAGCATATTGTGGAAGGGAGGCACACAGCGTTTTTAAAAGATAAGTGTCTTGCCAAAACTTTCTTTTTTTTGAGACAAAGTCTTGCTCTATCACCCCAGCTAGAGTCTAGAGTGCAGTGGTGTCATCATAGCTCACTGCAACCTCAAACTCCTGGGCTCAAGTGGTCCTCCTGCCTCAGCCTCCCAAGCAGCTGGGACTACAGACATGTCCCCTGTGCCTGGCTAATTTTTCTATTTTTGGTAAAGACATGGTCTCGCTCTTGCTCAGGCTGGTCTCAAACTCTTGACCTCAAGCGATTCTCCCGCCTTGGCCTCCCAGAGTGCTGGGATCACAGACATGAGCCACCGTGCCCAGCCCTAAAACTTTTTAAAAACCTACATTTTTTTTTTTTTTTTTTTTTTGAGACGGAGTCTTGCTCTGTTGCCCGGGCTAGAGTGAGTGCCGTGGCGTCAGCCTAGCTCACAGCAACCTCAAACTCCTGGGCTTAAGCAATCCTACTGCCTCAGCCTCCCGAGTAGCTGGGACTATAGGCATGCGCCACCATGCGCATCCAGCTAATTTTTTGTATATATATTTTTAGTTCTCCAGATAATTTTTATTTCTATTTTTAGTAGAGACGGGGTCTCAGCTCAGGCTGGTCTCGAACTCCTGACCTCGAGCGATCCACCCGCCTCGGCCTCCCAGAGTGCTAGGATTACAGGCGTGAGCCACCGCGCCCGGCCTAAAAACCTACATTTTTAGTCAATACCCCTGCTTAGTGTTGGTAATGAGGTCTGTCGCAAATATTTTCCAGTTAATGAAGACAGCAAAATTCTCTGCTCTATTCACATAAACTAAAAATGAAAAAAAAAATTATTCTTATAACGATAAAGACTAAAAGTTCAGAATGGCCCAGACAGTGTGGCAGAACACCGGTAACAGGCTGTCCCAAGCGATCCAAGCCATATTAAACAGCTCTTAGTATTTGGAGGCCGAGTGATTTTTCATTAATATCATGGGAACCAAAGCTGAGCGAGAACCTGAAATACAGATTTGTGGGCCCTTTTGTCACATAAACCTGCTACCTACTAAGTTGGCTCAAACGATGACAATATTCTTCTGCATCCTGATAGAGAAGGTTGGATCATTTGATTGTTTGAAAATGTTAGTTGAATATCATAAATTTTTTCTTACAAGGATTTTTGGTGATATTCTTGGCAAAAAGACTTATTAAAATAGAATATAATTAAAAGTAGAGATTGTACTATTAGAACTATCTCATTAATCTATAATTTACGGAGGAATAAAATATTTCAGTGAATCCTGACAGGCCCTAAAACTTAATCTTAGGAAGCACTGAAACTTTATTTTTCCAATTTTTCTGGAAAAAAATTTAAGAACACTAACCATTGTTTTAAAAACAGAAGACACTAAACATGAAATTCAAGATTTTCTTTTTTTCCTTTTTTTAATCCACTAGTCAACAGAAGAGAATCAAGATTTTCTTGATGGCTTTCACACCACAGGGCAATAAAAACTTGCTGCGTGACTGAGAGCCCAGCACACCGGTCCAGCACTCGGCTCTGCGTCAGGCCAGAACACAACGCCCGCAGCGTCATCGAGGGGCAGAGAGTGGCGTTCCTCTACAGGAACGGTTCTACGCTAATGTGTGCCTATTTTCAGAGCTGTCTCCTTCCCTTCTCTGAGGTCAGCAGTCTCCAGCTGCTGCCTGGCGACACAGGCCCACCACCCGGCCACAGTGAGGCCACACCACCACAGTGGGGTACACACTTCTCTTTTGATGGGTAAAGAAACAGCTTCGAGGGTCAAGCCACGGTCCTGACCTCACATCTAGAGCTCTCTGTCCTCTATTGAGGTGAGGACACACAACATGTGTCTCCAGGACACTTCCTTCCTTCCATCTTCCCATTCTCCCCTGCTGCTTCCAAAAAACCAGACCTGAAACTTGGCCTGTGTCTAAAAAACAGTAAACGGGGAGGATTCTCCTATAAACAAAGGTTTCGCAGCAATGGCCCTGTCTGCTGGAGGCTCCCCCCCAACTTTTTTTGCTTCCTTCATGATTCCTGGTCATTCTAAATAAATCAGGTGCCCACACATTAAAAAATGAAATAATACACTTGGTCATTTAGTATATATAAATTCAGTACGCATCTAGGGATATAAACACATGGCGTTTTACGGTAAAGCCAGTAAGACTGTTTGAAAATAAAAAAATTCAAGATATATTAAGTTTTAAAACTTTCCAGCATTATTAGGTCACATTAGCCATTCTCAACTGGAGTTCTATAAGAGAATCAAGTTCTAATGCGCTAAGGCATCTACTATATGTAAGGAAGTAATTTCTCTCCCGTGCTTCTAGAATGGTATTTGTGGACACCATCCTCGGAAGAATTGAGAAAACAGTCACTCAAATGATTTTTGTGTTCTGTGGTGCAGAGGAGACACTCTGGCTGAGAGCACAGATGAAAGGCATGTCTGCTGCACTCAGGGGGCTGAGGTGGGAGGATTACTTAAGCCCAGGAGTTTGAGACCAGACTGGGGAACAGAGTGAGATTCTACTTCTATTAAAAAAAAAAAAAAAGACACACATAATTATAGGATGTGGTAAACTTTCTAAACATAAAGAGGCCAAAAATTTTACAACATTAGTAAAAAAACACTCATATGTGAAAAAGTTCATGAACAGTTTAAAAACTTCATGAACGTCTCCATGACATACCCCGACATGAAAAAGCATTATAGCTAACAGTTTCACCAGCACTACGTCTGTGCTGGCATATCTACAAGAATGTCAAGAGAGAACGTCTCATCCTTTGCTCTGTAACTTGGATGGGTCTGTCCACTCACCAGCTGCAGCTGATAGAGCTGGTTCAACATCGTCATATGCTGAGGATTAATTGGCGAGGTTAATAGTGCAGGGTTGAGACCAATGTTTTTTGCTGCAAACTGCAAAAGCTGTGCTTGAACCTGTTTAACATAAAATATACTGTTAGCCACTGTATCTCTATTAAAATATTTACTTGTCTGTGTAGTTTTTCAAGATTCAAAATTGATTAACAATTATATTTGTCTCATGGTGAATGTCGAAGGCCATTAAAAAATTTATGGACATTTTAACATTAGTAAGAAAGGAAGAAAAGAAGGAAAGAAGGAAAGAAGGAAGGAAGGGAAGCAAGTAGGCTGGTCTTCAAAGAGATTTCTTCTTCCAAATATTCTAGTTATAAATCAACTTTCTAGGGTTCTGGGTCATTCCTGTGAGCAGTTGATTTCATATTCTGCCAAGATGAAAATACTCGGAGCTCCTTCCATGGCCTGAAGTGCTTTAAGGTCTGAAGATGATGAAGGTGGTCCCAGGGAAGGAGTCCTCAAGCAGGTGCGTGCTTCTCACAGGCCACTCGGACCAGGCCCTGCAGTAGCTGCCACCCCACAAGGGTTCTAGTGAGCCCTTCTCAAGGGTATGTGCTCAGGAACTTGTCAATGCCCTGCTGTGGGGGCAGACAATGTCCCTGGGAGGCACGACTCCCCCAGCCTTCCAGCGGCTCTCTGCCAGACCTGACCCTCACTGTAGACTGCCTTCCACTCAGGGCATCTCTTCAACTGAATTCACTGCTTCGAATCAGTCAGGGCCTGGCACTGGCTACTGCAGTGTTTCCCTCAGTGTGATACGCACCTTCACAGGGCAGGACTGCAAGAAGATTTTAGGTAGAACATGGTCGAGCATTTTTTGCTTTAATAGTTGTCCAACATGTACTACAAAAATGTTGATTTTTCTATTTATGGAAAATATATAAAGTTTCCTTTAAAAATAAATTTAAATTAAAAAGGCAAGTCAACTTAGGGAAAAAAATTATGCAATAGTACAGGTAATACGGAGATATGGAAAAAATAGTGAGATGGCACACAGATGACTGACATTGGGGACACGCTGGTTTGCTTGGTTAGGGGAAGACTGCGAACTGCTCCTTCTGCCACTGCCTCTCAGATCGGGTATGGCCGTGCCATGCACCTGGCACTAGGTGTGGGCAGAGGGATTCGACTGGAGTGGTCTGCACGGCTTCTAGGCCACCCGCACAAAGGTGCTGCCCCGACCCTCTCCCCCCTCCCTCCCTGTTGTTGAGCAGCAGCTGGGGCAGAGCTGCCACCCAGCCCTGAACTGTTGCTGTCTGCACCGCTGTGTGTGAGAGACGAACATCCACCTTGTTTAAGCTACTGTTTTTTGAAGCCTCTCTGTTACAGTGGCTTACCCTGTATCCTCACTGATGCAGTTAACCATAATTTTACCAGGTTCCAGCCACCTCAACTGAGTGCAGAAACCCAAGTTCAAACAATTCTTGGGTGAAAATTACTCCCCAGGAACGCCCTGATATGTCCTGCTCATTTCTGTATGCCAACACTGCCTTCTTCCCCTGTGTTGCGGTCTGAAGTGTGTCCTCCCCAGACTGCCACGTTGAAACCTAACCCAACGTAGTGGTATGAAGGGTAGGGCCTTTGGGAGGTGATCAGCAGCCTCCATCAGTGGGATTAGTGCCTAATAAGAGAGGCCTGAGGGAGCTTGTTCGCCCATGTGAGGATGCATAAAAGTCATCACCTAAGAGGAACAGGCAGGCCCTCAGACACTGAATCTTCTGGTGCCTTGTCTTGGACTTCCCAGCCTCCAGAACCGTGGGCAATAAATTCATGCTGTTTCTAAATTACACAGTCTAAGATATTTTGTTATAGCAGCCTGAATGGACTAAGACACCATATTCCCACAAACTAAACTGAAACTTAAGTTAAACTTTACAAATAACATAAGACTGATAGATTAGCATGTTCTCTTTTGAAACAGTTGAAAATAGAAATCTCAAATATCTTCTCGGCAATAGAGGTCTCTTGGGAAGAAAGTAGGTTTCTCTGCCAGAAGAATGCTAGAATGTGGCAGGCACTTCAAACAGCTTTTGCTCTCTTGGTCGTATGCTTCTGACCAGGTGGAGGAGGCCTGTTTGGGTGGCTTGAGGCCCTCTAAGGAACAAGCTCTGAAAATGTCTCCTGGAGCAGGAGAATCAGTTTACTACTACTACTACTGTATAAGCTAAAATTGCTTTATAGGTTAAAAACAGGAAGACTTCCTCTTAGATGTATGTTAATTTGGTTCTCACTTTAAAACAGCGATTTGATGTGGCAAAAGACCCCACCCAACACCTGCACCTGCCTTTACTTGCTCAGCAGGGCTTGGACACGGGTCTGACCTGAGGGGATAGAAACTGAGGCACTTGAGCACGGAGACTGGGCTGGGAGGAGTTAAGAGGCTGCACTGGTGGCTGCGGCGGCGGTTGCATGGTCCTGGCTTGCGCTGCTCCGCTATTGCCAAACACACCCAGATTGCCACTCGGTATCTGCAGGAAATTGAACCAGACTTGTTACCAGGGCTGGCACTAGAGTAACACTGCTGGGGGGCGAGGTGCAATGATTTGTCTTCCTGTAAATGAATGGAAAATTGTTTTTGCTTCCTACCATTGTCAAATTACACTGAGGGGAATTTTTTTTTTGGTACAGGGTCTTGCTCTGTCACCCAGACTGTAGTGCAGAGGCACAATCACAACTCACAGCAGCCTCAAACTCCTGGGTTCAAGTGATCTTCCTGCTTCAGCCTCCCAAGTAGTTAGGACTACAGGTGTGCAACACCACATCCGGCTAATTTTTAAAATTTTTTGTAGAGACACGGTCTTGCTATGTTGCCCAGGCTGGTCTCAAGCAGTCCTCCCGCCTAGGCCTTCCAAACTGCTGAGATTACAGGTGTGAGCTGCTATGCTAGGACCCCCCAAGGCAATTTTTAATGAATGTTGTCTATATTGGTAACAGATGATGGAAAAGCAGCCCATGAGACTTGTCTATGTTTTTAAATTACAGAAGCCACATGAGAGTGCCAATTTTAAAGCGTCCCCAAACAAGGCTATCCCATTCAAAGAAACTATAATACAGTGTTTCAAACAATAGCAACATGAATATAGCTATTTGAATAATATGCATTTCCAAAAGGATATCTGTGATAAGAGTTAAAGACTAATACTGTGTGGGATTACTAACCTGAGAGGATAGCAAAAGTTTCAAATAGGAAATATAGCTATTATTTCATCTAACCTTAAAATTGAATTTGGTAGTTAACTCTGTGATAAATACAATCAATATACTTTAGATGCTTTTTCCACTCTATGGAATGAGTTACCTAACAAACAGGTGAAGTAGGACAACCTATAACTTCTCTCAGGAAGAGCTACCTGCACGGCACTGGGCAAAGATGCCCTGCTGCCCACCTGGCTCCTGTGCCCACGCCTTGCTGGGCTGCTGGCTTGCAGCTGGCACAACAACCGAGACGCAGATTTCCCACCAATGTCAGATCACTGGGATCCTGCCAGCTTGGAGCTGCTGAGTGGACAATGACACTGGGACACAGGCAACACGGGGCTGTTCTGCTGCCCCAAATATCACAGTGCCTACTTAGAGAGAAGTCTCAAAGGCATGTGTGTGTCAACCTCATCCCTAAGAAAATCAGTGAGAAGGGATGTTCTACAGATGGGAAAAGTGCATCTGTGTATCACTTCACCAGAGCAGCAAACAAAACTCTCAGGGCCTTTTTTTTCCCTTTTGAGACAGGGTCCTGCTCTGTCATCCTGGCTGGGGTGTAGTGGCATCATCATAGCTCACTGGAACCTCAAACTCCTGGCCTCAAGCAATTCTTTTGCCTCAGCCTCTCCAGTAGCTGGGACTACACGCCTGGCTGATTTTTCAATTTTTTTGTAGAGACAGGATTCTGCTATGTTGCTCAGGTCTCAAAGGATCCTCCTACCTCAGCCTCCCAAAGTGCTAGGATTACAGGTGTGAGCCGCTGAGCTCAGCCATCAGTTCCTTTCTTCAGTAACGGCTAACACGGTGATTTCACCTTTCCCTAAAGAATGTTAAAGGCAGGGAAAAAAATGCCAGTGTGACTGAAAACCACCTTGCAAGAGATGTCACCTCTATTTTTGGGAAAAAGGGGGAGTGTGATGTTTTCTTGCAGATCAATGTATTTAAGCCTGAGCAACATGGTGAGACTCTATCTCTACCAAAAAAAAAAAAAAAAAAAAAAAAAAAAAACCCAAACCAAAACAAGAAAACCCACCCAGGCATGGTGGTATATGCCTGTAGTCCCAGCTGCTTGAGAGGCTGAGGTGGAGGCAGCCCTTGAGCCCAGGAGTTTGAGGTTACAGTGAGCCATGATGATATCACTGCACTCCAGCCTGGGCAACAGAGTGAGATTCTGTCTAAAAAACAAACAAGTGTATTTAATGTTTTGATTGCCAGGAGAAAGAGGACGAGCACTACCTCGATCTTTGGATGGTCTGGCACTGAAGACCACTCTGCAATACATTATCATTTCAACTAGCAGTGAGGTAGTTCTAAGGGTGCTGAGAACTCGGATGTATTTTAGTTAAAAGTAAAAATAAATATCACTTAGACACATTTCCTACCGCATGGTTAAATTTTAAACTTGTTCAACTCTCAACTCCACCAAATCACTTGATGGGAGGGACATCCTTACAGTACTTCAACTACCTTTACATGTTTGGTTATATTTTAAAATAGAGGTATAAACTAAAAATAAGAAAGTTTATGTCTCAAACACATTTTTTAAAAGGCAAGTAAAACAAAGACCACATTCTGCTCTCTGCCAACAGCCTTACCTGTCTAGAAGAATTCAAGTTTTGCATGCCCAGCCCTGAGGCAATCCCACCCAGGGCCTGATTGGGGAGTGCACTGTTTGAAAGGGGGAGCTTCAGGCTTGGGGAAGGCAAAAACGGTGAAGTCGTGGGCTCTTCCACGAGGCCGCCATCCTGATTGGAGAGAGAGAGGGTGAGCTGTGTGCAGTGTCCGTCAGCGACAAAGCACCAAACAGTTTCCCAAGGAAATAGAAAAAGGTATGGATGAACAAAGAATTCAAAGATCAAAAAAGTGTGGATAAAAAGGGAATGGAGAACATGGGCAAAAGGAAGAGGGAAAAAGAAAAAGAGAAATAGGATTAAGATGCTGTTTTCATTTAAAAGATTATTTTACAAACACATACATTACGGGCTAATATTCTCATACACTATTGGCCCTACCTTGGATAGGAGTAGGGAGAAAAGGACAAAAACACTGACAAAAGTCTAATTTGGAAACACTTTACAACCATTTTCAAATAAACATATTCTGAGAAGTTATTACCAAGGCTCTAGGTATACATTAGGTTGAATTCTGCTGGAATTCAACTGTTTCTGACCTACAAACAGCAGTTTCATGTGGTTTAACCTAATAAGAGGGTAAGTTATAATAGAATCTTATTAATTTTTTTTACATTTATTGAGGGTCACACTATGTATGTGCCAGAACTTTTGCAAATTTATCTCATCTAATGTCAAGACCAGCCTGAGGTATTTAGCCCACATTTTAAATATAAGAAAATAGGCCAGGGTCCCACACGTAGGGCTGGCAGATTTAGCAAATAAAAACACAGGATGCTGCATTACGCTGGAATTTCAGACAAACAAACAATTTTTAATATAAGTATACTCCAAAAATTATTTCTTGTTTATCTGAAATTCCAATTTCACGGGACACCCTGTAATCCTGCCCACACCGAGGAGGGACAAGAGAGGGCGGGAGCCTCACCCCGGGCCCATCCGCAGCCACGGCGCCCTGGAGTGCAGTGGTGGCGGAGGCCTCCGTTTGGGAGCCAATGCAAGGGCCCTCGTGACACCGAGACTCCTGACCTGTGAGCCTGTTCTTCTTTTTGCTTTTTTAACTTGTCCATGCTTCAATTTTATTTTCAAAGTTCAACATTTTGATTGAATTTACAATGATACTTTCCCCCTCTTTGTAGTCACACCCATCTGGAGCAGGGACATTAACACATGACAGTACTCAGCACCGTGCTGTGACTGGACTGGGTGGACATCCAGGGAGCTTCCCGCAGATACCTGCGGTGGTCAGGCAGGGGGCCATTAGCAAGGGCCAGCCAGACACAGGTGCACAAGCTCTACCACTTCTTTATTTTACTTCTTATTTGTATTTTTTATACTTCTCACTTCACATAATCAATTGTTTTTGTTTTGTTTTGTTAGAAGTGGGGTCTTGCTATGTTGCCCAAGCTGGTCTAGAACTCCTGGGCTCAAGCGGTTCTCCCACCTTGGCCTCCCAAAGCACTGGGACTACAGGTGTGCACCACCATGCCTGGCCTCTACCACTTCGAATCCATTTTTCTGAGATTAAACATGTAACACCTCATTTCCAAATGGAAGAACTGTGTTTTTTATTTTTTATTTTTTTTTTTTTGAGACAGAGTCTCACTCTGTTGCCCAGGCTAGAGTGCTGTGGCGTCAGCCTAGCTCACAGCAACCTCAAACTCCTGGGCTTAAGCAATCCTACTGCCTCAGCCTCCCGAGTAGCTGGGACTACAGGCATGTGCCACCATGCCTGGCTGATTTTTTATATATATTTTTAGTTGTCCAGCTAATTTCTTTCTATTTTTTTAGTAGAGACAGGGTCTCACTCTTGCTCAGGCTGGTTTCGAACTCCTGAGCTCAAATGATCTGCCTGCCTCAGCCTCCCAGAGTGCTAGGATTATGGGCATGAGCCACCACACCCAGCCTAACAACTGTGTTTTGAAGATGAGAGAGTAACATAGAAATCTGATGACCCTTGTCCATTGGACAAATTGAAACAGACATCCAGCCAAGTTCACACAATGAAACTTAAAATTAGTTTTCAATTTCAGCCTTTTTCATTCCTAGTAACATCATATGAAATACAACATTCCCTCTTCTGAGTTAAACATTTGTATATATTAGAAAAAAAAGGATTAAAGTCACTTAAATATTACAGTCCAGCAAGTTTTTAATCTAGTTTACATTAAGGACACAGTTAAAATGAAAAATACTCTTGTTGAAAAAGCAAATGAAGAACCTTTTAGATTGATACCTTGTCAAGAAAGGTGGGGCGGTCCATGGAAGACTCTTTGGAGATCGGTGGGCGGCAGCCGAGGGGTTTGGTGACCATTCCATTGTAGTCTGTCGCTCCCAGGCCGCGCTTGTCCACGTCCACCTTCTTTTCCAGCAGAGCGCCTGGAGCACAACAAACAGAAGCAATGCTGAAAACAGAACGCCAGTGCGCATTAGTCACAAGGGCTGAGCGCAAGATAGGCACCAGCTAGAGCCTCAGGGAGGGGTGAACACCCCCCACCCCTTAGGAAACAGGGGAGCCAAGGGACAGAGAGCACAGCTTTGCTATGGCCAAACCCTGACAGCTGGCTCATCCACGGCACTTCCTCTCCTGCTCCCACATGTCTGTGATCTGGCCCTGTCTGGCCTCCATCCCTCTCCACTCCAGTCGCCAGGCCATCACTGCCCCTTTTCCAGAGGGCCTTCCCTGACTACTGTGCCTGCAACAGCAGGCTGTCTCTTTCCACTTACTGAGTCCGGGTAATTGCAAGGACTCTTCCAGATGTGAGGGATACCATACTGTGCAAAACACAGTCTCTGTCCTCGTGGCTCTTTTGGCTTAGTGACTAGTATTTGCTTAGCCATCTTTAACTCTGTATTATTTCACAATTCTAAGAAGCTAGAATTCACTTCTTCCAGCTCACTGTGACTCTTCCTGCCTTTGCGGTCTGCACCATACGTTTTGGCACTTACCCGTGATTATACACTCTATCTTCATTATTCACGGATTCTGTACTTATAAATTCACCTTTTTGCTAAAATTTATTTGTAACCCCAAAATCAATAATCGTGGCACTTTTGTGGTCATTTGTGGACATGTGTAGATTATAAAAAAATTTGAGTCCTGTTCCCAGCTCAGGTCTTATTTTGATCTCACATTGTAAAGAAGTATCTTTTCGGTGATACATTTAATGCCACATTTTTTCATACTTTTCTGCTCCTCTTTGGTGATTTCAGCGTTTAAGATGGTCCCCAGTGTAGAGCTCAAGTGCTGTCTAGTGTTTCTAAGCCCAAGAAGGCTGTGATGTGCCTTATGGAGAAAACATGTGTGCTGGGTAAGTTTCCTTCAGGCGTGATTTAAAGCACTTGTGGCTGGGAGTTCAATGTTAATGAATCAATGATACAGTATACCCAGAAAAAGGAAGAGGAAATTCACTGACCCGCACATGATGCTGTTCAGAAAGTGCTGGAGTCACGTCTGTAGTGTGTGATAAAACTATGTAAAAGAGGCTGGACGGATGGAAAAAAATGCAGTGGATGGCACTGTTATGAGTCCAGAAGCCAAAGAAATTTATGGTCACATTATCCAGGTCAGAAAAACGTTAAACCCTTCTTGGGTAATGTTTTATTATAAAGACACATGGCATACAGTTATTTTTGAGAAATATATAATAAAGTATCTTGAAACAGAAACACACATAAAACAAAGTTACGTATTGATCGACTAATAGGAATGTTGTGGCCAGAGGCTCACAGGAACCGAAACCTGTACATCCCCTAGGAGCACTGGTTTGGTATTTGTTAGTTCAGCATTTGCAGTGACTTTATAGGACATAACTACCAAGAATAACAAGAATTGACTGTATTTAAGTATAAATATTTAACATAATTATCATTTTTAAGCAGCTCTGGAACTGGGGTTGCTTGTTCCTTGACAGTGAATCTCATCTCTCAGCAAGAATCAGTGCTCACCCGGCAAGGCAAAGCTTCTGTTGGCCCCTAGGCAAGCCCACTCTGGGGCCAGGCATGAGGAATGTGCTCAGTTAGTACCAAATGAAGTCTGGCGTGTGATCCCAGTGTCTCTCTCCAAGAGTATTACTGCTACCTCCCTTCAAAATGGATGGAAAAAATCCATGTATTTGTTGAAGTACTGGAAAAAATAATGAAAAAAGCAAACATGCTCCAAATATGGCACTGGCCATTTGTCTCCAAAGCCCACTAGTCCCAAGAGACTCACCCTGTGATTAGTGCAGTCAAGTGGTTTCTCCCTCACTGCGGCCTAGTCCTGTCTACCCAGTACATACTCAACCATTAACCCACGACTATAAGAAAATGTTTCTGGAAAGTAAAATTTCACAAATGGGTATCTTTAAAAACAGGCGTACTTGAAGTGTGTCATAGGACTTACTCATGGCCTGATCAAGGTTCATGTTGTTGCTCTTCAAGGCCTCTTCAGCTGGCTCTCTCTGTGTAGGAAACAGAGTTTTCATTAATGAGCATTAACAAGAGGAAAAGCCTGTAGATAGGCTAACCATTATTAATTTAGAGAAATGGTTACCAGGTTTTTGAACTGGAAATACTTTTCTCCATTGTTGAGGTTAGAGATAAATGTCTTAAATAAAAAATACTTATAATAAGAAAACATACTGACTTGGTTTTTAGAGTAAACAACTTGTATTTAATACTTCAGAAACAAAATGTAGAGGATCAGTAAAATTTTATAAATCCTCCTATAATCGTTTTTGGTGCAACACTGAGCAGCACTGATTCAGCAAAGACGCAGTCTAAGCCAAGACAGCAGGCCACAGACACTGACGCATGCAGTGAGGACAGGACAGGCTCCTGTCCTAGTAAGTCACATCCCTCTCTGCCTCTCTCTAGTGCCAGCAACTGTGCTAAAGTCACTGTCAGAGTGTAGAGCTTCATTTATTTGCTTTTATTCATTCATTCATTCATTTATTTTTTAAGAGGCAGAGTCTTGCTCTGTCACTCAGGCTGGAGTATAGTTGTATGATCATAGCTTGCTGCACCCTCAAACTGTTGGGCTCAAGCGATCCTCCTGAGTAGCTAGGACTATAGGCATGCACCAGCATGCCAGGCTAATTTTCAAATTTTTCGTAGAGATAGGGTCTCACTATGTTGCCTAGGCTGGTCTCAAACTCCTGGCCTCCTGGCCTCAAGCAATTCTGCCTTGGCCTCCAAGAGTTCTGGGATTACAGGGATTACACTGCACATGGCCAGAGCTTCGTTTTCTACTTCATGAACTCTAGGCTCTATCATCAACAACTTTTCACCAAGGGACAAAAACAAACAGATTCACTTTGCCAGTTATCCCTATATTGGAACAGACTAATCTCAGTGGATGACTGGAGCCACTAGGGTGCCGTGCTAAGTGTGACAGTATAAATGAGGACTCCCTGCGGCCTCTGTCACCCTCCTGTCATCTCAACACAGGCAGAGGCTGGGCCGCCGAGGCAGTGCCCTGCCCAGCACACAGGGCCTGTACCCAGCGTGAAGGACAGAGCTCCTCTTCAACATGCAGGCCCTTCTGGGCTCCCCGTTACAGGGGCACCCACAGTAGTTGAAAGATAAACACTCATCTGAATAAGGATTTGGAAGGAAGACATCTGAAGGGAACATGTGGCAATATGGGCGACATCCCTCACTATCTGAACTCCTGTCCTCTGATCTCAGGGACAGAACAGACTGTGGTACATTTTCAGGGGAATATACTGCGATCTGAATTCTCCCTACACATGATCAGAAGCTCAGGAAATATATAGGTTTGGTTAAGACACTTTTTCTGGATATGGAGCTCTGGTACTTTATAACAAGTTTTCTCTTGGGATCTTTGTCAATCTAATGCATGAACTAATGCAGTTCACTTTTAATTGTAAATTAAAAGAAAATATTAAACTGTATAAACCAATGAAAATTAAAAATCACACAGCAGTTTTTACTCTTTTAATAGGAAAAGGCTCTTAAACCTTTCTCGATAGAAATCATGTGGATCTTTGCTGTGGTTCAAAGCAATGATCCCAAACCCAAATTGCCCAGGTAAAGGGGGATTTAGAAGTCGGACGATGTCAATAATCTCATCTCCCAAATAGACTTCCTGCCTTGTCACACATGACAAACACGGAGAGGAAACAATCAGGGCTATGCATTCGAGAGGCCCTGTGACAGATAGCAGTAAGACAAGATGCCAGTCACCGGGAAGCCCATGTCTGTGAGTTGTTTGATCAGCCGGCTCATGATCCAGGCCTCGTCCTGCTTGCCAGATGTCTTCATGCCCTGGAACAAAGCACAAACAAGGGGAGAGTCCATGAGTGACGTTTTAATGCATTTCTTCCAGAAATGGGAGATAGCCTAAATTCATGGTGATTTAAAAGTCATGGAATCTTTCTGTATTAATGTTGAATAGTGCTATACTCCAGAAAGTCCCTGAGAGTATTTTGTGGCTAATGCTATAGAAAGCATCAGGGTGCATTTGCAGGTTGGTGTATGTGTGTAATTTATGGACTTAAAAAAAGCAGAATAATTATTTCTCTTTCCTAGAAATTTAATTTAGTTCAGGACAAATACAGACTACTTCCATTATCACATAATCCTAAGACATACTCCTTTGAACATAGCTGTATGTGAAGTTTTCTAAAAATTAATGGTTTTTGTCCTTTTATAAGCTTTATTCTAAAAAGTGATTAGGACGCAGGGGGGTTCATTCCAATGAATGAAAAGGCAACAAAAAGAAAGGAAAAAAGCCCTGTTAATTTTATTAACCATTCATTACTTACAGCCTTTAGGGTAGAGAAAAGGAGTAAGTAGGAACCTGCAATGAGAGAGAGAGGGGGAAGAGGACAGGGCTGGTGGGCAGGACGGAAGTGGCTGCTCAGTAACTGCCTTTCGTGTCTGCAACTGCAAAGGCTCTAATGATGCATTAGCACAATATAAAAAAATTTTCCTCTAAAAATATTCTTCACAGTGCTTTTCAAAATTGAGCCTGCCATAACGATATAATGGAGCACGTGGAGTTATGTAAACTAACGGGCTTTCTTTCCTTAAGGAAGCAGCTTATCCGCACGTTATTTTAATCATTACTATGCTGCTAGAGCCAGATTAGCTAAGATTATATAATATTATAATTTACGAATTTGGCATTTTTGGTCCCATCGTTAACTGGATTATTTGCCAGCCAAGCTATAAAAAGACTTTTCTTTGATGTTTGTAAATCACTTCTACTCCTTACGAATACAGAGCACTGATTTTAGTTTCTGGGTTCTCTTGTTGCTAATTGAATGCTTTTTTTAACCTAAATTTTTTTAACAGTAGTATATCCACATGATTCAAAAGTATAAAAAAGGTATAACAAGACCCTCCTTCCCATGCCACCCCATCTGCTTAGTTCCTGTTCTCTCTAAGAGGAAACTCTTAGCAGTTTTTTTTCTTTTGGAGACAGAGTCTCACTCTGTTGCCCGGGCTAGAGTGCAGAGGCATCATCACAGCTCACTGCAACCTCAAGCTCCTGGGTTCAAGCGATCCTCCTGCCTCAGCCTCCCGGGACTACAGGCATGCGCCACCATACCCAGCTTATTCTTTTTTTCTAGTTTTTGTAGAGACAGGGTGTCACTTTTGCTCAGGCTGGTCTTAAACTTCTGGCTGCAAGCCATCCTCCTGCCTCTAGTCTCCCAAAGGGCTAGGATTATAGGTGAGAGCCACCACATCTGACCAGCAGTTTCTTATCTACCCTTACAGAGAATTTAAAGCATTCTATAGAAGCTGTGATGTACATGTGTGCATGTACACACACACACACACACACACACACACACACACACACACACACCCTTCCCCCTGCCACCAAACTGGGTGTGTGCTATACACATTTTTCTGCACATTGCTTTTCATTTAACACTGTATTTTAGTGATCTTTTCATATCAGTATATACATAGAATTTTCTCTAAAAAATGTTTAGCTTTCCATAATATGGATGTGGCATAATTTAACTGGCTACCCAATCAATGTACATTTAAGTTATTTTCATTTTTTTTTTACTATAAAAATGGTGCAATAGGAAACCGTACAAATGCCACTGGCTTTAGCTATTGACAAGTGGAAGTACAGTGTCGAAGTGTTGACACATTTGTAATTTTGACAGATAATACCAAGCAGCCTTCCATGTGGGTTATGCTAACCTGCATTCCTACTAGCAATACGTGAGTACTGGTTTTCCCACAGCTCTGCAGAGTGTGCACTGAATTTCTGCTGGTCTGAGAGATGAAAATGGCACCTTCAGCACTGTGTTACACTGAGTTATCTTTCTGTAAGTCAGGCTGAATACCTTTTTATATGTTTAAGATCTTAATTGTACTGCTTTTCTTTTTTCTTTACTCTTATTTGCATTTATTTTATGCTAAATCTACTCCTGTACCATAAGTTTTTGTTTCTTTAGCTTCTTCTAGGATATCTTTTTCTTCTGCGCAACTCCCTCTTCTGGTTTGGGAACAGTTTGCTCCTTTTCAATAAGGATCACCTCCATGTGGCAGGGGGAGCTCAGGGATGGGTTAATCGAACCACCAGCCCCATAAATTCAGTGCAGCATCTTGGCTGCTTTGTTCACCTGGATGTGCTCAATGACCAGAAAATCTACATCTAAACTCAGCATCACTCTCTGCGTTTCTAAGCACGTGCAGTAAAAATTTAGCATTATTTTTGGGCCCACCCCACTGTTTGGCCTGGGCACACCTACCACCAACTCTACCACTGTAATGTCAGGATAGTACACATTGTTTCTGTAAAGTGACATCTTTCAGAGAGTTGGTGGCTTTTCACATGTGCACACCCTTGAAGGCCTGGGCAGTTTCCCAGGTGTTCTTAAAGTGAACATGACGATTTGAACTTCTTGATTTGCATGATTTTTGTGGGATTTTCTAGGTCAAGAGAATAGCAAATCATTTTCACAGATCACCTCAGGCTGCACTGGGGAAGAGCTTTTCTACAGATCATCTGCTATTCAAGTTCTTTGCTCATTTTTCTATTCTCATTTTTCTATTGGGTTACTGGCTGATTTTTTTTTTTTAAATTAGTTTCTAAGACTTTTCTTTATGAATCAGGGAGATTAGCCTCTTTGTAAGTTATAAATATGTCTTTCTAGTTTGCTATTTGTCTTTGATTATGGTACAGTTTTTATGTTCATTGAAATAAAAAATATTTCATTTTACGGCTTTCAGATTTTGGTCATAGAAAGGCCTCTCCAACTGCAAGATTGTTTTTAAAATTCTTTCACATCTTTATATTTTTATTTTCATATTTAAGTTTGTGATCTACTTGAAATATATTTTGTGTATATCTGAGTTTCGTATCCCAATGTTTTCCAGATGGATGCCTATTTGTTTCAGGTACTTAATTGTCTGTGTCAGCAGTTCTCAAATATTTTGGTCTCAGGACCTTATCACACTCCCAAAGAACTTTTGTTTACATGAGTTGTATCTGTTGATATTTACTGTACTAGAAATTAAAAAAAGAGAGAAAAGAAATGAAACTAATAATAATAGTAAAATAACAATAACACCTGGGTTTAATGGCTCAGGCCTGTAATCCCAGCTCTTTAGAAGGCTGAAGTGGGAAGACTGCTTGAGGCCAGGAATTCAAGATATCCAGGGCAACACAGTAAGACCCCATGTTCACAAAAAATTAAAAAAAAAATTAGCCAGTTGCGGTAGGGCACACCTGTAGTCCCAGATACTCTGGAGGCTGAAGCAGGAGGATCCCTCAAGCCCAGGATTCAAGGCTGCAGTGAGCTATGATGGCACCACTGCACTCCGGCCTGGGCGACAAAATGAGTGACTCTGTCTCTAAAAATAAATAAATAATAAAAATAACAAACTCATTAGATGTTAAGTTAAATAACATTTTTAATGAAAAATATTTATATTTCCTAAAACAAAAATTTTTCATGAGAAGAGTGGCATTGTTTTGCTCTTTCACAAATCTCTATAATGTCTGGCTTAATAGAAATGGCTGGGTCCCCCTGTCTGTTTCTGCACACTCTCTGCTGTGACGTCCACATCTTTGGACAGCTTCACCCTATAGTGAAGCGAGAACTTACATGAAAAAGACAAAGTCTTCGTGCTGTAATGATAACAGTTTTGACCTCGCTTACCCCCCAAAAGGGTCTCCAGACCTCCAAGGGTCCTGAGACTATTTTGAGAATGTAAGGACTATCTTTTCACCATTTATTGGAAATATCACCTTTAAACTGGATGTGTTTTAGGTACCACTGATTTTCAGGGTTTAATTTCTTTAAGAATGTTGCTCATACCTTCTGAAGTCCTTTTTTGGGAGCATTCCCCCAGGAGCTGCAGGAAGAGGTACTTTCTTGGGAAGCAGCATTATTCCACATGTCCCCTTCTTCATCCTCCCACTGGCTGGGACCGAGATTCATGTCATCCCCACCACTGCCCCAGCCTTCTTGCATAGATTTTGAAGCTAGAAGGAGAGCCAACATGAACTTATCAAATCCTTCACCCCTTGAGTAGACAATGCTTCACTACAACATATAATTTAGGGGAGGTGGGACAAAAGGTATATTGCAATCTACCTTTTTACTAATTCATTTTCCCCAGATTTAAGAATTGAATTTCTCCTGCTAGATATGTATGTACCTGTATATATATGCTTTCCTTCAGACTGCAGCTATTTGTAGTCTGCACTGTTCCAAACTTAATGTACTAACCATCACACTAAAAATAAATCCTAGGGGCTACAGGAGAAGGTGACAATCTCTACATGGTATGAAAGGCTACTAAAATGTAGATTCCTAAAAAATGTCATTGTCTTCTGGGCGGTTCTTAACACTGCTTGATCCAAACCTGTGAGTACTATGTCACACAGACCAGTGCTTGTCAAACCGGCCATCTGCGAGAGTCAACTGGGCACCATGCAGAATGCAGCAGGTCCAAGCTCGGGCCCCACAGCCTGCATTTCTAACAGGCTCCCGGGAAACACAAACTAGCAGGGCAGAGGCAGATGGAACTATGAAGTGACTACTGAGTTTCCATCTCAAGATGTTATTTTTTTCTCCTTTCTTAAGGTACAAAGTGATTTTTGGTGTCAAAATTACCCCAAGTTTTCACTCCTTGGAAGAATGTGAAGAAGACCAAAGACTAGGTGATAGAAGAGTTAGCTGGGGTCTTTCAGATGATGAGGGTAGGATGCTTACAAACATATAGGACAGGCATATAACTGGGCCTCCAGGACAGATTCTAAAAACAGAATACAGTCTCAAAATGGCATGTGAATCTAAATACTCAGAAATTCCCTTATTCTTTGCATTTGTAACAAAAAGTAATATGAGTGCAATAACCACTTCCAGTAGAATGGTGGACATATGGAACGTATTATCCAGTATTAGCAAAATAACAAAACACAAAACCATTACAGTTGCATTTTAAGATCTAGGACATCTAAGGATGCCCAAGAAAATACGAAGCTTCTGCAGCCACGTGAACAATTAATGTTAATATCAGACTTAAATCCGCAACGTTATACCTCATTAATATTATAAATATCACATTGCAAAACACTCATATAATAACAAGAATTCCAGTTGGTAAAAATAATCTGGACATTTGTAAGAATGTATATTATCTGTATATTTGTTACATTTTAAGAAAATGGGAGGAAAATGAACAATTTTTTTTTTTCAAGTTGTATAAGCATAAACACAGAGTACCCAAAGTGGAATTCTGTTGACAAGACAAAAGCAGACAAGTAGTGTCAGACTGCTAAGTAACATATGTTTTCAAAAACTAATCTCCAGAAGAAAAAAATGACATGGTTTATCCATCTTGCTCAGTGAAACAGCAAATTTAAATTGCTTAAATGTGGCAGGTACAAAGATACTGCTGAAGTATGGATGTTACTAGTAGCATCAAACATATATGCTAGGTTGCTTTGATACTTGTATTTATTCGTATTACTATAAAACGGAGGGCATGACTTCTGTTAAAAGCTCCTTTGTGTTCATGCATCAGACATGACAAATATTTCTTTACAGTCTTGGTTTAAAGCTATTTTAAAGTATAAATTTATGAGAAAGTATCCTAAAAATTTAGTTTTAAAAATTCAATGAAAAGTATTCCTCTAAATAAAACACTCTGAGAGCCAACTCTAAATCACCAGATCAGGGCAAGCGGGATGGCAGCTTACCTGGTTTGCACAGGGCCGGAGCAGCAGCGGGTGCACCAGCCCTTCCGAATGCCACAGCGGGTTCTGCAGGGCGATCTCCCCATCCGCTACCACTGCTGGGTGGCTTCCCCCACGCTGCTGTGCCATTGTCAACTAGGGTGGAAGGGGAGGATGGTTCTCCCCAAGAGTTTTCAGCCTTTGAGTGAACATTAGGCATTTCACCCCAGCCTGATGAAACTGAAAAGCGTACCAAGGGGTAGAGAAAACAATAAAAGTGAAACAGAGAGAAAGTAAAAATGCAATTCAATTTTCAATTTCAAAATAGTAATAGTTTTAAGGTAATCTATCCTTAGAATAGCCTTTAGTAGAAAGTTAAAAGGATACAAATGCATTAAATCTAATCAGATTTGTTTACCTTTTTAAAGTTGCAATTTTCTCACTCTTGACCTCTACCCACTTAAAATTTAAAAAGTCCATTAAATATTAAAGACTACTCAATTCAGTTTTTGCAACATAATAGGATTTAAAAGAATAGCTTAAAACTATGTTTGAGAAGTAGCTTGCTTAATTCTGGTATTATATGCAATGACCTAAAAGAAATTTTATGTTACATTATGCTAAGAGAAGTTTACAAGTTGCAAATATATACTGAAAAATTATTCTTGCTTTATCTTTTGACCATGACAGACACAGTTCAATTCATCTGGGCAAAGCAACGAAAAGATGGCAGTAAACACACAAAGGTAAAGTAATAACTACAGAATGCAGACAGTTCCCATGGTACCACCATGAGCGTCTGTCTGAGGCATTTGTCTTAGAAGACAACAGTGTTAAGGAATTAGGGATCAGGGTAGTTCCGATGGGCATGCCGACTGCAAGGGTTTTCAGGAATTCTTCATTCCTTTGCCTAGTCCTGTTGCGATAGCATCCTCAGGGACCGATCCCTGACAGAAAATAAATAAGGATTCACAATGAATGTGGAAGGTGTGGCATTACAGGTGACCCTCGAACACAGGTGTGAACTCCACTTATACACCGATTTTCTTCCACCTCAGTCACCCCTGAGAAAGCAAGACTAACTCTTCTTCTCCTCCTCAGCCTTCTCAACATCAAGATGATGAGGATGAAGACCTTTATGATGATCCACTTCCACTTAATGATTAGTACATATATTTTCTATTCCTTATGATTCTCTTAATACCATTTTCTTTTCTCTAGCTTACTTTATTGTAAGAATATAGTATATAATACCTATAACATACAAAATATGTGTTGATCGACTCTTTATGTTATCAGTAAGTAGTTAAATTTGGGATGAGTCAAAAGTTGTAGTCAGATTTTCAACTGTGTAGGGAGTCAGCACCCAAAACCCCCCATGTTGTTCCAGGGTCAACTGAATTATCTACAGGCAAAGTGGTGTAAGACTAGGCAATAAGAATCTTTCCAAGTGTTTTACATTCCAGTACGAAAAAATTTCATATTACATATATAAATTTATTTTTCTAAACCAACTCAAATTCTGAAAATTTTGCTTCTGCTATAAGTTCACTTTACACTTATAGCAGTCGATAATTAGATTGATAGCTTGTGTCAGTTGTAATCTGTACATAGATACATTTTATCAGATATACAATTGTGAACATTTTAGGGAGTAACCAAAGAATAGAAAGCATGTAACTTCGTGTGCAAGAGAAAGCTTATGGCATAAAATACAGTTTACTGCAAATTTTTAATTATTTGGTCTCAACACATGGGTTTTACAAAAACAATTATAAAATCTATTAATTTTCTGACTAAAAATAGCATAGAAACAGTTCCCTTCATACTCTTTATTCTAATAAAATACAATAACATTAATGACAAAAGGACATGCAACCTATGAATTATTTTAAATTACAAACTCTATGCTGAGCAACATATTATGCAAATTGTAACCAATAACAGGGGATTAGCCCTAATTGGTTATCACTGGCAATTGTTAACTATAATATTATCTTTAATTACACAGAAAACAACAATGTATATTGGGAAAAGTAATTTTACAAATTGAAGGGACAAAATTAAATCAGAAAATTAACATAGCCGATAAAAATTATGGATGTTTTAGGAAGCTAAAATAACTTTGGTGTTGCTAACGACCAATTAGCTATAAAAATACTGATTTATGGTAGGTAATTAAATAATGAACACCTAGAATTTGTTTGTCATTGCTACACTTCCATCCCTTTGAAAAGCAATATGCTCTATACATTATTTAATCAAGTCAAAACTAAGAATAAATATTAAAACTATTCGAAGTGTAGTTAATTGATTTTTAAAAGTTTTTAATTCCTTTTAAAAGTAGAAATGTCTACAGAGTAGCAAGCATGCTTCAAAATTTTAGAAATAAATGCAAAAACACTGTTTACTCAAAATTCCAAAGAACAATATTTCAAGTTGACCGCTGGCAAGACTACCTTTTTACCTACAATGCCAAACCTGGATGCGTGCACCCTCTCACACTCTAAAGGCTCTAGAAAAGATGCTAAAATCTCAGACACACTAGATAATTTTGATACAAAGGAGGTATTTTCAGTAGATAGAAAATAATTTTAAATACATAGTATTAAAATAAGTATAATTTCCATTGCTCATTGTTTACTGCTAGAGTGAACCTGCCATCCTTTCTTAATAATTTATAGGGATTCTTTTAAAGTTGGGCTTCATGAGGCAGGACAAATTTCTCTCTTACATTTAAGTCATTGATATTAAAATTTAAAAAATGGTCCTTCACATACTACCACTTTTGGCAAAATATTTCTGTACTGTGAGGTTCTGGAATCCTTACTTCCCTTCAGTTTCTTCAACTGAACCAATACAGAGTTGGGAATAATAAAATAATAATATTAATAATAATAATCAAATGCCACCAGGATATGTAGCCTTCGTTCAATTCTTCATCTTTCTATCAGAACAGAGAAAACAAAGTGTCTAAGTGGTGTGGACCCAGAAGACTGGTATAAAAACAAATGCAAAACAGATAAAAGGCCAAGAAATAGAACCAAGGGAAAGAATCTTTCCCGCCCTTAATGATTTCCATCTTAAGCCCTACAGTTAAGTCAGTAGATGGTATTCTTTCTTCTGTGAAAGAAGAAATCAATTCTAGCTTGTTCCACGGATGCTACACATACACACATAAATATAAATAAAAATAATATATGTATATACATTTATATATAAGAGATGGGGTCTCATTCTGTCTCCCAAATTGGTCTTGAACTCCTGGCCTTAAACAAGCCTCCTACCTCAGCCACCTGAGTTGCTGGGCGTACAGGCCATGGTGCATGGCTACTTACATAGTTTTATTAAGTGTGACAGACAGGCAGTCTTTTTTGGGAAGAAAGGTTTAGTTAAAAAAGTGGCCCATGGCTGGGCATGGTGGCTCACATCTGTAATCCTAGCACTCTGGGAGGCCGAGGCGGGAGGATCGCTCAAGGTCAGGAGTTTGAGACCAGCCTGAGCAAGAGTGAGACCCTGTCTCTACTAAAAAATAGAAAGAAATTAGCCAGACAACTAAAAATATATAGAAAAAATTAGCTGGGCATCGTGGCGCATGCCTGTAGTCCCAGCTACTCGAGAAGCTGAGGCAATAGGATTGCTTGAGCCCAAGAGTTTGAGGCTGCTGTGAGCTAGGATGACACCATGGCACCTCTAACCCAGGCAACAGAGTGAGACTTGGTCTCAAAAAAAAAAAAAAAAAAGTGGCCAACTATAATTAAGTAACAAAATAATAAAGGACTAAAAATTCAATCGATGAGGCATTTATTGAGTGCTGACTACGTGCTTGCCCTTTTTAGGGACTGACTTAAATATTAATGGGATGAATTTTACTCGTATTGATAGCCTTTAAACTTAATGTAAATTTATTATTAATATAATGTTTGGTTGGCTACTGGCTTATGGAGGACACAGCAGAATTGGTAGCTGCAGCAACAATAAATCTTTCATACCAGAAATCAAGGTGGGTATTTACATAGTGAAACTTTATATAGAAGAGTGTGTTCTTTATATAGAAGAATAGAGTCAGACGGCAAAGTATCCTACTTTTCCAAATGCCTTGTATGGTGGGTATCTGATCACTTCTGTTCCTAATTCAGGGGACTCTATTTGAGGGTTTGAGATAAGGGTCCTTTTGAGAAGCTGACTATGGGCTTCGAGGTGCACGGCAACTTCTCTTAGAAGAGCTCTTTGTCTGCCTTAGTGGGTCATCACATAGAGCAGGTGTTAGAAAAGGAAAAAACATCTTGAGTTTTTATTTCACTATATTAATACAGATTTTAAAAGTGCTATATCTTTCCCATTGGTATCTGGGGGGCCACACTATATTTTCAACTGTCTTAGTCATTTATTTATTTTGAATTGAAGGTACCTAAAGCTAAACCCTGTGTGGGGTTCACATGTTTTCTACAAAGGACTTGCATTGAGAAGCATTTCCTCCTACTTCTGTAGCCAGCTCCTGAGTCCCTGGTCCTTATTCAACTCCAGCCCCTTAACACAAAGGAAAGCAAAAGGAACCCAGTGCAACCCAAACCCAAGAAAAATTCCATATCCACAAAAAGCACAGATCACTCGGATCATTCTTCTTTTAATAATTATTGCATAGTGCTTAAAATAGAATTACTTCTGGCTGGAGAGGTCAATGGTATCTATTTCTGAAGTGATGGTGTGAAAAGTTCACCTGTAACAGCATCTTGCTGATTCACTCCATCTGTAGGTGACTACTTTTGGTATCATTTTTATAGCAAAGACTGATAAAGAGATTTTGTAGTAAAGGGAGTCTTCAGGAGCACAACGTTCTCCAGCTTCTGGAGTTGGTGAGACTCAGAGAAACACTATACGTCTCATCTCCCTAGGTAGAGGCTTTCTGAATCTATTTTCCAGGTTTTATTGTAGCAAATGTGAGATATGCCTCCTCCATGATTAACTCACATAATCTCTGCTTTTATAATATTTGACAATATTGTAATTTTATCATACTTGTGCTAGAAAACTAAGTTTTAAAGCAAATATCAGTAGATTAAGTACCCACATGCAAAGTGAGGTTTGCCTCTGGCTAAAGCCTTTGCCAACTTGCATAAGCCAACTACAGGGGTCACCACCAGCACAGCTGAAAAGTCTGCTGTGGGCTAACGAGAGACATTTCAGAGGAGCTGAGAACTGGCAGTAAAGTGGACACAAAAGTATTACAGAATAAGAGCAACATTAGCAGTGTACTTTCTTCTGCTTTTCTGATCAGCACATGGTACAGATATTTTACTTCCATCCACTGTTGGAAGACAGGTGAGATTCCATAACCCCATTATGTTGTGGTTTAGCTTTGATCAAGTCTATAATGACCTTCATATTTGACTCTCAATTAATTTTACGGCAATTTCTCTCCCCTACACCAATTTCTTTCAATTATCTACATGTTTTGGTGAAACCTGACTGAGTTTAGGAATGAAAGAAAGAATCTCTGGAAATTCTCCCTCAATCTCATTCTTAGATTCAGAGCCAACTGTGAGGATCTGTTATTCCCTACACAGTTTTATTAATTAGTATTCAGTGTTCTCCTGTGTGTCTGGAATTTGTTTTGAAGTGCCCCAGAACATCTATTTCCAAGTGTACCACGTGATCAGGCTGCCAAGTATTTTTAGGTCTGCTTTCATTCCCTTAGAAACACAAGTAAGTGCTATGTTGGCACTTTCTGGTACATCCCCACTAGTTGACAAAATAACAGACTGGTTCTACAATGACTTAATAGTTTCTGACATACAGCAGAGCAGAGTTAGCAGCTTCTGCAAGTCTAGCTCATGTATCAGACTGGGGCAACGCTATGAGCAGGAGGTGTAGGCAACGGGACATCCTGTGCCAAGTAAAGCCTCCTGAGTCCTTCTCAGGCCTATAATCTCAAATGAAAAGACAGGCACACGGATATTTCTCTGGATTACACTACTGTTGTCCTATCTCCAGAATGGGTTTGAACCAGGTCCAAACAATCCAGTTTAGGAAGCTATACCACACTTCTTAAAATAATAACTGTTTTCCTCAGGCTCACAGAAAACTAATTAATATCAACATAACAGGAATGGGACAAAAATGACTGTCCCGTAGCATTCACTTCTATAAGACTGGACACAAAAAATATGTAACTGAGAAACCATATTTTGTAAGAAAGGAGAGATCAATACGCTTAAATTGTAACGGTCAACAGTTTAAAAACAACTTAAAACCCAAACTCTAAGTGGAAATTATGTAAAATCAGCATAGGTCAATAGCAAAATTGCAGAATACCCAGAAAACACCAACTTTATAAACAGCAGAAACTTTATCAGGCAGTCACAAGCGGAAGGACTTTGCAGTGGGGAATCCCAGATGAGTTATGGCAGCCTGGCAGGCGCTCAAACCACTGGTTGATACACAGCCTGGCGGGGGCTGCGACTACTGCCACCCCCCCCACCCCGACTGTCCAACCACCACAGTTGGGCAGTGGGCTGCCACCAGGGACGGTGCCACACATGCACCTTGTCATCACTATGAACGGAAGTGGTATGGAACCGAGGCTGTTACTTCCATAGGCTCAAACAAGAGCTTGGTCTAACAAGTTTGGAAAATATAAGGCTTTGATTACTTGTAATTCCCAAGAGCAATGAACTGTGCTCTCACTGCAAAAGAAAGCTTGGTTCAATGTAAAGCAGCAATAATACTCAATGTAGCTACTTTGTTGTCAGTGATAGAAAAATAGATTAATATTATAAATGAAAAAAATTACTAAGTAAACCCATAGTTGAGCAATATACCAAACTTGACATAGTTTCAGCATATGGACTTACTTCTACATGGAAAAAATTTGTATAACATTTTGTTTGTCTCTGTTAACTGATATAGCTAAATTCACAACTGCCTCTATAATATTGCTACAATTACAAAGATTACACACATGCATGGAGCCTAAGAGCTAGAAGGGAGAAAAGGAATACATAAACAGGTGCTGTGCTAACATGCAGTACTCATAGCATATTTTTCTTCTTTTACATTTGGTGATAATATGTGTAATTTGTTAAAAACTATAAATTTTTTCATACAAAAGAGAATGATTTTGGCCCTTCTAACTGAATAAGAATGCCTTATCAGAGTAAAACTCACATCCTTTGGCTATTAAAAACCAGTTAAAAGTAGTTTCTAAGGATAACACATCAAAGGGGGAAGAGCATCAACAAATGCAATGTGGTTCCAACCACCATAGCTGTCATGGATGTAGTACTTTGGAAATGTCAGCAGGTCAAGGTATATATTACACATCTGAGACCTCACCGCACATAGCCCTTGGTAGGCCAGCTACCCAATCTCCTAGGTCTCATCTGTAAAACGAGGCCCAGGGAGCTGTAAGGATTAAATGAGATGATGCATAAAGATGCCCCACACCGGGTCACCAAGCATAGCCAGACATACTTGTTGTAAGCCTCTAGCGCCAAGCACAGGGCCCTCTTCAGCTGACGCTCTCCAGAAGACTGAACAGGAGAGGGCACTCAAACGGTGACCTAGAAGAAACAGTTCTGGCCTATTCACTATGGGAGGACGTGACAGTCATTTTTAAATACAGTTGTGTGCTGCATAATGGTGTTTGGGTCAACAACAGACCCCATATATGATGGTGGCCTCATGAGATTATAATGAAGCTAAAAAATTCTTCTTGCCCAGTAATGTCGTTACACAACACACTACTCATGGGTCTGTGGTGATGTCAGTGTAAACAAACCTATTGTACTGCCAGTCGTAGAGAAGTCTAGCACTTACAATTATGTACAGTACATAACAATTGATAATGATAATAAATGACTGTTACTAGTTTATGTATTTACTATACTATACTTTTTATTATTTTAGCGTGTACTCCTTCTTATTAAAAAAGTTAACTACAAAACGGCCTCAGGCATGTCCTTCAGGAGGTATTCTAGAAGGCATCATTATCACGGGACATGACAGCTCTGTGTGTTACTGCCCCTGAAGACCTTCCAGTAGGACATGACGCGGACGTGGCAGACGGTGATACTGATGATCCTGACCCTGTGTAGGTCTAGGCTGACGTGTGTGTTTGTGTCTTAGTTTTTAAGAAAAAAGTTAGACCTTTTTTTTTTAAATAGAAAAACCTTACAGAATAAGGATAATAAAGAAAGAATATTTTTATATAGCTGTACAATGTGTTGTTTTAAGCTAAGTGTTAATACAAGAGAGTCAAAACATTAAAAAATTAAAAAGTGTATGAAGCAAAAAGTTACAGTAAGCTAAAGTCAACTTATTATTGAAGAAAATTATTTTTTGATAAATGTAGTGTAGCCTACGTATACAGTATTTATAAAGTGTACAGTAGTGCACAGTAATGCCCCAGGTTTTCACATTCACTCACCCAGAGCAACTTCCTGTCTGGCAAGCTCCATTCATCGTAAGTGCCCTAAACAGGTGTACCATTCTTTTTCTTTGATACCATATTTTTACTATGCCTTCTCTATGTTTAGATACATGAATACTTACTGTTGTGTTATAATTGCCTACAGTATTCAGGACAGTAATACACTGTACAGGTTTGCAGCCTGGGAGCAATACGCTATAGCATATAGCCCAAGTGAGTAGTAGGCTAGACCATCTAGGTTTGTGTAAGTATAATCCGTGATGTTCACACAATAAAAACTGCCTGATGATACATTTCTCAGAATGTATCCCCATTGTAAAGCAACACATGACTGTATTAACTCCGTTCTCAGAGTAATTTTTTTAAAAAACTTTTTTTTTTTAAAGAAATGTGTCTCACTATGCTGTCCAGTTAGGCCTCTAACTCCTTGGCTCAAGCAATCCTCCCACCTCAGCCTCCTAGTAGCTGGCACTACAGGCATGTGCCGCTGTGCAGACCTTCAGTGCATTCTCTGCACAGCTTTACTATAATGCTAATCACACTGTATTGACACTGATATTCTGACCTCTCCCATTGGATTATACCATGACATTTTATTTTTCAAATCCCTTCATTTTTTACATCAATTATCCTTTTTCTTTCTGCTTTTTCTCATTCCCTCAAGTACACTGTAAAATTTAAGGGCCTACCAATGTTATACAGTGGTAAAAAATGGGGATCACAGACTCACACACCCCAGGAACCAGCCAGTCACTGTGAACGGGCCCAGGACGGGATGGTCAGTGGCGCGAGCCTGATGACCAGCTGCTGCCGACCGACCACAAGCAGCAGCGCCGGGAGCCTTTGCAGGTGGGAGTGTGGCAAAGCAGACTGCACAGGCCCCGTGTAACGGCAGCTGCTTTTAATTTTAATTGATTTTGCCATGTGAATCCAATGTGTCAGAGCCTCCAGGTTTCCAAAAGCAGCCAGAAATCTGGAATTCTATATAAAACATTTTCTTTAAAAAATGCTGATTCAGAAAAAATGTGGGCTAAAAAGGCCGTTTGTGGGACCAGGTGCAGCTCATGGACCTCCAGGTTTTTGACCGTTGCTTTAGTGACACTGAAGTGCATGCAGGTGGAAGCCAAAATAGCCTTGAGATCCACACAGGATTCCTGATGTGGCCGTCCCCGAGGGGCAAGTGCCCAGGAATCTGAGAGGAGGCTGGAAGAGCCACATCCGGGGGAAACAGAATTAGGTCTTGTAGAATCAACACAGAAAGCAGGGAAGCTTTCCTTTCATGTCAGCTGCTGAATGCTTACTGTGAAAACCAAATAGCTGCCCAGCGCAAGATGACAATCCTTCCACCAGCCCACAGCATCCAGACTTCCTGGGCTTCCTGTTTCTCCGCAGCGTCACCACCACCTGACACTATGTACATTCTTACTGATCCACGTATGATCTGCCTCCCTCACTCGACTACAAACCCCACCGGACAGGGGTTTTGATGGCTTTGCTCCCTGCTGTATCTCTAGCAACTAGAGTGCTGCCTAGCACATGGCAGGTCCCCAGGGATTCACTGTGTGCTCATCTCTCGGCCGCGACACTGTCCAGCAACCCTTTGGGGACTCCAGACAGCCCTCTGTTCTGTTCTCTACATGGCTGACGCAAGCCCCCTCTGCGCACCCACCCAGAGTAAACAACCCCAGAAGGCACCCTGATCCTCTGGCCACCGCCAGCCTGGCCAGTTGTGTACCTGCTCTTTCCCTCCCCTGCCAGACGGATGAAGCACCCCCTTGCCTCCTGGACGTAGGGGTCCTCTCCCTTCACACCCACTCTGCTCTCTGCTTGCTCCTGTCAGCCTTTAAACATGCTCACCACCTAGGACCCGGCCCTGCTGCCCACTGCCATTCTCCTACCGCTGTGCCTTAGGTCAAATCTCTGGCTGATTCAACATCTTTTGTCACCTCCACTGGACACGTCAGAACTCTGTTCCTAGGTTGGATGAGGTGGCTCATGCCTGTAATCCTAGCACTCTGGTAGGCAGAGGTGGGAGGATCACTTGAACCCAGGAATCTGAGGTTGCTGTGAGCTGGGCTGATGCCACCGCGCTCTAGCCCAGGCAACAGAGCGAGCCTGTCTCCAAAAAAAAAAAAAAAAAAAAAAAAGAACTCTGTTCCTCCTGTTGTGCTCTCGGGTATGTCAGTGACCAACAAGATCATTTGCCCACTTGACCAGGCTCTGAACTGTCTCTACCCCATCTTTCTCCTTTGCTCCCGTATCTGACAGTTACTAGGTCTTACTGTCATGCGCTGTCATTCCTTTCAGATCCATCTCCATCTCCACCCCTGGCCGCTGTCCATTCCAGGCCGCCACCACCACCACCAGAACATCGGCCTGATGACGTACTGAGTGCTGAATGTATTTTTTCTTGGATAGGAAGCTATGAGAGGATCCTACTTTACTCTCCCTAGGTAACATTTAGATTCGATGTGGCAGGGCAAAAGTGCCTTTAAATTATTTTACTGTCATATGCTATAAAAACACTAGTCGGAGCATTTATGCATACATAATGAGAATAAAGTAACATAAAGTACCTTTCATACCTGGACCGAGCAACGGTGACCGATTCAGCTGCGCACTGGCCTGGTGTGGGGGTGGCGTCTCTACCCTGTGTGTGGCGTTGCTCGCGGTGGTGGTGGTGGTGGTATTGGTTGTGGTACTGCTCTGGATGACCGGGTTGTTTCTATCCCACATGTTTACAGTTTTGTTGTTATAGTTGCTTGGGTCCCCCCAAGCTGAGGTACCATCATCGATTTCCATTTTGCGTCGGATGGATGGTGGAGAGGGTTCCTCCCAGCCAGTCGCCTCGCTGCAGTCCTTCTGTTTGAGGGGTGCCGGCCCCCCAGCCCACCCTGCTCCTGTCTGTTTCACAGAAGCAGCTCCTCCCCAGTTACTCACATTGTTGTCATGGGGTTTGTTAGCCCAGTTCTGTTGAGGACTTGGTTTTAAAGACTCCCCCCAGTTTGTGCCTGGATTGACCTTTGCATTTGTGCCATTGCCCCAGCCACTGGTCCCAGACCTCGCAGCATCATTCCAACCAGACCCTGACCTGTTACTGTCTGCATCCCACCCAGATCCATTTTTTTTTCCATCCCCCAAGTGTCCGAGGACAGATGATGAATCTGCCCAATCTCCCCCTCCTGCACCCCAGGCTGGATTCGATCTCTGTCCATCTCCCCAGTTTTGGGATTTGGGTTTTTGAGGCTCACCCCAGGTGGGTGACTTGTCCTCCTGATTTGCGGTCCCACTCCAAGCATGGCCACTCTTGGTGGCAGCAGCATTGTTAACAGCAGTAGAGCTTATCGAGTCTCCCCACACCCCTGGCCCACTTGGCGCTTTGTTGTTGCTGTCTCCCCAGCCTGTGTTTGCTGGCACAGCGGCAGGTGGCGAGCTGACCCACCCAGATACTGAAGAGGTATTTGTACTGTTCATGATGGACCCATCGTTCTTCCCCCCTGAGTTTGAAGGCTGAGTAGCTGCACAACCCCAGGCCTCTGTCCCATTGTCATTTTTTCTTTCAGACCTAGGGGATTCTTCAAATTCCCAGGCAGTGTTTTGCTTTACAGGAGTCTGTCCCCAACCAGTATTAGACAGAACTCTCGGGTCAAGATCATTCCTTGGCAATTGGATGTGCCCTTGGTCTACAGTCCCTTTATCCCGCCTTCGGCCTTCTCCGGTTCCTTCCCGCCCAGTGCTTCCTTCACTGTGACTGCCAGAGCCGTCACTACTTCCTTCGCTTGCTGTAGTTCCAGAAGATGCAGCTTTGGCCCAAGAGTTCAAGTGTTCACTGCCAGGCTGCACGGTAGTGTTCTGGCTGGTGACACTGGGACTCTCCCACCCTGTCGATCCTTTCCCACCGATGTCACTATTGGAATGCTGGTTTGGGGGCTTTCCCCACTCCCCATTCACACCATTGGAGGTGCTCCGGCTGGGGTGGCCCCATGCTCCTGAATGGATATTACCAACGCCACTGTTGCCACTGCCCCTTCCCCACGCAAGGATTCCAGGACCAGCAGGTGGGCCTGAATCCCAAGCGTTGCCTCCATTTCCTTCCTTTTGCACAGCACTGCTGGATCCATTTTGTTTAGCACTTAATGCTGAGTTCACAGTGTCTCCATTCCCCTGACTGAACCCAGAACTGCTGTTTCCTGTGGCAGGGTTACCTGGGGACAGTCCCCACACAGAATTGCTTATTCCTTCACCACCGCCCCCACTGACTTGAGAGACTGATGATCCATTAGCACCAGGAAGGCCTTGCAGGTGGGGCGGGATGATGGCCCCCATGCCCACAGCCATGCCCCAGTTTGGCAGTCCGTTCGTCTGCATTGCATTGATAGGGTTTGGTGAAGAGTTCATGGGGTTAGTGTTATTTGGTCCATCAGTGTTAAGGTTCTGAGGTTGTACGCTGAAAGACACATTCTGAGAAGTGGATGTTTGTGGTTCTGTGCTCTCTTGCGGCAGCAAGTTTCCCCAAGCACCTAAAGTGCCTGTTGGGTTCCCATTCTGGTTGCCCATGTTTTGACCTATGGCACTGACTGGACTGCAAATACTGGAAGGGTTGCCTGTCGCCACAGTTCCTTCGTGCCCCAGTACAGGCCAGGCAGCTGGGTTGGCATTAGGGTTAAGGTTAAGATTAATGCCAGCATTGGAGTTGGAAGCACTCCAGCAGTTCTGACTTCTCCCATCTCCAATCATGTTGTCCATTTTTCCATCCCCACCACTGACAGAGCAGTGAGTCAGGCCAGAGCTGGAGCCTGTGGCTACACCCCACACTCTGGCCGCACCCCCGGTCCCGTTTGCTCCGCCTGCCCCAAGGGCACTCTGGTTGGAAGGGCTTTGGACGAGTGCGCCGTTGGTGCCATTATTGCCATTTGTCTTGGTGGTGTGTCCAGTGAAGTTGCCCTGGGCACTCCCCGTGGCCATGCTACTGTTCTCTGAGCCACAGTTGGAGGCAGAGTCAGTGTCCGTGGTACATTCTGAGGCAGATTCTGTCTCTGTTCCTGTGATGGAAGGCCACGCCTCCTTGTCAGTCCTATCTATTATCACTTTATCCCAGCTGCAGTTGGCTTCACTTCTGTAAGTGGGCTGCTGTCCCCAGTGGGAATTTTCATAATGATCTGCCAATCCACTGTGACTGAGATCTGAAAAAGATGAAACAAAATTCAAAATTAGATTTTCCTCCCATCTGTCAATGAATCGACTGTTAACTAGTCTTTGGGGGAAGCTCTTTATTTCAAGTTTTCAATTCTGAATGATAAACACTAAAAAATGACTTAAAGAAAAGTTATTTGTCTTCTTAATAGCTCTCATTTTAGAGAGAGCTAATGTTTCTAAAATTGTATTAAGTTTTACTGCTACACCATACTATAATCCCCCTGAAGAAGATTCACAATGCACATTAGCACATGGGCATCTCTGAAAGCATTTATAGTAAAGAAGGCAGCTCTGAAATATATGTGACTTTGTCTCTGCAACTCTTAAAAATACATAGACTCTTTGGGAAACACTGGCAATGACACTTAGTTCACACGGACTTTCGCAAACAACTTGCAGTTGTCAAGAGCTCTAATTAGAGTTCCAGTATTGCACAGAGGCCACACACAGCTCTTTCAGTATAAAGAAATGTAAATGCACTGTAGAGTCATATAACAGAACCAATATGGTGGGAGCTGAGGGAGGGAGAGAAAACATACTAGAAAATGCTATCATATGTTACCAAGGATACTTAGGGTTAGAAATAATTAATTACATTTATATTACTTTATCTGATCTTATCTATAATTTCGTTTATCATTGTTTCCTGTGTATTAATAAATTCTTAGCCTTCTAGTATCTTCTTGGATCTCTGGATCTCTCTTGTTTTCTATTTCCTTTTAGTTTTTTCTTCAAAGATCCCCAAAATAACTTTATAGGGTATCTTCCTATAGCATTACCATCATTTCACTGTTATGATCCTACATTTGGTACCTGCAATTTATCTCCTATGTCTTTCCTAATTATTTGAGTATTTCCAACATTGTAATCAAACTTACATTCCAGTAAATTTTCCAGTAGACTTTATTCAAAGTATGTATCACTCAAAAATAAAGTAAAAGAAATGTTAAAAAAAAATCATTTAGCCTAAACATACAACAAACTCACATGATTTAGAAATCCTTTGTGGAGTTTCTTTAAATAGTACGATATAGCCAGGCGTGGTGGCTCACGCCTGTAATCCTAGCACTCTGTGAGGCCGAGGCAGGAGGATCGCTTGAGCTCAGGAGTTTGAGACCAGGCTCAGCAAGAGTGAGACCCCATCTCTACTAAAAATGGAAAGAAATTAGCCGGGCAACTAAAAATACATAAAAAAAAAAAATTAGCCAGGTGTGGTGGCACATGTCTGTAGTCCCAGTCGGGAGGCTGAGGCAGGAGGATCACTTGAGCCCAGGAGTTTGAGGTTGCTGTGAGCTAAGCTGATGCCACGCACTCTAGCCCAGGCAACAGAGTGAGATTCTGTCTCAAAAAAAAAAAAAAGTATGATATATATAGGTAAATTATAATAAAATATTTTCTATATTTTTAGAACGTTTTAATTATTATGTTCTCTTCAAATTTATTTTAACAAGAACAATCTTATTCATGGACAGTTAAAGCAGAGGTTTCTCAAAGAAATTATCTTTTCAAGTTTCCTTTTAAGGAAAAGCAAAAAGTATGTAAAGAATTATTACTATCATTAGAAAGAACATACTAAAAGGTAATATCAACCTTAAAAAAATTTTTTTTGTTGCCTGACTTGAAAGTAATGTCGTGAATTTAGAATTATGCTCTAGGTGATTCCAAAGTAGGTAGCTAATTCCAAGTGAAAATTATAAAGGAAAAATGAAGACAGGCAACAGAAAACTTTAAGTATCTAAGCTACTATAAAACAACTAAGTTTTTAATTGCTAAATATTAGGGGTTGGCTCTGCAACCCTGGTTTATGACAATTTTCCCTGTTGATTTTACAAATACCCTAAAAACAAGCTTACATAACTAATTTAAAGAGATAAATGAGCCATTCATCATTTAACACAGAAAATAAGACCAAGTTAACAGACAGAGATTATGGCCTGTTGCCAGCAAGTACTACATTTCATTTTACCATCAGTCTGGCTTCCCTCAGGGACAGGCTTTGCCACAGGCAGGCCACTGCCCTCTTACTGGACAGCACTCACTGCAACCCGCACTCAGAAAGCAGGAGGTGAACAACCTGGCTTACCAATGCATTCCTTTCCACATGTGGGTGCCAATGAACACACAGTATTATCTTCCGTTCCATAATAGTCACACTGTAAAAGGATCAGCCCTTTGTTAGTGGTCTACTTTGAGGATTTGTGTGAAATGCTGTTTGAGGACTGCTCAGCCCCCAACTTGCTGGGTTCACACTCAGTTATATGACAGGTTTGGCAGAAGAATAGCACTACAAGCTAGTAGAGAAAGGGAGGACTAGATAATAAATGCTGTGGAACAATAAGCTAGCCACATGATAAAACCAAAAGTAGATCCCTTATTTCATAACATAAATAAAAATAAATTCTAGATAAGGTAAAGGCCTAATTATGAAAAGCAAAACTTTTTAAAGCTTAATAAAGAAATATAGGAGTTTCTCTGTGACTTTGGACCTCATATTTTCTTAGAGAAGATATAAAATGCACAAGCCATAAAAAGCTGATAAATTTGACTACGTTAATATTAAAAACATCTCTGTGACAAAAGACATCATACAATGGAATCAAGCCACAGGCAGGGAAAAGATGTAACAGACAAAGGATGATTATCAGATTAAAGAACTACTACAAATCAATAAAAAAAGACCAACAACCCAACAAAAAATAGAAAAAGGATAGGAACAGGCAACTCGGAGAAGGGAAAACCCACATATGCATTAACATATGAAACAATAATCAACCTCATTAATGATTGAGAAATGCGCTTTAAGACAAGGCATCACTTTGTGCTCTACATGGAAGTGACATACACTAAAATGTGAGGACTGTGGTTCTCTCTGGGGGTGGGGACCAGAAAGGGGTTGGGGTGGTGCCTATAACATTTCTAAAATAGAAAGCCCTGAAGCAAATATGGCAAAATATCGTTAAATCTCTATTATGAATAGTTATATTATTTTTGTACACTTCTATTTTCAAAAAATTTAAATATTTAAATGTGACACAAATGAGGTGGCATAGTAGTATGATTTAAAAAAATCCATCTGATCACTGAATTAAGAGTCTAATTTCTCAAGGCAAGTTCCTGGAGAGCATGGCTAGTATCCTTTTAGTTTTATATGTATAATGCTTGCCACATATCAGGCAATCAATATAGGTTTCTTGGGCAAACAGAAGCATAAATGTGTAAGGCCAAAATCTGAGTTCCAGCTGAAGTCACCAATGAGCTGAACAGTCTGAAGTCATTTCTCAACTCTAAAAAGATGATGTTGGGCAGGGTGCAGTGGCTCATGCTTATAATCCTAGCACTTTGGGAAGATCTCTAAAGGTCAGGAGTTCAAGACCAGCCTTAGCAAGAGAGAGACCCCGTCTCTATAAAAAAAAATACAAAAATTAGCCAGGCATGGTGGCTCGCAACTATAGTCCCAGCTACTTGGGAGGAGGCTGAGGCAGGAGGATGGCTTGAGCTCAAGAGTGTGAGGTTGCAGTGAGCTATGATGATGCCACTGCACTCTAGCCCAGGTGACTGAGACCCTGTCTCCAAAAAAAAAAAAGATGATGTTAAACTATATAAACCCTAATGTTCTCAGTTCTAAAACTTGTAATTTCTAGAGCTTATATATACTACACATACTACATAGTATTTACAGTGTATAGTAACTATAGTATATATGCTATATATAGTATATGTATTACATATATTAGGTATACACTATATATAATACTACATGAGAACCACAAACACAAAATCAAGCAACATACTTGGCACAATCTCAACTACAACATTAAAGCAAAGATTTTTTTTGCTGTGATAAAATACACATGACATAAAACTTACAATTTTAACCCTGATGAGTGCACAATTCAATGGTAATAAGTACATTCACATTGTTGTGCAACCACTACCACCATTCATCTCCAGAACTTTCCCATCATTCCAAACTGAAACTCTGTACTCATATTAAACAGTAATTCTCTATCCCCCAGCTCCTAGTAAGTATCATTCCACTTTCTGTTTCTATGAATTTGATTATTCCATGTTCCTCCTATTAGTGGAATCATACAATATTTGTCTTTTTGTGACTGGCTTATTTCACTTAGCATAATGTTTTCAAGGTTCATCCACATATATCAGTACTTCATTCATTTTTTAATGCTGGGAAAAAATCCATTGTATGGCTATTTCTCTATTCATTTGTTCATGGACACTTGGGTTGCTTCTACCTTTTGGCTATTGTGAATAATGTTGCTGTGAACACTAGTGTACAAATATCTGTTCTATTCCTTGCTTTAAATTACTTTGTGTATATTCCTAGAAATGGAATTGTTGGATTATATAGTAATTCTATGTAATTTTTTGAGGAAAAAATATTCTTTCACAGTGGCTGTACCACTTCACATTCTCACCAGCAATACAAAAGGGTTCCAATTTTTCCACATCCTTGCCAACACTTGTTATTTTCTTTTTTTTTTTTTAAATAACAGCCATCCTAATAGGTGTGAAGTGGTATTTTATTGTCATTTTGATTTGCATTTCCCTAATGATTAGTGATGATGAATATCTTTTCCTGTGTAAAGCAAAGATAAACACAAAGATAATCAAATTTGTTTATTCTGTTTAAAATGAACAGAGTCAAAGACAGAGAACTATGTTGTTTGGAGTTGAAAAACCATAAAACCCAATGAGTTTTCTATAAATATTATAAAACAATACCAACATATGCCATCCTCCTACCCGAATGATTTTGTTTTGGAATTTTCTACAAATATTTATAACAAAATATAAAGCTATAAACAATAAATATGGATACCAAAAATGGGCCAAAACATTTTTGTTGCTTATAAGAAAAATAAACAAATATAGGTCTTTTACATTTTGACCTACATGGTACAAGAAAATGTAATTTATAAATTTCTCTATGAGGCAGTAAGAGGGTAGGTAAGTAATGAATTTAATATAGCAATTAAACCTGAAAAGAATAGAAAGAAAAAAAGGAGGAGAGGAGAAACAAGCTGGAAAACACTAAGCAGATAATGTTGATAAAATTTCTATTTCCATGGATGGTCCTCTGCCTCAGGGTTTTATAAGAGCAAATCAGGGCCAAGGACCAAACAAAGGCTACCTTTAGAACTAAGGAGAGATTCTGTGACAAACAGGATTTTTCATTTTATAAATTTAAAAATCCCAAATTTCAAGAAAAACATTAGTCATTGGGGTAAAAAAAAAAATCACACCAAGGTCTATCCAGGGTACCTAGAGGCTCCTGCGCAGCCCAGGCTGCTTCCAGTAAGTCTGTCTGTCTTCTGAGGGAACCACGCCCCCACCCAGACCTTCCTGGGCTCTGAGGCACAAATCACCACCAGTGGGGCAGTGCCAGCAGGAAGCCCAGCTACTTCTGCAAAGGCCACGGGCAGCACATCCACAGCACCATGAGGGCAGGATGGAGTCGTGCGGGTTGAATTTACACGCTGGATATCTCTAGGGCCCTTTTCATTAAAACAAGAAACAAAACCTCCTTCTGATACCTACAGTCCAAGTGCCCTCATTTCTTGACTGTCCTAACTGCTTCCCCGCAGTCTCGGCCGTGCCCACTCCCGCTCACCCATGCACACCCCGCGATGCCAGCCTCAACACTGCACAAGTGCTCTTTTCCAAATGAACACCCAGGGAGGATGAACACGCACTTAAAAATTTCAAAGACAGAATTCTTTCAGAAGGCCGAAGGTCAGTTCTCTCTGGAGCCTCACTTCACATCGTTCTTTCCCTTGCTCTGTGCACCCCCGCAGCCCAGCTGTCCCCGGCCTGGGCTCAGTGTCTCTTCTTTTTTCTTATCTTGACTCCATGGACATTTAATTTGGGAGGTTTCCTTTTTCTAGTTAGGACTCTCTGATACATCATTTTACCAGTGTTCTTTTCTTTTTTTCAAATTTCTTTTATTTTACTTTTTAAAATTTATCATTTTTTCACATTTTGGCCATGCTGCTGCCAAAGCGAGCAGTCTTCCTTCCTTTTTAATTCTCTTAGACCAGAGGTGGCAAACAATCTCTGTAAAGGGCCAGATGGCCGAAATATTTTAGGCTTTGTGGGCCATATAGTCTCTGTCACAACTACTCAATTCTGCTGTTGTGGTTCAAAGCCGCCATAGATAACATGTAAATGCATGAGTGTGGCTGTGTCTCAACAAGACTTTATTTACAAAAATAGTTGTGTGGGCCACATTTGGCCCCTGGGCCCAGAGCCTGCTGACCGCTGATGTGAACAATAACTGAATGTCTCCTACATGCTGCCACCATGCCGGGGACAGGGTGATAAATAGGATGGACAACTTCTTTCTCTCCCGAGGCTCACACACGCCTGTGAGTTGTCATGCGTGCGCTCTCTCTCTCCCCCTAGGTTGTGAACTGCACGAAGGCAAGGACTGCTTGTTTGTCCCTATTTTTATGTACAGTGCTCAGCAGAGTGTCTGACACAGAACAGGCAGTGAATAAGTATCTGTTGAATGAATAAATGAATGAACTTCCCTTTTTTTTTTTTTTTTAAAGAGATGGGGTCTCTGGCTCTGTCACTTAGGCTGGAGTGCAGTAGGCGCTTGAAGCTCACTGCAGCCTGGAATTCCTGGGCTTAAGCGATCCTCCTGCCTCAGCATCTTGAGTAGCTGGGACTACAGGCGCACGCCACCACACCTGGCTAATTTTTCTAATTTTTTTATAGAGATGGGGGTCTCACTATGTTGTCCAGACTGGCCTTGAACTCCTGGCCTCAAGCAATCCTCCTGCCTAGGCCTCCCAAAGTGCACGGATTACAGGCGTGAGCCACCATGCCCAGCCTCGAATGATTCTTATAAATACTTGACAGTAGTTTGCTAGTAACACAAGATTAATGATACTTAAATTTTCAGTAATTTTTGAAGGCAATGTTAAGATTAAACTTAGGCTGCCATATTGACTAGCAACCAACTTAACTGAAGTTATTTGCAAAAATACTGGGTTATCTATTCTGACAAACTAGTAGACAAGGAATTGTTATCTTAAAATCTTTTTTATTTATGAAAAAAATTACAACTGAGACAACAAATCTACACTAAATATAGTTCCCCCTGCAAAGATAAGTTGAACCACAGAAGTCAACTGGAGCAATGGCATATTACTTAAAAAGAAACAAAAAAAACCAAGCAGCTGTACTGTCTCTTTTCCTCTACCTCCACAGTCCCTCAAGGTTCCTGGGATAAGCTACAGCCTCCTGCCACAGGAGAGGAGCAGGGGCCCGGGCAGCAGCCCAGCAGGGACCGATGAAGTTTCAGGCCACAGATGCTGACTTCCATGTTTGGCTCCCACTACTGGACATACTGCTATTCCTTTCTCCTTTTCCCTATTTCAGCTGTTCTCTTATTCCTTGCTTCTTGGTTCTCCATCAAAATAACCCAGGTATCCAAAAATCAATTTTACTAAAAATTCAGTGGAGGTACATGGAGGAAAAAAGTACATAAAAATAAACAAAAGTTGTATGTTTTATACTTATTCTACCACTTAAAAGCTCTCTTTCCAAGTGCAGGTTCTAGGTATCTCCCTGAAAATTATAAATACAAAAACCAAAAACTAGGGACTATACCACAACTGAGGGATTTCCATATGCTTTCAGTTCTGTTCTTTTGAATCCCTAAATGTGTCCTCTTCCTCCTACTCACCACCACCATCATCAGCACTACAACCACGTATTCTTTTAATTAGAACACTAGGATTTATTCCAGATATGAAAATGTAAAAAGGCTATATTATTCTCTTTATGTTTGACACACACTATTCATCTCAGGAGAATTTTATGACTTTGAAAGTATTTAAATAACATGCTTTTCAGAAAACAAAGTCTCTTGACTATGTCATTAATTCACAAATCCTACGTAGTCTAAAAGACTGAAACGTGAAAAAAAAAAATCTGTGAAATGACTGACTTCAAGGAGCAGGCATTCCAAAATGAATAAAATTCTGAAATGGAGCCAAGACTAAATTCTCTTGTAGGTATCCTAGACTCTCCTGCTCAGTACAGGAATTTTCAAAGGCTAAAATCCATATATCTGACATGCAGCAAGCCTGAATTTATAAATGAGAGTGTTCACATTCATGACATCATATGCTTGATAGCACATTGAAATCTGAAGTATTTACATACACATTGGCTTAACTGAACCCTATAAACAAATTATGCCCATTTTACAGATGAGCAAAGAGAGGCTCAGAGAGGTGAAGTGACTCTGTCAGAGTTTGTAACTAATAAGCAGTTAAGGACTGAACTGAAAACACCTGTCAGGGTTTGTAACTAATAAGCAGTTAAGGACTGAACTGAAATCTGTGTTTTTAGCATAAAATTCTAGTGCTCTTTCCACCACACCATTCTATTACCAAACATTTTTCCCCTTAAAAAAGCCTTAAGAAGCCGGGCGTGGTGGCTCACGCCTGAAATCCTAGCACTCTGGGAGGCCGTGGCAGGAGGATCGCTCGAGGTCAGGAGTTTGAGACCAGCCTGAACAAGAGCGAGACCCCGGCTCTACTAAAAATATAAAGAAGTTATCTGGACAACTAAAAATATATAGAAAAAACTAGCCGGGCATGGTAGTGCATGCCTGTAGTCCCAGCTACTTGTGAGGCTGAGGTGGGAGGATTGCTTAAGCCCGGGAGTTTGATGTTGCTGTGAGCTAGGCTGACGCCACGGCACTCTAGCCCAGGCAACAGAGCAAGACTCTGTCTCCAAAAAAAACAAAGAAACCCCCCAAAAAACCTTAAGAAAAAAGAAATGAAGTTCCTATAAAATGGTAAGTTCTCTTCTGCTGTTCAAATGATTTACACAGCCTATAAATAGGTGTCTCTATAAAAATCTAAGCAACATAACTGACTTAAGTGATTAAATTAAAAAGGATTACATAATAGCATGGTTTAAAGAGAAAAGGTTTCCTTTGTTTTTAACTTCCAAAATATTGCCACATAAAGATAAAATTTCCAGTAAAAGTATTTAACAAAGAGCTTCCAAAAGCCACAGTAAGCAAAATTTTAACTAGATGTCAGATTAGTCAGATAGGAAAGTGTGGACAAGATTTATTCAGAAGTGTGCTGATGCTTCATTGGAACTAATGCAGACAAACAGTAAGTGCGTCCATTCCTTATCACAGTTCTTTTAACTGAAATTACAAAATAATAAATTATACATTATGAAAAATAATTGCCAATGCTTCTAAGAGTTGACAGTATATGTTTACTAATGCTTACTGATAACACAAATTCCTCACTGCTTGGTTTTCAGGGGCAGGATCAATGTCACAACTGTTCTCAGCTTGTGAGAACCAAAGATGCCTCCCCATCCACTGCCTTTACTATGTGTAAAAACCTCAGTGAAAAAGTACTTCGAATTCAGAATTCCTGTCTGGACAGACTCCCAAACATTTCATCTGTCAACTAGTATAAATGCAAGGAATTGTGAAATGCAGAACAGTAAAAGGTTTACTGGAAAGATGAATAATGTCCAAAAGAATAAGCTTTTTGTTGCCTGTGTTTCTCTTCAAAACGGCAGTAAAACGGAATTGCCTCCTCAAGGTTAAGAACCTATTAAATAAATAAACTGGGGCAAAGTCAGCTTGCTTCCTAATTTAGGAGGGCCTGCCCCTGCTAACCTGCAGAGAAAAACCACGGTGGGCAATGCCATGGTCAAGTGTGCTCGCGCAGCAGATCTTTAGCAAGCAGCTCTTTTCCAAGACGCCATTTTATCCAATCTGAACCGCAGCCAAGAGCTGGGGACGCGGAGCCACCACTCACATGCTGGAATGTCATGTCACAAGCTGACTCGGGAGAAGCAGCTGCTACTGGCTCTCAGTCTGTTCGGTTTCTCCTGCTCTACGTGGGGCTGACGGGTGAGGAAATACCTGCAGAAGGTGCCGACCAACCCTCGCAGGAGCTTCCTCGCCTGCACAGCTGCCTCTAGCTTGCATCCAGCTTCGCCCCGGCTCTCACTCCAACATGTCGGCTGGGTCCGCAAGAGCCGCCTCCTGTAGAGCTGCCAGGAAGCTCCCGGGGCAACCCCAGGCGCCCGTGGCCGAGAGCCGGGCAGGGCTGGGCAATGCCCTTTCCACTCAAGGAGGTATCCGATTCATCCCTTCGACTAGAGGTGGGGGCATCGGCAGATGGGATCTTACAGCTTTGATTACCTAATTGCAGCTGACACTAAACCGATCTTCCTTCCTCTTTATATACTTTAAATTGTCGCAAACGTTTTTACTTCAGGACCCAGTTACAATTAGCAATGCAGCCACTTCTCTACGTTTTTTTTTGAAAGTCAGCCGAATTAACAGCATATTGCCTATTGGCTGCAGGCAAATGAACGGCTGCTCTTGCATCCCGTACTGCCTTTGTTTTCCATCTCTTCTTTGCCTTTTCCTACACAGCCCCTAAACATTTGGCATGCCAACACTAGCCGTAGTGTGCTAAATGAGCCCCATATGGAAATTGGCAAGTGTCCAACTTCTTAATTACTTTCCTGCCTCTATCTAAAAGAGATCAAAGTAGCCAACACTGCTGCATATTAATCAAAGCCTCTGTTTATAAATGTACAAAGCAGCCACTAAAACAATACATTGTTCTGCCTTTATAGCATAAGGAAAGAGTTTTTAAAAAAAGATAAAAGCTCTCAAGTGCTTCAAGCTAGAGTTATCCTGCAGACTTGCAAAAACAGTCTGAACAGAAAATGAAATGATAAAGTGGCTCTCTTTGTAAGCTCAGTGGAAAGTACTATATTTACACACTAACACTCATCTTTCCAGTTAAGATATTTTGCCACTTGGCTAAATGAGCTCCCCTCCAAATCAATACATTAATTTAAAAATCCACTTCCCTTCTATGATCTTATGAGAAGGCCAATGTTCCATTTGGCTGTAATAGTCTTTATTTAAAGAGAACCTGGAACCAAGGCTGGGACGCACCCCGGCCTGTCTACCTTGCAGAAGCCTAGTGACAGCTGACTGTGTCTCTCTGGCTACTGCCAGTAAAAGGAGGAGATGAATGTTCTCCCACAAAGCTGAACCCCACCTACCGCTCAGTACTCTTGCTGCCCCGGTTCTACCTGTGCCCTCTGGAGCTGCCCAAGGCAGTGGGCTCCTGGGTTCTCAGGCCAGCCTTTTGGTAGCTGAAATGCTCGCAGGCTGCAGCTGCAGCTCTGCACTGGGCTCCTCTCAGCTGCTCTCCAGTCCTTTCAGGACCTTTCTAGGCCTGCTCTGCCCTGCCTGCATGAGAGCCCGTGTTTTCCCTGAGGGATGGCAGCCACACGATCCACCTACAGTGCGGTTACAGCACCAACCATTAATGGCAATGAGCAGCTTGAGGCTGGAAAAGTTCATTTTGAATTGGTAGCCCATTGATAACCTGCTTTTACCTTAAACTTGATTTTTTTTCAAACAAAATAGTTAACTTTATTCACACCTTTCAAAGTAAAAGCAATATTAACTATAAGCTAAAAACACCACATAGTTCTTAGAAAATACAACCCAAAATTCCTATTGCCTGAGCTTTGTCATTTATGCTTTTTAAAAGAGGTTGTCCATGTGACTTTTTTAAAGCTCTGGCAAAACAGCACCTCCTGTATTCTGTCACTCACAAGTTTTCTGAGGCAGAAGACTTTACCTTTCTTTTGTTCTCCATATCCACGAAAAAGCAGGTTACCTTTGAGCAACAGATTTCGTTTTTGCCACCTGTCTTCTGTTCTTGGCTCATAAAGCTGATTTGTGCAGGGGCGGACGCACACGTGTGAGGTTTTTGGCTACCTATGCTCCTTGGTTTTTCTCCGCAGCCATAAAGAACAAATGGATGCTTTTTTTCCTTCTGTTTTTCTTGATGATCTTTGGGAGCTTTCAATAGCTTTCCTAATTCCCCTATAGCACCGTTATTGTGGAGGTTTGATACTGGTGGGTAGTTATCAGCGTCTTTTCTGGGTTGTTCAGATTTTTCTTTTACATAGTTCACAGGTAGTGCCGGCAGGGCCGCGTCCTGGGCCTCCACGTCCCTGTGCCCTGCACCTTCGGGGACCTGTGCACCTGCAGTTCCGTCTCCCCTCGCACAGTGGGCTCGGCGGAGAGCAGGAACAGCAGGAAACATGGCCCGGCGCACTGGGTGCCAGGCGCTCAGCACCTGACGACTCTGACAAGCAGCATTCCTCGACATTCTTCCTGCGCCTGCAGGACTTGGGACAGCACAGAGTGAGGTTCCTCAGCCCACCGCCACATTTAAAGACCAGCCTATAGGGAGCAGGGTCTGGGCGGGGCAGCCCTGTCCCAGCGGGAGGCCTCTCCCCTCCCCTTAAACTTGATTGAGTTTCAGTTCAACATCAGCATAATTAAACATTAAAAGTATCCAGGACTTAGGTCCTCAAACACAGGCTGTTATGATCACATGATAAAGCACGTGTGGGTCACTGGAAAACTAATGGCACCTACACTTGTAACCGTTCCAAAGAGACAACTCCATTTTTGTCCTTATTGCCTCTCCACACGTTTCCACCTGCCTGTCACAGAGCAGAGAACCACCACTGAGCACCCGGCTGTCAGTGAAGAGCTGTGCTCCAAGTGTGTGCAGGGTGCATTTCTGTACCTGGGCAGCTGGGTGCAGAGGCAGGACCACCCGACATTTGGATAAACCCTGCCAAACCCGCCACAGAGGTTGTGTCTGTTTATACTCCTGCCAACAGCAAAGCAAAGCCACCCCTTCCCAGACTCACCGGCAACTAGAAATCTGGTCGCTCTTCTGGAATACACTAATAGAAATGCACCTGGATGTGAATTCATTAAAAACTTGTACCATAAAAATGAAAAGTTTACAGAATACTTCAACTCTAGGAAGAACTGAAATTTCAAAATATACCAAAGCCACAAAGTGATGAGAAAGCTTTATTGCACTGTTTTAGAATTTAGCCATTTAAAGATTGTGAGGTTTTTAAAAAAGTACTCTGTTTCATAACAGTGTTTCAAAGATGGGTATGTATTTGTTGCATATTTCAAAGTCTCACAAGTCCCACATTAACAACTATCATCTGCATCTACTGAACACTTACTACTGCAAGGCCTTGTGCTGAGTATAAAACAAATACCTCATCTTCAAAATCCTATCAAGTATTACAGAAATCTCTTCATTTTATAGATAAGGAGTCACAAGTCAAAAGTACAGGAAATGAAAGTGATTTGGTCAAGGTCACCCAGGAGGTTGTGGGTCTGGAAAGTGGATAAGCCTGTCTTTTGGCCACTCTGCCATACTGCCTCCATGCACACTGATGCTCACCTATAATCCCTGTGCCAATTCCATAACAAAATGGGATGGCGTTACAACAATGCTTTCCACTGACAAAATCAAACAAGCTCTTTGCAATACTGTTTGAGTTAGAAATTAAAGGGAAAGGACCTTAGAGATTAGAAGTCACAAGAGGTTCAGACCATGAGAGATTCAGATCTCTCATTTTAGACAAGAAATTGGAAGTATTAGTTGGTGGCATAACCAATAGAAGCTTCCAAGTCTTCACTTACAGTTTCCACTCTGCTAACCTAGTCATACAACAGAAAGTTCAGACACTTTATAGGATATTTTCTTTCTTTCTTTCTTTCTTTCTTTTTTTTTTTTTTTTTGAGACAGAGTCTCACTCTGTTGCCTGGGCTACAGTGCCGTGGTTTCAGCCTAGCTCACAGCAACCTCAAACTCCTGGACTCAAGCAATCCTCCTGCCTCAGGCTCCCAAGTAGCTGGGACTACAGGCATGCGCCACCACGCCCGGCTAATTTTTCCTATATATTGTTAGTTGTCCAGGTAATTTCTTTCTATTTTTAGTAGAGACGGGGTCTCGCTCTTGCTCAGGCTGGTATTGAACTCCTGAGCTCAAATGATCCTCCTATCTCGGCCTCCCAGAGTGCTAGGATTATAGGCGTGAGCCACTGCGCCTGGCCAGATATTTTCAACTTAGTTGAGAGGTGAGACTTTTATGAATAATATGCCAGGTTATATAATACGCAACAGGTACAAAGTTGCATGTTGCAGACTGGCTGTATTATACCTCCAAGATCAATGAAGGTGGAGATACTTAAGGTAACCTTCATGGGGGATGGTGACAATGAACTGGAGAGAAAGAAAGGTGAAAGACAATCAAGGTGTACATGCTTAGCTGGGTGTGGTGGCACGTGCCTGTAGTCCCAGCTACTCGGGAGGCTGAGGCAGGAGGATAACTTGAGTCTAGGAGTTGGAGGTTACAGTGAGCTATGATGATGCCACTGCACTCTAGATGTACTGGGAAAAGACTTGACACTGAGCATGGTTTATTTGAGAGAGACTGAGGAAGGAGTCCCGGTCAGAATAGAAAGTTGCCCACGGAGAATAGGAAGGAAAAAGGCTGGCTAGACAAGTCTGTGAAGTGCCTTAATAGCCAGGCAGAAAAACTGAGAGTTTGTGTATTAGGAACTAGGTGACTAGGGCAGATTTGTGAGGGGACCTCTGATTTAATGAAAGGTAAGAATATTATTCTGAATATACTACAAAGTCATGGTTTTACAAAACATTGCTATAAATACTTTTAGGTCATTTTGGAATTATACCCCATATTAAAAGGCAGCACAGGAAAGAAAACATGTGCTAATATAATTTGTGACATGTTTCTTTTAAATTCCAATCAAATAAGCCTCCTCGCTTATCTAATTACAGACCTGAATTTCACAACCATCAACAGATATGTTTCCATTCTAGAAACAGCACTGATTATTGGTTAAATTACATGAACCAAAAGTTGAGAACATAAACATAGCAGCTGAACACAAATACTTTGCTCTCTTCCAAAAATTCCCTAAAACTACAATAAACAAATTTTTCAAAAGTACAAATCCATAAAGTCAAGGAGATTGGAACTGGAGCTGACAGGAGATGAAATAAGAGACATCTATATTTTGGCAGCTGGAAAGCAAATAAACAAGTGATGATTTTTTTGGGAGCCAAGAGAAAGCAAACATCTAATTGCAGGCAAGGAGGCAACAAGAATCAGGCAGAGGCCGGGCGTGGTGGCTCACGCCTGTAATCCTAGCACTCTGGGAGGCTGAGGTGGGTGGATGGCTCGAGGTCAGGAGTTCGAGATCAGCCTGAGCAAGAGCGAGACCCCGTCTCTACTAAAAATAGAAACAAATTATCTGGCCAACTAAAATATATATATAGAAAAAATTAGCCGGGCATGGTGGTGCATGCCTGTAGTCCCAGCTACTCGGGAGGCTGAGGCAGGAGGATTGCTTAAGCCCAGGAGTTTGAGGTTGCTGTGAGCTAGGCTGATGCCATGGCACTCACTCTAGCCCGGGCAACACAGCGAGACCCTGTCTCAAAAAAAAAAAAAAAAAAAAAAGAATCAGGCAGAGTAAAATCCTAGACTCCGCAGGAGCTTAAGATGAGAAGATATCAGACAGGTTTGGCTCAAAGTGTGTGACTAAGTTACAGTTAGAAACACTCATTAGAAGGCTGTCACCTCCTTGCAAAGAATGTGTGCACTCATTACAAAGCCTAGTAAATTGAGAGAAAAGCGTTTTATTAAAAAATTTTCACTGTAGGGTTGTGCAGCATCTGCTTTGATGGGTTCGTATAAACCTATGCCCAGACCTTTAGTTTCTGGTAAGAAACAAACTGAGCTGAAGTAGCTAAAGCCATCTACAAATACATGAAAAATAATGTAAATAAATAAGGGGAAAACACAATTAAATTTTAAAATCCAACTACTGGAATGAATCTGTCTGTCTCTATTATGTCTATATAGTCAACATGGACCAAAATATGTCTATTTTTATTATGCAGCAGCAAAGCTGAAAATAGCACACCAGTTCTAAGCTCAAAAGAATGTCTCATTCTATGTGGTTTTTACCTGGTTGGAGTTTACTGGGATGATGCTGTGTTCCGGCTCCAGGCAGGGGAGGAGGGCTTACCCCTGCAGGCCCAGCTCCCTGGGCTGGGCTCACACTGGTTAGAGTCCCCGTAGGCAATGGCTGACCTCTCTTCAACAGCTGCTTCTGCTCTTGCTGGCGGAAGCGTGGAGGCACCTCGCGAGGCAGGTAACGGGATGCAGCTGGCTGCTGGCCACTGGCAGATGCACGCTTGCCATTGCTGCTGCTGGAGATAGTGCTGGTGGAAGGACTGGTACCGGCAGGTTGGGGCTGGCTTGAACAGGTCTTAGTAGGTTCTGGCACTAAAAGGAACAAAACAAAAAAGAACCCAAAACTTTAGTAACATTTCTTTAAAACCCAACCTAAACCAAGGAAACTGAAATAAACTGAGAAAAAAAAAAATGGCAATGTAGTGCTTTGGAGCTAGAACTGGACTAAAGTCTAGAGTTCTAGGTTTGAGACCGAGTTTTCCTACAAAGGACGTGTGATCTTGAGATCTTGTGCCTTAGTTTCCTCATCCAGAAAATGAAGGTGATAAAGATAGATTAGAGTAGTAGTGCTAACACCTGGCTTGCATCACAATCACCCAAAGGGCTTACTAAAGCCCAGACTCTTGGGCCCCACTTACAGACTTTCTGATTCAGGAGACTGGAGGGGGAGGAGAAACTGGGAATTTGCATTTCTGGCTAGTTTTGAGATGATGTTGATGCTGCTGGTCCTTGGACCACCCTGTGAGAACCACTGCTCTTGTTAAGTGTTTATAAAATTTATGGGATCTTCAGGTGTTCATGAATTTATATACATTTTGTTTTAATTCTGATGATAATATATGAAATATGTTCTGGTGCACTCTGATCGTCTGAACAATTAAAGCTGAATATAGTCATATGTCACATAATGACATTTCAGTCAATGATGGACTGCAGATGCCACGGTGGTCCCATGACATTATAATGAAGCTGAAAAATTCCTATCCACACACGTGGCCTTTTGGATCCTTGAGTGCAGCCTTTTGACTGAATCTAAATTTTATAGAACAGATCCTTTTAACAAAGGGACTTCATAGCCATCATAATGTCATAGGACAACATATTATTTAGGTATTTGTGGTGATGCTGGTGTAAACAAACCTATACCACTGCCAGTAATATAAAAGACTACATTACTGGTTTATGTATTTACTATACTATACTTTCTGTTATTTTAGAGTGTACTGCTTTTAGTTATATACAAAAAACTGTAAAATAGCCTCAGGCAGGTCAGGAGCCATTCTAGAAGAAGGCATTGTTATCATAGGAGATGACAGCTCCATGTTACCTCTCCGGGAGACCTTCCAGTGGGACAAGATGTGGAGGAGGTGGAAGACAGTGATATTGATGATCCTGACCCTGTGTAGGCCCAGGCTAATGTGTTTGTGTTTTAGTTTCTAACAAATAATTTAAAAAGTAAAAAACAACAACAACAACAAAAAACCTTATAGAGTAAGGATATAAGGAAAATATTTTTGTTTAGCTATACAATGTGTTTATCTTTTTAGGCTAAGTGTTATTACAAAAGAGTCAAAAAGTTAAAAAAATTAAAAAGCTTATAAAGTAAAATAGTTAATAGTAGGTTAAAGTTAACTTATTATTGAAGAAAGAAAATTGTTTTTTAATAAATTTAGTGTAGCCAAAGTATACAGTGTTTATAAAGTTTGAGCTGGCTTCTCAGAAATATGTTAAACATAAATGTAATTAACTATTTTCATAAAGTTTGCAAGTGAAACACACTGAGAAACCAGGAGTTGTGGCAGATCACAAGCTTTTTCAGGTGAGATTTTCCCTTACAGCTCTACACACTGAAGTACTAGCACATGGTTTCACAAACAGAAAAATGTCATTAAATATTTCTTTGTTTAATAAAAAGACCAAGGGCCCCTGGAATACCATGCAAACACAGATTGCTCAGTTTGCCCACATACTAGCTCTCACAGGAGTATTTCCCGCTGCCTGCAATGCTAATGCTATGGCTGGTGGTCTGCAGGTCATCCTGTACCCCAACGGAAGGGAAAAGGAGCCTTGCTCAGCAAAGCAAAGAGACAGAAGGAACCAGGAATTCTGACCCAGTTGAGCTGTACCTCTGGGTCTTTTATATGATGTAGTGATAAATCTTCTCTGGTGTAAGCCAGTACTTTTTGGATCCTTGGAACTGGCAGCCACCTAACATAATCTCAAATGGTAAGTGGAAGATCTCAAAATTTGGATCTATTCCAATACAGGTAAATGAAATGGGCACTTTTTGACTGCCATACACTCTTTTCGGATCTAAATTTCTACATCTATTACTGCCCCAAAAATTGGATATCAAAGCCATCTTTTTTTTTTTTTTAGACAGGGTCCTGCTCTGTTGCCTGAGCTAGAGTGCAGTGGCATCAGGCGTCATCATAGCTCACTGCAGCCTCAAACTCCTGGGCTCCAGCGATCCTCCCGCCTCAGCCTCCCAAAGTGCTGGGATTGCAGGCGTGACCACCGTGTCTGGCCTTAAAGAAATACTCATGTACGTCTTCTTCAAACAGACCTGAATCTAAGGACATCCTAAATGATAAAGACTCATACAGAAATCTATCTTTTTACGTACCAGTGTCTTCACACAGCAAGAGAACACAGGAAGGCAATGGGAATTTTAGCTTGATTTTGTTTATGGATCATCAACAAACCAAATGTTTTATTTTAAAAAATTAAGACTGCAGTAATTTGATAACTACATAGCTAATAAAACTCAGCAAGGTGGAAATTTTGGTTACTCTTTGCCGGACAACTTTTCACCTTCTTACAAAACGAGGGTGACATCTGCTGGTGAAAAGGTAGATGTTAACTCTACATAAGAAAGCAACAGTCTTTTAAAACATTTTTCTTTCCAAGAAATAATTTTCCGCTTTCAGCTAAAAATTTTTAGGTAGCATTGTTATAATAGGGCCAAATAGTTTATAAATTCCTACCATTGTTTTTCCAAACCAACGGGCTACAGTATGGACAGGAAATTCAGACTGTCCCTTTAGGGCTCTGAGGACTTTATTAGAAGGAGAACCTTTTCAAACTTTTATACTATTTAATATATTAGTCACCTCTCAGAGGCCAAGAGAGGAGGACTGTGCCACTGACCTGGCTCCTTAGCTCCCAGCTGGGCCCTCGGCCTCCTCAAACCCGTCCTCTTCCTCTTCCCTGGCGACTCTGCGCTGCTTGGCTGGTCTCTCTGACACTGGAGGCCCCCTGACATTCCTTCCTGCAACTATGCTATCCACACTTCCGTATTATTCCAACCTTCAGTCTGGTTTCCAGAAGGCTTGACACTGCCACACAGAGTCTCCGAAACAGTGAGGAGCTCAACTATCTACTTATGTGAGCCTAAGTCCCCACTGCTACTAAGAATTCCTCTTACTAATCTGATGTGGACTGCCAAAATTCCCTTGTAAGTGTTTAAAACTTTTCCTATTCTTTGAAACCCTGCTACCACCTCACTTCCTCTCTCAGCCTATGACCTGGACTTCTAGGTACTCATTCACCCAACAAATACCACGGCTTTCTACAGCCCAGCTGCACTTCTAGGCTGGGGCTGTCTCGGTGAACAAAAAAGAAATTCCCATTCATATGGAGCTCACATCTCAGCAGGGGAAACTTAAACGATAAACACTGTATAAGTAAGATACGGGTCACCAGAAGGTGCTAAGTGCTGTGAAAAAAGGAAAGCAGGGCAGGTAAATCAGGGATCCACCTGGCCTGCCGTTCTCTCCCCACCCCAGTGTGTCAGCACTCTCACCTCTCCACCTGGCCTCTCCGTATTTAGAAAAGACGTAATGAGTGCCGATTTTGTGCCAGGCACTGGGAATGCTGAGGAAAATAAATGGATACGGCCCCTGTCCTTATAGTTGCTAACATAGTAATAGATGGACATTAAATGATTCCACAAATACACAATCACAAATTGTGGTAAGCAAAATAAAACTAACAGTGGGAAAAGAGAACCTAATTTAGTTTGGAGACTCAAAAAGCTTCATGAGGAAGTGACAATAAAGCTGCCACAGGGTGTTGGTGTTGGCCAGGGGAAGTGCACGTGTGCGTGCGCTGTGCCTGCGGGCCCGTGCCCACCAGCCAAGGCAGTGCATGGGAAGGCCCTGATGTGGGAAAGAGCTTCTCACCTCCAGGGACTTGAACAAGGCTGGCAGGGCTGGAGCGAGTACCCGAGGGGCAGAGCTGTCTGACACGAGGCTGGGAAGGTAGGCACAGACCTTGTAAGGATTTTGGGTTGTATTACTTGGCCAGCAGCTGGGAGAGCACTCAGGGCTGGTGTACCGACACTCCACGGTGTTCCTGTCCTGGCTGTAGCACATGAGGAAGTGCGGAGCCTCCAGTTTTTCAGGGAGAAACTCTAGGGACAGTCTTCTATGATTGCAAACCCATGGATGGTCAAGTGGCTGTGACGGTCACTGGTTGTCTAAACTCAACAAGCACTTAAAACCTGTTGAGGCTCCCTGAGACCGTGTGCAAGTTCTAGAACCATGTGATCCTGTCTGGCACTACCTTCCCAGGGAAGGGAGACGGCATGGCAGCAGCCTCCTTGTTCAGCTCTGCAACTTGTGCAGGAACACAGCTTGGGAAAAGAAGTCTCCTACTAAGATCCACCTACTTTCTCAGCTGCGACTGAACACAGCAGGGAAGCATGGGGTACCCAAGTGTACTGAGCTGTTTCCATCTTATTTAATTACCCAAGTTATACTACCAAGATAGTCCTTTCTTTAAAAATTTATTTGGAAATATTTAAGATGTATAAAAAGGCATAAAGATCAAACAATCAACAAACCTCCACGTACCCAATCTCCAGCTTAAGAAATAAAATGTCGCCAAATCCACCAAAGCCCTGCCCATCTTCCCCTCCACGGCTGTATATTCTGCCTTCCCCTGGCAGAGATAATCACCACTTGGAAGGGTTATCATTCCTGTGCACGTCTCAGAGGTAGTGCCACAGCTAAGAGCATGGACTTAACTCAAACCTCAGCTGACACTTACTAGCTACGGGTCCTGGGTAAGTTACTTAATCTCTCCATCCCTCCATTGTGCCATCTGTGAAATGTGGGTAAGTGTGGGATAAAACAGAGCTACAAATCCCTTACTGAGAGGGTACTGAAAGGGTACTAAATGCTATTATTACATATGTAAAGAACAGTTTAGAGCAGTGTCTGGCACATGGTGCACAGTAAGTTTTATGTTATAATCCTCTCAGAAGAAACAGAAATGGTTTTTGTTTTTTAAATCGTGTTAAAGAACCACAGAGAATGAATTAAAGAAGGGGAGAAGGAAGGGAAAGCAGAGAGTCTTAAAGGAGCAACTGGAGTAATTTGGAAGAGATAATGACAATTGTACTCAGGATTGAGAATTAGATCTTAGTCTGGCTCTAAACTTCCCATCTTAATTTGGGTCTCAAACAGTTTGAAAAGTTAAGCGCTACATAAGTGTTAATGAATTACAAGAAAAATTACAAAGCAAGTAGTCAAAGTGGTCTTCTCCCCACCCCCACCCCACCCCACCCCCAGCGTAGGACTGAGGGAGGCCTGGCACAGCTTACCCAGCTCCGCTGCAAGGACAGCTGATGCCACAGCTCAGGCTCCCCCAGTTAGATGCTTGTGCGTGTGACCTGGCAGGCACCTGACCCTTGACAGCCGCAGTGGCACTGTGCTCTAGTCAACAGGGCCCGTGGGGGCCCTCCCAATTCTTCCCAGTGGTAGCTTTGCAGTGTCATTTCTGGAGGCCCAGCCTAAAGGCCTGCCCCCCTAGTCCTTTCAGTGATTTTATAATCACCCAGTTTCCCATATTTAAACTGACTTGGCTTAAAATAGCTACAGTGGTTTCTATATCCTTCAGCCAAAATCTGATTAAGAGCATAGATTTTTTTTTTAGGCAAGTAGTACATTTAAAGCTTTCAACCACCTAAACAACATCACAGTACGTGGTGTGAGTTACAACTGTTTCCTTCTAATACATTTACTGGTAAAGGGACTTACATAAACCCTCAAGTAGAATCTCATGGGCTACCACCATTGGCCTAAAGCGTACTGACAAGTAGGCATGCAATGGATTAGAAACATGTATTTTAAAAGTTACTTTTTATAGGTAAATGCTAACCTGGAGGGACATTTTACCTACACATTTTAACATGTCTTTCTGAAATTTGGATGTGCCTTACAAATGGTGTGTAAATTTAATATAGTTTCCTCATTCATGCTCCAACTCCATCAGTAAGACGTTACAATAATGTCTTATGAACGGTGTCATCTCAGAACTTAGTTTTGTATGATAAAGCACAGAACTTCTCTTATGCACTACACGATGACAAAAAAAGAAAAATGTTCAAAAATCCTGCATTAATTCTAGGCATTTCAGAATATATATTCAAAGATTGAGTTTCTTGACATTTTAAATTTACTCAAATATATGATTACTGTTCGCAAATGCGGCTACGTATAAGAGAACTATTCTCTTGTGCCAAAACAATCAGTGATTCTAAGGAATATTTTTGTTATTACAATTTCTTCTGCAACCTACACAGCAACAAATATTGGGGCAAGAAGTTGCTTTAGAATGATGAGATGCAAGCAGAAGATAGCTCTGAGTAAGGAGGGTCCATCTGTTGTGTTTATTAGTTGTCCCGGTGGGATACAAAGCTGTGGCCTTCTGTTTGTTCAGTTGAGGCTTCTGGCTGCTCTATCACCATGGCAACACTTGGAGCCCAGCTCAAAATGAGCACAAACTCATTAACTACAAACTACATTAACTTAGTGTCTGTTGCTAATGAGAAATGCTGTTTAGAGGTATTTTCTATTCTAATGTATTACAGTTACCTCTCTAAAAGGTATTAAATTAAATGCTACTCTCAATATAACAGACTAGATAACATAAAAGAAAGTAAAATTATTTTAATAATGATTACTAACAATAAGAATTATTTCATTAAAAGGTTACTGTGTTTTGGGCCTTGGACACTACTACTCTAAGAAAATGTATTGTTTATCCTATAGGCAAGTACTTCTAACTTCTTTTTAAGCAACAGCAGGCTGACTTAGAAGATCAAAATAGAAAATTTTGATAACAGCACATGTTCAAGCCAAGTAATCAATACAGCATTAATACACACTGGCTTTTCTATAATCTTCTCAATATGTAACATCAATTGCAATGCTCCCAAGTGAGGCTGACCCTGCATAAAATATTAAAGGTAAAGAAAATCCACTGAGTGAGCTTGTCAGTTCCCTCAACTCCTGACCATGTCCTCTATTCATGCTAAATCATCCTGAACTGAACAAGCTCTTAGAACAAACAGCAAATCCTAAATCTCATGAAACACAGGTTTAAGTTGAATTATGTCTCAAATGTGTTCGCCCAGGACATGTACACTGCCTTCTGTAGGACTGTGTGTGTGTTTTCTTTAATAAATTGATAAACTGTGAAATAGTAGTATAGTAAGACTTAGATCTATTTCCCCCCAAAAAGTGCAGAATCCTACAACCTGCCAGAAGAGGGAGCCCAAGTTAAATGACTCCAACATTTAGTAAGAAGGCTGGTGAGGGAGGAGAAAAATTGGCCCTACTTCAAATTGATTTTGAAAAGCCTTCTTATTCTCTTAGGAAAAAGAACATGACACCCCAACGATGCCCTGCATGGTGGGCCAGTCCCATCTCCCACTCAGGCCTCACCCCACCCCACTCTCCCCCTGCTGACTACTCACCTGCTTGCCAGCTTTTTCTTTGTTTAGTTCTGGGAAAATGCCACACTCCATCCTGCCACAGGGTCCTTGCAAATGCTGTTCCCTTTGTATGTGGGAGTTGCAAACCCTCTCTCTATCCTCCCTGGCCTGGTTAAGTACAGTTCATCCTTCAGATTCAGTTCAGGATCACCCAGGGATGCCTTAATTTCCAACCTAGTTCAGACTTCTTTGTTTATGATCTCATTAAACATTGTTCCTTTCCTTCATAGTAGCCATCTCGGTTAGTACAGATACATACATCATTGTGATAGACATCCACGTCCATTTCCCATAAGGCTCCAAGGTCCATTAGAGTGGGAAGAGTATTTTTTTTTTTTTATCATTTTCTGCCATAGCAACCAGCATAGTACCAAGCAAATAGTAAGTGCTCAATAAATATCTGCTGGATCAAATGATTAGCCCAGGTAGTTTTTAAGTTCTGCCTATTCTATCAATCAGCATTGCCTTTCCCTCTCCACCCCTACCCTTTACCCGGTCATCTGGAGTCTGATCATGCACTGGTTTAACCACACCCACTGCCTCTAGCCCGCTCTCCACACCAGCAGCTTAATTTATCTTCAGTCCTGCAGGTTCAGTCATCTTTCCAAAATATAAATCTTCCACTTAAAACTCTCCAATGGCTCCCTTTGGTCTAGAAGATCAAATCTACAGTCCTTAAGAGGAGTACAAGGACTCTATAAGCTAGCTTTCCACCCTCCCTAGTTTCAACTCCTTTTTCTGGTAGGATGGCCTGTTAAAGAGTGTGCAATCTTGATGGTCTGATTGAAGGGGTGTGGGATGCCTGGGATAAGGCACCCCTCCCTGCCCTTGGAAGAATGGCCCAGCTCCAGCCTGCATTTATTTCGTTTGTATCAGTATTTTCCTTTCCCAGTTTTCTCACTTATTTTACAAAACAGGTTATCTTTTCTTATAGATACATAAATATTTGATGAAAAGATGAACAAACTTAAACTCTTTCAGGTAGAAGGTGTGGGATAAATAAATAAATCACAATACCCAGAACATTTTATTGCATTCATTTGCTTTCATATTCATTTGCTTATCTATTTAGCTCCTCTTACTAAAACATCTCTTTGAGAAGAGAACTTATTTCTGCTGTCTGGTAGGTATTTACTAACTGTTTATTACATTAATTAATGAACTAACTAGCCAACTCTAGGTAGCAAAATGTGACTAATATTTAGCTGATTTATTAATGCAATACTTAGGTGTGTTAAAGGCCAGATACAATATGATATTTGAAGGTGTATGTTTTCTGATATTACTATACTACAAGTAACTGTGCAGAGAAAGAAGGGAAGTGATTGAGGAATGCAGACAACTAAGCTGCAGTGATGAGTCTTTCTGCCCAACTCCAGAGGCCGATTTAGTATCAGAAACCAATCTGGAATAAGAAAATAAATAACAATAAAAAATGGGCAAAAGATTTGAACAGACGGCAAATGAGCACATGAAACTAATGTGCAACATTAGTCACGTGGGAAATGCAAATTAAAATCATGAGATACCAACTACATAACTATTAGAATGGCTAAAATTATAAAGATGACCATGCCATGTGTTGGTGAGGATGTAGAATTGTGAAACAGTATAACCAATTTGGAAAACGGTTTTGCAGTTTCTTGGAAAATTAAACATATGCCTATGGTATGATATAACCATTCTACTCCTATGTATTTACCCAAGAGAAATGAAGGCATATATCCACACAAAGACTTATACATGAATGTTCTTAGAAGCTTAATTCATTATAGCTCAGAACTAGAAACAACTCAAATGTCCGTGAATAGGTGAACAGATAAGCAAATTGAGACGTACTCATACGAGGGAACAGTGCCCAGCAATAAAAAGGAACTAACTTCTAACACACACGACAGCACTGATGAATCTCAAAAGTACGTGCTGAGTCCAAGAAGCCAAAAGTGCACAGTGTATGATTCCATTCATATAATATTCTAGAAAATAAAAACTCTTTTGAAGTGACAGAAAGCAGATCAGTGTCTGCCTAGAGACAGACAGGGGGAGGAGACAGGGATTGGAAAGGCCAAGGAGGATACTTTCATGGACAATGGGTGTTGTCTTGATTGTGGGGATGGTTTCACAGGTGCATACATGCCAAAGCTTGTCAAATTGTTCTCTTTAACATATTAACTGCCATGTGAGTTGTACTTAACTCACGCTAGTTTTGAGCCTGGGGCTTCGTAAAGCATATGTGACTCATGTTTCTTTTCCTTGGGAGCCACATGAACAATTTTTCAAGTTGCATATAACTCATGCACAGAAAACAATAAAAAATAACAATTTTTTTTTTTTTTTTTTTTTGAGACAGAGTCTTGCTCTGTTGCCCGGGCTAGAGTGAGTGCCGTGGAGTCAGCCTAGCTCACAGCAACCTCAAACTCCTGGGCTCAAGCAATCCTTCTGCCTCAGCCTCCCGAGTAGCTGGGACTACAGGCATGCGCCACCATGCCCGGCTAATTTTTTTCTCTATATATATTTTAGTTGGCCAGATAATTTGTTTCTATTTTTAGTAGAGACGGGGTCTCGCTCTTGCTCAGGCTGGTCTCGAACTCCTGACCTCGAGCAATCCATCCGCCTCGGCCTCCCAGAGTGCTAGGATTACAGGTGTGAGCCACCGCGCCTGGCCTAAAAATAACAAATTTTTAATAAAATTGGAAAGGATCATTTTATCTTCGAAGTTTTTATTCTATTTTTGTAATAAAACACCGTGGCCCCAAGGAAAAACATTTTTTTTCTAGTGTGGCAGTCAATGTGTTAAAAATGTGCAGTTTATAGTGTATCGATTATGAATCAATAAAGCTATTTAAAAAACCACAAAGAAATGAAACCAATTTAGGTAAACAAATTATTTCTCAGAAAAACAAACTATCAGCTTCCTTTAGAGTTATAAATTGGTAACCTTCTCTAAACTTGGACATTGCCTTTATGTTCAAAGTCTTAGGGAAAAGTTACAACAAATGGAGATGGGTACTTTTACTTTATCTGAGACTCAACAGAAACACCCTCAGGAAGATGCTGTTAAAAGGACCTGTAAAAAAGCAGCACTGTGTGCTGTTTCACTGTTTAATGGGTTTACCTTCTTTCTTTTAAAATTCGATCAAGAAACTTATACATTCACATACCTGCTTAGAGTTTTTTTTGCAATAATTGTTTATTCTTTTTTTTGGTTTTGTTTTGAGACAGGGTCTTGCTCTGTTGCCTGGGCTAGAGTGCAGTGGCATCATCATAGCTCACTGCAACCTCAAACTCCTGGGACCAAGTGATCCTTGCCTTAGCCTTCTGAGTAGCTGGGACTACAGGTGTGTGCTACCACACCTGCCTAATTTTTCTTTTTTGTAGAGATGGGGGCGGTCTCACTATGTTGCCCAGGCTGGTCTTGAATTCTTGGCCTCAAGTGATCCTCCTGCCTTGGCCTCCAAAAGTACTGGGATTACAGGTGTGAGCCACAGTGCCCAGCCAATTTTTATTCTTTTAAATTGCCTATATATTTAAAAACATCTCATCATAATATACCTTCTTTTGCTCCCATGGAAAGGAAAAAAAATTAATACATTTTCTATATATTCCACTTGGGATTTAACAGTAAAATTAAATAATTACTTTAAACACAGAGCAAATGGCAAAAGAAAGACATATCTATTAATAATATTTAAAAACCTAAAAGATGCCATCCCCTAAAGAGTCTTCATATAATAAATCTCTTAGGAATTTCTTACAGTCTTATTTGAAAAGACCCTAAGTGTCTAAGATCCTTCCTAAAAGGAATGGTTATACTGACAATAGACACATAATACCTATGTCTCCAGTCCCATTATGTTGTTGTAGGAAAAATACATAACTGACAACCAGAAGATGAGGTTCCAGTTCTGCCACTGACTATAATACAAATCACTTAACCTATTTGGATCTCATTTCCTTATTCAACATAGAAACTGGATAATCACTCAGGACCCTTCAAGTGCTAAGATTTCATTACTTTTGTAAACAGGCAAATAAAATACCATATTTTATAAAATATATAGTGCTAAGCGTGCTAAATAGACTTTTAGCTGTTGTCATTAGGAATAACTTATACATTTAAAATGATATTTGGTTTGGGAACATGAATACATGTAAAATCCAGGATTCTGGCCAACTGTACTACACTGCATACACTACTCAGGAAAACACACATCTGATGGCTTTAAAAATACTAACTGCTGATTATTGTGTTGAGACCCCTAAATGAATGAGTAAACAGCAAGCAAGTGCCTCATCTAAACAGAGGTGTCACCTAGTTAGTGACATACAGAATTTAAGTTCCCACTTCCATTTGTTCATCTCTATGTTTGACTATGAAATTGGGAAGATATGCTATAAACCTCAATTCTTAATATTTTTCATTTATGTTGATAAAGAGCTTTATATGTCTAGAATGAGCCTTAATAGTAGTATAGCACACTGCATATAATTTGTGACTGCAAAACCTTTATCACTCAATATGAAAGGAAATGGTTTCAATTGACTTACATTAACAAAAGTACATAAAGGTTTTCTTAAAATTAACAATTACAAACTAACTGCATGGCAAAACTGAATACCTGATTGCAAAACTTAAATTATACTCCTTACAAGCAAGATTAGGATACTAATTAGGCTGGACACGGTGGCTCACACCTATAATCCCAGCACTTTGGGAGGCCGAGGCAGGAGGATTGCTTGAGCCCAGGAGTTGGAGATCAGCCTGGGTGACATAGTGAGATCCTGTCACTACAAAAAAATTTTAAAAATTAGCCAGGTGTGGTGGCAAGCGCCCATAGTCCCCGCTACTCAGGATGTTGAGCCAGGAGGATGGCTTCAGCCCAGGAGTTGGAGGCTGAAGTGAGCTATGATTATGCCACTGCATTCCAGCTTGGGTGACTGAGTAAGACCCTGTCTCTAAAAAAAGAAACCAAATCAAACAAAAGGATATTAATTAAATGTATGAATGTATAAAAGTATATAACTCAAAATCATAACTCAATAATCATAGGAATGTGAGCCATATTGGGTCATCAAGATATTTGCTTTCACACATATGATTAACTTTTGAGTTTTTTGTATAAAAACTTATCTATTTTATGAACTTTAAAAAAATCTGTTTAAAATCACTGAATTAAATTAACTTCATATTTATTAATGTTATAGTCCTTAAAAAACCCATTTAATTCATTAAAAAAAAACAGAAAGCAATAAGAAAATTTAGGCTCACAAAGTCATCATATCACATCAAGCTATCATGACCTGTGTCCAAATTAAGGGCAGTGCCCAAAATAAAGAAAAGTGATTACTGATTATGGAAGCAAAACCCGTGCTAGTCTAAAGCATTACACACTTAGACACCAGTTATTCCACAGGAGAGCTATTATGCACAAGGTAACAGTATTTTGCAACAGGATTATAGCTGATTCCACTGCCACCCCAATATGAGAGTATCTAGGGTCTCACTAAGGTATAACAGGTAATAGTATTCAGCTATCTCTATCTTTGGTCACCAAAGCTAAGACAGTGTTCAGTAGAATTTACAAAGGCATATTCTGTTTATGAATAGGCTCCCACAGAGGTTTTCAAATTGCTTAGCACAGCTCCAGGAGAAGCAGGATGAGGGAATGCTAAGTGGGCTGGGGAGTGGGAGGGACAGTGAGGAATCCATATAAATATATATTTAAGTATATGAATTCATAAAGAGATGCAGTCAAGGATGGTTAACAAAATGTTAATGAGTAAATACCTCAGGATAGAGACTTCAAGTAAACTTTGATTACTCTTTAGAGATCATGCTCAAATTATTTTCAATGAGAATAATTCATCACGAGGAAAAATAAGGAAGAGCTGACTACAACCCAAGATGAGAGGCAATGACAGAAAAAGATCCCAGGTATAGAAACATGCCCAGATTCCTCAGGAGGGGAGGACATCAATCCCACTGCAGGATTTGCATACTCAAAGGTACAGAGGGGAATCAAAGGGGAATTAGGAGGAAGAAACTGGTGAAAGGCAAGAGTGAATCACTATTTGAGTGAGAGTGTGTCTCCTAGCTGCAGACGTGCTCCCACCACGGCTCCTGCCAGCACATCAGGAGAGGATACAGGGTATGAATGTTGGCAGCATAGTGTTTCACACACTTACGCACTTGGCCTGAATCTTAAAAAATAGAAAATGATGGCAAAAAAGAAATAACAGGTCAGGATTTGAAAAGACAGCTAGGGACAAAATTTCTGTTTTAGTTAGAATTTTACAAAGCAGACTTTCTAGGAATCTAGTTTTCAAATTTGTGAGAGGAGGGTGGCAAAACATGCTATGTATTAGATTAAGTTATTCAAAAAAGATAAATTTCTAGTTAGATTCAGTTGTGCATTAGTCTTTTAAATAAAGATTCACAGCGCAAGTTCAATGGTTATAACCAGATGCAAAAAAATTTTAAGCATAATTAATGCTATAATGAAGATGATCTATCAAGAATGGTATAGACTAAATATTCTCTAGGAGAGGACAGAGGGTTATAATATATGTGTGTACAATATATTCTAAAGAGTTTTCAAGATGGTTAAAATAAAGGAGTTAAGTTTCAGTTATTGAGAAAATTATGTCAAATATAATGCTAAATAAGGAGGCATTTTATTAATATTAATACTACTATTTGAGTGGTGTGTAATATTGCAGAGCAAGGGAATTATAATTGATTTGGTCTAGTTTGAGTTAATTATCAAAACCAAAAACAATTCCACCTTCTTTCTACTATGTTAGCTGATTCAATATATAATCTAATTTATAACTATAGCCTCTCTTTTTTTTTTTTTTGAGACAGAGTCTCACTTTGTTGCCCGGGCTAGAGTGAGTGCCATGGCGTCAGCCTAGCTCACAGCAACCTCAAACTCCTGGGCTTAAGCGATCCTACTGCCTCAGCCTTCCCAGTAGCTGGGACTACAGGCATGTGCCACCATGCCCGGCTAGTTTTTTCTATATATATTTTTAGTTGTCTAGATAATTTATTTCTATTTTTAGTAGAGACAGGGTCTCGCTCTTGCTGGTCTCGAACTCCTGATCTCGAGCGATCCACCCGCCTCGGCCTCCCAGAGGGCTAGGATTACAGGCGTGAGCCACCACGCCTGGCCTGTAGCCTCTCTTTTAAGAGTATTCAACTCTTGGCCTCTCTCAATTTGCTAAACTTTCCTACATTTGACCAACTCAGGGCCCTGAGACTTTTGGAAGCTGTTTCATGACAAGAGTAGGTTTCCCCAGCTCCTAGTGACTCTGGAGTGGGTTGTCACATCCAGTCAGGCAGCCTGACCTGGTTCTGGAGTCAAAGCCACACCTGTTCCAAGCTCTGCTGCTCGCTAGCTCTGTGACCTTGGCTACTTTACTTTCCCTCTCTAAGCATTCCTTTCCGGATACAGCATTGTTTTGAAGCATGGTAGGTGCTGAGGCACAGGAGATGCTGGATAAACGTCTGTTGTGGGCCTTTTGGAAGCTATAAACATAGGACGTTTCTGGACACATCAGCCCTGCCATTCGCTAGCAGTGCAGTCTTGCGGGGGGTGTTCAGTAAACTTTCATAGCTTCAGTTTACTGAAGTTTACTTAGTACAGTTTACATAGCACAGTTTACTCTTTACTCTGTACGCTGGATATAACACCATCAACAATTATAAATAATAAATGTAAGGGTCTAGTACAGGGTTCGGCATGAAAGCAGTCACTAAGTGCCTGTCCTGATCTCAGGCCTGCTGACTCTGCGCATGGTGCGAGGAAGTGGGTAGGAGGGGACCGGGCAGATGGAGCCCTGCCCTTATGGACATACAAGGCTACAGCAGAGGAAACACATCAAAATGGCAGAATGTCAGAACAGTAAATCTAGTTTATGTGTGAACACTAATACTAGTACTATGATATATCTCATATATTCAGTCAGGCCCAGTCTGTATTATCTAACACAAATGTCCAGTCAGAAAGTCAGAACTGTTTGCCTCACAGGCAGTTAATTTTGATTTGAACCAGTAATAATGAAGAGTCTGAGAAAAATTTAAATCTTGATGCTGCTAATATTCATTAATAATTACCTAGCAGTACTGCTAGATTATTTACAATTCAAAAAACATGTTTTGTTTAGAAAGACATTAATTATCATTATTATGACCCATTCTAAGGGTGGTTATAGCTACTGATAAATTGTACTCAAAGGTGTAGTATTTTAAAGGCAGAAGGGGAAGATAAAAATCCAGTAGAGTTTGGAGCCAGCAATGAAAATACTCATTAGAACAGCAATAGAAGATAATAATTGTGTAAAGTGGCACGACAATGTAATGCATAATCACTATACAATAACAAGCAATTTGTTACTATTTGAGGAGAAAAAATTACAATGACAACAGACTATAGCTGGTATTGAATCAGACAGTAAAAATTTCTCAAAATGGGCCAGGCGCGGTGGCTCATGACTGTAACCCTAGCACTCTGGGAGGCCGAAGCGGGTGGATTGTTTGAGCTCAGGAGTTCGAGACCAGCCTGATCAAGAGCGAGACCCCGTTTCTACTAAAAATAGAAAGAAATTACACGGACAGCTAAAAACATATATATATAGAAAAAAATTAGCCGGGCATGGTGGTGCATGCCTGTAGTCCCAGCTACTCGGGAGGCTGAGGCAGGAGGATTGCTTGAGCCCAGGAGTTCGACGTTGCTGTGAGCTAGGCTGACGCCACGGGACTCCAGCCCAGGCAACAGAGTGAGACTCTGTCTCAAAAAAAAAAAAAAAATTTTTTTCTCAAAATGTTAAAAAAAGACAATTCAGACAATAATTCTATATTTTTAAATGACAATGATAAGAAACCACTATTATTCAGGATCATAAATTCAAGTATAACTATGTACCACAACCTTCCTGGACCCTTCTGAAAAAGTGTTACGCCGCCTTTGAATAGTGATATGTCATTAAATCCATCTCTTAATGTGACCCTAGTCCAGAGGCTCTGAGGCCCAGCGGCTCCCTCGAGTACTGTCTTTACCACTAACTGCCAAACCAAGAGCAAGTCACTCCACTCATGCTAGGAGCCTCATCTATAAACTAATCACCATCCCACTCAGGAAGTTCAAATGAGATAACATGTATAACCTTTACTTTGGAAACTATAAAATGCTAAAAAGTAGAGCATTAGGAGTGATACCTCCTGAGATAGCACTCTCACAGAAATTCTTTTTAGTCCACGTGTCTGCACACACAATTGTGTATATGCGATGGTCCAATGGAAAATAAAAACTTCAAAATAATAACAGTTATAGCAAACCTTTACTAAGCATCAATTATATGCCAGGCACTGAGCCACTTTCCTGCATGATCTCATTTAGTATTTTTTATTTTCTTTTATTTTAATTGACAAATAATAATTGCATTCATTTAGTCTTTGTAACAACTTTATGAGGCAGGATCTATCTACTACCTTTCTTATTTTAAATACGAGATACCTAAGGCTTAAAGAAGTGAAGTAACTGGCCCAAAATTAGACAGAGCTGGTGTATGTGACTCCTGAGTGTGTGTGCTTTCAGCCACTGGGAAACTGTGTATCAGGTACACAATGAAGAGACTTGGAGCTCATTCTGAATCTCCAGCACCTCACGGGGATGCCTGAGTTACACTGACAACAGCACGTGTTTCCATAAACACCCATAAGATAATGACAAGCAAATTATGGACTTGGAGGATAGAAAGAGAAACCTTTTACATATCAATAAGCAAAGAGGGAATACAGAAAGACTATACTTTTTATTATAAAGGAAAGTTGGCAATAAGAAATTGGAAGCTTAAAAAAATTCAGTATTCTTTGGTTATTCAAATTGAATCAACTTTATCAGTTTAATCTTTGGTGGAAATCAAACCAAAAGAAAATTAAAAAGCATTGTTTAGAAAGCTAATATAACACTCCTTAGGCATTTTTAGATTAACCAAATGCCAATGAGATGTAGATGTAAAACCAGTGATAAATGAAGAATTTCACAATGAATAATAAAAAGTAGACCCCAAGGCAGGCTTAGATTCTTTGTTTTTAAGCATCAATTTTAAAAAGGTCATCCTCATCATGACAAGTTTGGTATTGCCAGAAAATGTACCCCCCCAAATATAAATAAACTTACCTTTGGTTTTTTGATCAGCAGCCTGAAAAAAAAAATCAGAAACTCTTTAGGAATGATAATGTGTAGAATATACACATCTACGAAAGTTTAATAAGCAGACTTTTAATATTGGAAATTTTAAAAACACATTTTTGCCCAGTTAATTTACCATAATTTATTATTGGGAAAAATTTATAATTGTCTACATGATATTAATTACATGCCAATATTAATCTAAACTCAAAAAGATTCTATCTGCAAGCTAATTTGAGCTCTGTATTTTAATAGAGTCTAAAAGGCACACAGTTTAAACTACAAAATACATTACACTAGGCAAGAACAAAGAAAAATGGCATAACTTAGTATTTTAAATGCCATAAAATTCAAGCATGACTACAAGGTTTACAGTAGGACTTGTTATTTTTAATACTTAATAACAGGATCTATAAGAGAACATTTGCTGAAACTGCTAAACTTATTTCTAGCTTTTCTAATAAGATCAGTCGAATGGCCCTTGCTTCATTTCTTAGACTTAGTCATTCTGGACAGTCCGTTTTAAAGAACGGCATGGACATTTCTTTACCACCAGTAACTGAAATGCTGCTTTTTAAAAACACAGTTCCAATATTTCTAGTTCCTTAAGGAAGATGTTTTGCGACTGCCACCCTGGATTTCCTTTACCAGCACAATACCTATTATTCACTAATTGTAGATTTAGCATATGGATTTCAGAAGCAATCAGGTGAAATTCTGACAAGTAATGGCTGTGATAATGGAAGTGAGACACACAAGGACGAAGACGAGAAGCAGTAACTTTAGCCAAACCTTTTTCTGAGCACCTTCCTTCTTTTTCTTTTCTTCCTGCTTTTTCTTTTTCTTTTCTTCCATCAAACGTTCCTCTTCTTGTGTTTCTTGCTCTTTCTCCCTATTATATATAAGGAAAACTTGCATAAGTATAATGTCCATTTAAAATCCAAAAACGAAAACACATTAGCTGCAGAAAGTTTTAAGTCGGGCAGAGTTGTGTGCATGGGATGAGGGAAGCCACTCTGAGAGGGCTGGAAATGGCCATACCCCTCTGGCTCAGGCCCTAGCAGCACAGCAAGACGCCCTGCCTCCTTCAGTGGCTCAGCTGTCTCCTCATCCTGCCCACGTTTGTGGAGCACCAACCTGTATCATCAGGCATTGTGCTGGGGATGAGGGTACCAGACGGAGTAAGACACGGTTCCTACAGTCCAGCCGCAGACCAGTATTTCTCAAAGTGTTGTCCCAGGGACCACCCATCTCAGAATCATTGGGGGTGCCTATTAAAAATGTAGATTCCTAGGTTCCACCCAAGCCCAACCAAGTCAGAATCTTTGGGGGTGATTCTTAGGCACACTATACTTACATGTTTGTTTGATAAACCAATTGTTTCTTTAAACAAAGATTCCCACACAGCACGGTGAGCTACTACAAGGATACACTGGAACACAATATAGAACAAATCCCCTCAGAAGAGATCACAGCAGCCTATAAACTAGGGCTGAAAAGCTGCAGAGAATGAGTCTGGCTGGCATGGGGTGGTATATAAGTTACCCATCCTATTAGTTCCAAAGTCACTCTTTAGCACATGCTCTGTAATAATGGACAGAATTCCTTTAAACGTGTCTCTTTTCTGTGAGTACAATGTGGAGCTTTCTCATTAGAGGGCACCCTAGGGACGCTGCAGGAGGAAGGGGCCTTCTGCTGTTTCTAGCTGCTGCAGGGTGGGGTAGACATGGGTGGTCCTCAGCAAACTTGCAGTTCTAGTATGGCCTAGTGTCTTCTCACGACCATTTCAACACATTTGTAAGCTCCTGGTCTCCTGCACTTGCCTTATCTCCAGATTTGTCACTCCTGGTCATCCCAATAACATGGCCCTTGTGACCAGGCCTATTGCAGTGATACCCCCACTTTCTCTGTGCACCCACACGCCTGGCCAACTCTATGCCCCGGACGATTACCACCAAGGCCTTCACTTCTATGTCTGTCTGTGCAATGGCCGCTGGCTGCTGGCTGTGGCTTGCCTGTGCTCTGGAGGAGTGTGTCCTGCCGCCCACCAACCCCAGGACCCCTCCAGTCTGGCAAACTCGCGAACTGCTTTGTCAGTGGGCTGCAACTACACCTTCTTCAGTGAGTCCGAACCCTAGCCTTGGGGAAGGGACCTTCTTTCAAATCAGTCCTTCCTTGAAGTTGGTATTCTCCTTCAGCTCTAGGTCCCATCTAGTTCTCTGTGGTTACCCTTTTATCATCACAGTTTAATTATTCCTTATATTAAATTTTCCCTGTTTATATCACTGTGTGGTTTCTATCTCCTGACTGGACTCACACTGATACAGGTGGGAAGGATGATTTAACAGACTAAGCAGAAGAGAAAACATTCACAAAAGCCTCAGCAAAACATCATCATCCATTCATTACTGTTTTGAATTTATTAATTTTGAAGTTTCCTTTTGATTTGTAAATGTGTTTTATATAAAACTACATGTATAAGGAATTTCAACCTAGTATTGGTTTGAATACTAGCATATTAAAATAATTTAAATTGACATAAGGGGGGGTGTCTTTGTGAATACTCTTCCTTTAAAATGATGGTTCTTAGTCTTTGCCTGCCAATCAGAATTACCTGGGAAACTTCAAAACTTCCAATGCCAAAGGTGCAATTCATGTCAATGAAATCTCTGGGAATGGAACTCAGGCATCAGCAGTTTTTATAGCTTCCAAACTACTGTTTAGTCAAGGTTGAGAAACACTGCTTTTAAAGGAGGTATGCACATTCACCAAATGTGAAAAATGATCATTCACTATCTTAGATGATAGTTTTCAGGAATGTTACCATGTCAAAAGGTACAGAGACACTAAGAAACCTGCATTTACAACATTCTTATAAGGGACAGGCAACCCCTGTGAGTGACGGGTTGTGCTGTAATCATCAAGCTGCAGCCACACAGCTAGGGAAAAAGGGACAGATCATAATGGCTGCCCAGTGCTATTGTTACACTCTCTTAATCCATAGCACAATGAAACTCTTAAATTATTTTCCAATATTAAACTTAATAAAATAGGCAAGTGTAGGCTACATTTTAAGAGGTATTCAATAAAAGGAATGAAAATGATTTTTGCTTAATTCTATTAATCTGCAAATTAATTAGAGCCAGCTATTCCCCAGTGACAAATTTAAGATTTTACGGTAACAGTAAAATAGAACATTGTAAATAAAGAGCCCACCACACAGCTAGGCCTACCTGTGCTCATGTTCACATGACAAAGCCTAATTCAGATGTTTGCTCTTTAATAAAGCTTTTTCTAATTTCCTGCAGCTGGTAGTAATCCCTTCTACTCTAACCCCTAGTATATAATTTCTGCCATTTTTCATTAATAATTAAAAAAAATCAACATCTAATCACATTTTTACTTTATAAACTAATACACGCTCATGGAAAAAACACACATAGTTCAAAAAGATCTAAAATAAAAAGACTCCTCCTTTTCCAATGTCCACAGGCCCTCCCCTTAGAGGTAACACATGTTAATAGTTTCTTGGATATCTTTAGGAAAATTGTCTCTCTATATTATACATGTATCTGTCTTTAAAAAAAATAATAATGGGGGCATACTATTTACTTTCTTCCACATTATTCTTTTTTCACTTAGTGATATACTCCAATATGTATGGGGAGGCTAAGTTCTTTTACATCTCTACATAAATATGCTTAGGTTGCTACTTCCTGACTTGCCAATTTGAGACCTTAATAGTTTAATTCCTGTAATGATGGATACGCATTTGGCTCTTACATTACCCTCATAACTATTTTTAGTTAAATCAATAAATGTCATTTGCTTTATAAAGAATATGCAAATGTTTGCTACAGAGCTATGTAGTATATCGTGATTACATTTTACTTTTTACATAGCTGTTTTTTTCTAGAGCTCCTAATTGGTTTTCTTTTCCTCTTGCACTATTCTTCTTATCAAAATTGTTTTTGTTTTTTTTATGCCCCTCCCCTCACCCCAAGTTTAAAACACAGCACTCTTAAATCCCCTTTCCAGAGCCTTAGTGTAGCTCCATTTGGGCTTGGAGCATTTTGCCAGAGCTTTCTTACAGCCTACAGTTACACCCCTTTGTGGTAAAATACACATTACATAAAATTTACCATCTTAAGCATTTTAAAGTATAGTTTAGTAGTACTACATTCACATTGTTGTGCAATCAAAATCCACAACACTTTTCATCTTGCAAAGCTGAAATTCTGTTCTTATTAAAAAACAACTCTCCATTCCCCCACCCAGCCCCTGGCAACCACCATTCTACTTTCTATCTCTATGAATTTGGCTACTCTAGATACCTTACTGTGGTTCTGATTTGCATTTCCCTAATGTTTAGTGATGTTTAGTATCTTTTCAATATGTTGTTTCCATTTGCATATCTTTTTTGAAGTCTACAGTCACTTTTATCAGTTTAATCCTTCTTTTATATTAAACTTCCATTTGGATCACTGTATGATTTCTACCCAACCCAGACTGATACTGTGGAAAGCAGGAACTAACAGATTAAGCAGGAGATAATATGCACAAACTCCTTAGTGTACATCATCATCCATCCACTAATGTTGACTTAAATTTATTAACTCAATCATCCCATGACTTCCTTTCTTGAATGACTCCCTCAATTTGCTAGAAGACATCCAAGTATCTTTCCAAGAAAGAGTACATGGGAGGTCAATTTTTAGAGACCATGCATGTCTGAAAATAGTTTCAGGCTACCTTTTAGTTTGGCTGGTGCCTTGGCTGAGATAACATTCCAGGTTGAAAATCAATGTTGAAGGCACTGTGCCACAGTATTCTAGCATCCAGTTCCAGTCAAGAGAACTCTGACGTCATTTTGATTTTCAGTCCTTTTTGGGTGATATGTTTTTCTACAGAAGCTTATAGCCTCCCTTTATCTCCAGGTTTCCGAAATTTCACGATGATGTGCCTTGGTATTTTTTCTCCCCCATTATTTCTGCTTAGCATTTGGCTGAGGCTTTCAATATACAGACATTTCTTTCAGCTCTATAGTTTCTTGAAAATATCTTCCTTCTGCTTCTAAATAACAACATATTGAACCTCTTAGATTGATCACCTGTAATTTATCTATTTTTTACTTTGTTATTGTTGTTTCTATTTTTGGGGGTGTCTGATTCAATTTGGTTTTCTAATCCTTCTGAGTTTCTTATTCTGTTATATTTAAAATTTTTAATAACTTGTTTGCTGTCTTGAATGCTCCTTTTCCACAACATCTATGTTTTTGTTTCATTCCTAGTCTAACTAAGGATATATATATATATTTTTTTTTTTTTTTGAGACAGAGTCTCACTCTGTTGCCCGGGCTAGAGTGCCATGGCATCAGCCTAGCTCACAGCAACCTCAAACTCCTGGGCTCAAGCAATCCTCCTGCCTCAGCCTCCCGAGTAGCCGGGACTATAGGCATGTGCCACCATGGCCAGCTCATTTTTCTATATATATTTTTAGCTGTCCATATAATTTCTTTCTATTTTTAGTAGAGATGGGGGTCTCGCTCTTGCTCAGGCTGGTCTCGAACTCCTGAGCTCAAACAATCCGCCCGCCTCGGCCTCCCAGAGTGCTAGGATTACAGGTGTGAGCCACCGCGCTGGCCTAACTAAGGGTATCAATCAGGGTTTTTCTGAAGGTCTTCTAAGTTTTCTGCATATCTTTGTTTCTTCTCTGGATACTTCTTCCTTTAGACTTTCTTTGTTCTGAAAGCCTTTCCTCAACTGTCTATTAACCCTTGGTTGTTTGTTCAGGCTTACAAGTGAGGTACTGAAATACCAATTAGGAACTTTGTGTGCATGGGCTGAATTTGTTTCATGGTAGGCTTTGCTTTAGGGAGGTTAGGTCAGGAGCTGGGTATTTTGCTAGAGCAGCCTCAAATGCCAAAACATGCAGTTTCCCATCCTGATTACCAGGGTACTTTATGTATAGTGTTAGCTCCTAGACCTTAACTACCCAGAATTGCTCCACTGCTGAAATTTTACATGTCACTACCCTGCATTCTGACCATCACTTCCTGTCCTTATTCCTATTTCTACTGTACCTGTTCTTTATCCTCATTGAAACCTATTTCTTGACTCTTCCATTTTCTTCTAAGCTATTTTCATCAGTTCTTTTCCGGAGCCCAAGCCTTAAGACCATCTTGTACGTTCACTAACTCAATCACTGAGGAACTATATACGAGTAACACGTGCTATTCATCACCAGAGGAACCAGGTACAAAAAGAAGGCTGGAGGGAGGCATGGATTGATTCATTTAACAAATATTTTCTGAAAACTGGCTTTAAAGTGCTCTGAGATTATAGCAGTAAAGAATGCAAGAGTACACAGACTTTCGAGGATATTCATATAAATAAATGAGTAAAACAAATTATCACTATTGCAACAGTGACATGTACAAACTGCAGTAAGAGCGTGTCTGACACGCTCTTGCAGTCTGAGTGAGGTCCCTGCCTATGTCATCTTTCTGTTACAGTCAGGGAAACCGCATGTCCTGGCTTTAACTGGAATTATGAGCCTCCTCTGTCCTGTGGGCTGGAAGTGCCTCGGTGGCAGGATTCTCTTCTGTCTCTGTGATCTTGAGAAAAACCTGTTACCATTCAGAGCATTTCTGGCACCAATATCTGGTATATTATATCAGCTGAAATTTACACTAGGAAAAAAATCTATATACCTTCTTTTCAAGGAAAACTTTATTTTCTGATATGATCAAGTAATATTTAATAAGTTATTAATACTATCTACCTTGCAGAGTTAGTAAGATTATAAACTTGGATTTGGAAAGTTTCTTGATCCATTCAAGGAAGAAAAAAAACTAATCTATTAATTAAATGGAGAGTCAAGTAGTATTTTTTCTGTTATAAAATAAACTCATGAGTCAACATGCAATGGGAGTAAAGAAAAGGAATGGCCAGGCTGCAAGAATTTCATTTTTTAATCATAGAACTGTTTCTTTTCAAAATTACATTTAAATACACATGATTAATATGTGTTTGTAAATGTAATCTTATCATGCTTTTCCCCCCCCAGTACAATCTTTCCTTTCCTTGTTTCTGATTTGCTTGGCATTCCTTATCCATTCTTTCTCCTCCCTCCACATCCATGTCAAACGTCCACTTCCCCCGACCATAATTCATGTTGACCACCTACTCCGTATCCTTCCACATTTCTGTCCCTGCCCATGTAATTATGTGGAAACATTTATACTTTTACAAAGGATTTGATCATTGTTTCACAAAACTGGGATGGTATTATATAAACTTTTTGCATCTTGCTTTTTTCATTCAATACATGGGGGGAATCTCTCTCCTCCCCCCTCAACTGACAGATCCAATCTATTATATTATTCCCAATGGCTCCATAATATACCCCGGTGTGAATGTCGTCATGTGGTATCCAGTCATTCCTTTATTCATTTGCATTCACTTTGTCTCCAGTTTATCACCACTGCAAAGAACTCCAGCTTTCCTATGCAGCTCTGCTAAGGAGAACAGCAACCCTTCAACTGGGGACACAGCTTACATTTCAGTAGCATGGGAACTAGGTAAGAAGGAAATCTGATATGCGCGTAACTGCTGGGCCCAGAGCAAGTATGAAGGGCCAAAGTGAACATAAACTACCTATGCCTCATATGGTAATAAGGCATACTACAGTGGGCCCTCTATACTGAGTTCTATTAGAGAGAAAACTTTTTTAATAATCTGGGTTTTCGATGTGGCTCTTTTATTATCAAATAATTTTGCAATCACTGGATTAGGAGGCTTTGGGTAGAGAAGGTGGCAACACTCATATTTTGGAGGCTGCTAGAAGGATGGGGTGGAAGGAGATTCCCTGTAAGTGGGCCTCTATGGGTATCATCTCAGTGTTTCTAAACTGCACATCTTCCCAGGGAAACAATGATTTAACAGAGTAAATTATGTAGGTAGCCTGGGAATCCAGGTACTCCATGCACAACTATTCTGAATGGAAATGTTACAAATCCCCAATCCTTTTATCAGCTGATTACTTCCTACATTTGTAAAACAACAGGATTCAATAAAAGAGGGTAGGGACTTATTTTTGTTTTTGAGCTTTAGTTATCAAAAATTATAAATGTTTCTCATCCTAACTTAGTTTCACCTACAGGATACACCAGAGCTTACACCATGAAGTTACACTGGTTAGACAAATGACATATTAAAATGTCCACGAATTTATTTTGTGACAGAGTGTGGGTGTATGTGTTATATGCCATTATTTAGAAAGTTTGGCTAATTCAATTAGAATTTCCTTGAAGTGCTTATGTTCAGAAGGGCTGGTAAAATGTTATCAGACAAAATTAAAAAGAGAAGGGGAAGGAAGTGGTATCCTGTCCAGTTGTCATAGAAATAGTTAAGGTTCTTAATTTATTCAACATGTGTTTGAATACCTGCTATGTGCAAGAAATATACACAAGACCTTTGTGGGAAATATAAGAAGATAAGACATAAAATAGTCTTAGACCTCGAGGGATATATAGTCTAATAAGAGAGAGAAGGCAAAGCTTGAATCATACGTAATATGTGATATACTATGGGAAGAAACAGAATAACAGAGAGTATGCTTGCGATTTAGAGTCACAGGAACTGGGTTCTAAAGTAAAATAAAGTCACTAGCATATAGGAGGTCAAAAGCCTGTAGGCTTGAGTGTTGGATGGATTGCCTATAAAAAGCTTAAGTCATTCAACATGACACCAGGACCTGGGGTGGAAAGAGGAACTACATGCCACATGGCTTTGACCATCAGGACCAGAGGGGGTTGGGAAGAGCTTTTTGTGAGGATCAAAGTGTAATGTGGCTGATAGACTCTGAGGTCTTCTGATGTTTACACCTGTGTATAATCCCTTCCCCTAGAGTATGAAAGGAACCCATGACTTGCTTTTAGCCATTAGAATATGGCACAGACATATGCTACTCCCTTGCTGTGTTATATAAAACTCCACCTTTCTATCAGATTGGCTTCAGAGTCTCCCTCTTGGTTGCTGGCTTTGAAGAAACAAGCTGTCGTGAATCCTACGGCTGCAAGAACTGAATTCTGCCAGTAGCCTGAGGGAGCTTGGACACCATCCCTTCCCCAGCAGAGTGTCCAGATGAAAACTCAGCCCTTGCCTTGACTACAGCCTTGCAACGGACCCAGCTAAGTGCAGCCTCTCGACCCACAGAATTTGTAATATAATAAATGTGTATTGCCTTAAGCCACTAAGTTCGTGGTACTTTGTTATGCAGCATAGAAAATTAATACAGGTTGTGATTTAGGACTTCTGGGCCAGCCGAGATGGGATAAGCCCACTACAGCCTCTCTCTCCTGCTAACTTACAACAACAAAAAACTGGACAAAGTACGATATAAAAACATAAATAATAAAAAGTAAACAAAAGTAGATGGATTGCATAGAGCAGTCAAAATGTGGGTAGGCACTCTGTGTGGGGGTGACTTTCTCATTTCCCCCCTTCTCTCAAAGCTTTGTCCAGGGGTTGGGCCCCAGTCACAGCTGTACTATAGCAGGTGTGGCATAGGCAGCTACAACGGAGAGAAATCCCATCTTTCTCACTAGAGGACTAGGAAAAGGAACTCCTGCGAGCTAGACAGTGTCCCAGGATACTGGGGGGGAATCCCAGAGAGAAATCAGCTGGAGGAGGAGATTCCTCCCATTCTGTGTATGAACCTTCACTGTTTTGGGCTCACCCTTGAGTTATGCATTCATGGGACAGACTCAAAACAGCAGAGTGAAGGCTCTGAGATCTGAGCTACAATTCCGACATCCTCTGGCCCAAAGTCTCAGACTAACTCCCATATGTGGGCCAGGCCCCAAGCAGCATATTGAGTGAAGGCTTAGCACCAGAACCACTGAACCTAACCAGGTGGATTGCCTGCTAAAACAAAAACAAAACAAAACAACAAAATCAACATTCTCCAGAGGACTTAGAATAGTGCTCAAAATCTATACAGCATATTCTATGTTTTAAAAGACCTTAAAAAGTCTTCTGCCTTTTAAAAAGTCTATATTCAAAATGTCCAGGATAAAGTCCAAAATTATTCCTCATACAAAGAACCAGGAAAATGTGCCAACTGTCAGCAAAAAAGACAACCAACACCAATGGCCAGGTGACCCAAGGTTTGAAATGATCGGACAACCACTTTTAAAAGTACTAAATAGTTATTATAACTATGCTCCAGGAAACAAAGGCGAATATAGGAGTTGACAGCAGAGAAATAGAAACTATAAAAAGAGAAACAAACAGAAATTTTAGAACTAAAAACCTAAACATCTGAATTAGAAACTTCACTAGGTGGGCTCAACAGAAGAATGGATATGAATGAGAATATGAACTCAACAGAGCTATAGAAATGATCTAATCTAAAAAACATGATCTAATCTAAAAAACAGAGAAAAAAGACTGGGCAAAAAATGAGCAGAGACTCAGGGACCTGTGGGATGATACCAAAAGGTCCAACATTCATGTCTCTGGAGGCCCAGAAGTAGAGAAAGACTGGTAAAGAAAAAAATATTTGAAGTAATAGTGGTGGAAAATTTCCCACATTTGGCAAGCTACATAAATTTATACATTCCAAACTCAAAGAAACTCAAAGAAAACCATACCCAGACATAATGCACTAAATGCAAGCAGCCAAACTCAAAAGGACATGTGCTTATTTACACAATACTCTGGAAAAGGCAAAATTATAGGCACTGAACACAGACCAGTGACCGCTGGGGCAGGGGTAGGGGAGGGACTGACCACAAAGGGCAATAAAAGGAGTTTCTTTGGAGGGTGATGGAATTACCCTGTATCTTCATGTGACGGTGGTTACCAAATTGTATGCACTCATTAAAACCCACATAACTGTACACCAGAGAACCAATGGGACTATATGTAAACTTTAAAAAAGTGAATAAAAACAAAAGCAAAAAAATAACTTATAAATGGTGATGGTGGGGGGAGTTCAGGAGAATGCCGAATCCTTCCCTCATGTCCCCCCCCTTCTCCTCAACCCCCATTCCTGGCCTGATGAGCAATGGAGTTTCAATTAAGTGAAGAAGGTGTGTGTTGGGGTCTTCATTAACCAGAGGACCAGTGTACCATAAGGCATTCAGGAAAGATGTGGAGAAAAGGACCAGTAAACTCAGAGCAGCACTGGGATGTGATTACTGATCAGGAAGAGATGACAGCAGGAACCTTTATTTTGGAAGGGTGGTGGAGAATTACAGAGATTGAAGAGAGGTGTGACAAAATCAGTTGCCTCAAGGTATTTATTTCAAAGGAATCCTGACATTATTTTCATTTTAGTGCTAATACGGACGTCATCCCCAGGATTTAGTTCTCAAGACTTACTATCATGGCTAAAACGAAACAGGACAAAACCCAGTGGCAACCCTCAATATGGGGCTACTACAGCCTGAATTCACCAGACTTAAATAGCATCTCTTGCTTCTACCTCTTAAATAAGCATCTTACAGTGTGTTTGCCATCAGCCACCGACGCGGGTATATCCATTGCTCCATTTCACCAATGTCTTCCTACATTCTGTTATCTCCTTCCATTTGGTTTTTTATCACAGAACAAATGATGTTTTTCATTTCCGTAGGCTTTTCTCTGTAAAATAAGGCTGATCACCTGTATCTGTTACTTTGCCACTCAGCTTCCTTTCCTCTTCCCATTGGTAATTTGATCCTGATTCCCTCGGAGGATCACTCTTCCTCTCACTAGCAATTGGTGGACTTCAGGGGCAGCGGCTCCAGGAATGCACTCTACGGCTCATCAAAGAGCACAGCATTCCCTGGGCCACCGTTCTTAAGACTCAGGGACGACACAGGAGGCAGACGAAGCAGAATCAGAAGGCTGGAAGTTTTACTGTAGTCATCATTCAACCAGAGAGAGCCAGGAAATGAAGCCAACACCAAAGAAGAGAAGCTAAGAAATGAAAAGACAACTAAGTGTCTGTGGGATATGCCCTCTGAGACCAGGAATAAGTGGCTTCTGCAGCCTGATGCCTCAGTGCCCTGGTCAGTGTGAGCATGAGATCCGTACCAGCCTAGTCAGACACTCCTTGGAATGGAAACCCTCAACTGAGGTGGGAAACAGCTGGAGCCGATTCATCACACTGTGCCCTTCAAAACCTGCTGTAATACTCATTACCTGGGTTCTCCAGGCTGTGCAGGTCTGTCCTGGATTTTCAGGGTGTCCTTCAATTTTGTCAGCTACCTCATATCCTTCCAAATGTTCCTCTCCCCCAACCCCAAACTGTACAGCTGCTTCCCATTGTTTGTAACCAAAGAATCCTGATAAATGCAATTTATCAACAATCTATTTATTTAAACCTAGGCTTACTCGGTAAGTAGTGACTGGATGCAGCACTACTTAATTATGATTTGTCTTAAGTAAACTAATCGGCTTCAGTAAACATTTTTACCACTATGAAAATTACTTTAGTATTACTATATTAACATGCCTATTACAAGTATAGGAGTTATAAGTACCATTTTGTGAAAACCTTTTCTTTATTTCATTTGAGTTGAAAGTAGTCTCAAGTCAGAAAATGACAGTATAATTGTAATGGCACTCCATTTTCTTAGTTAATTACATAATGACATGTGAATATATATACTTTAAGTGTGCTAGAAATAACAGAGGAGAATGTCCACCCTGTCTCTCAGACACAGTAGACCTTGCTGGCACATCCTGGCCTACATGCTACGTTAACAACAATGATGAGGATTTCACTGTTTACTAGAAAACTTAAAAACATGTACTGTGTGACCAAGGATAAGCATATGAATCCTCTTCCCAAAATCGTCTACTTGCAACTGCAAAGGAGTCTGGAGGTGAGGAACCATGCCGGTTATGGATTTACTGCCTCTTAGCACCGAACTCTGCTTTTTTGCCTGCTCTGTGAAAAACGACCTGTGACCTTTAACTATTTTTCCTTTGTCAGCTGGCACGATGCTCAGCTTCTTCAGTAAAGGGCGCTAGAGAGACACAGTGGGAGAAGAGTTCTGCTTCCTGGCTCAGGGTGCTCCCAGGCAGGCTCCTCCAGGCACACTCCGGCCGCGCCAGCCCTGTGCAGGTGGTTCTGTAGCACAGTACCTCTGGGCAGATGTGTTCCCATGAACTATTTTCACTGCAGACGATGGGATTTCTAGCAAGTTCTGTCAGCACGGCATCACAGTGATGTCTCTGCCATCCTGTGAGCCACGGCTGGGGCCTCTCCAGTGAGGTCTGGGCCTCAGTCCTGGATCTCTCACTGGAGGCTCCATCTGCCCGTGTGGCAGGGGTCTCCTCCTTCTATATGCTATTTCTGCATTCTCTAAAGCTTTCTTTATTCTGACGCGCCAATCCCTTATTTCTCTCACCAATTCTTTATAGTAACTGTCCTCTGTCCCCTTAATGTATAGTTTCTCTTTCCTAACTAATAGAAGAATCCACAAATTAGAGCCTATTTCAATCCTGCCAATAAACTGGAGATTTTTTAATACTGTCACAGCAATAAATTTCACAGATGTGCCTAAATGATGAATAAACTACATCAAAGTGTAAAACGAAAGGCTGAATTTAATCAATAGCACAAAGACTCGAAATATCAAACCTGATGGATGGAGTAAAGAACTCTCTTTGCCTGAATTTGGCTAATATCACTTGCCCAGTTTTTTTAACTCCATAATATTTCTATGTTCTGAAACTTCTACATTTGGGCAAGTTTGGAAAAGGTTCTCCTTTATGATTATGAAAAAGAAAGGACAAAGACCCAGCACCAAGCAAGCGCTGGCCAGTCATGGAAGTGATGAAGCAGAGCCTGAGGCAGTTATTAACGTGCGAACTGGACTGCAGATGATCTCCAGGGTAACTTTCTATTCAACAATTCTGCAATTGTATGAACTAAAAGGACTGTCAACTGTAGATTTAGCTTCAGGAGCCATTAAACTAACCTGTGCTCAAAGTCAGATTCTAATTTGGGAAAGCAGGCGAGCACGTAAGACCTGAGCAGAAATAGCTTGATGACAATCTGTGCAAGGGGAAGATCAAATATAAAAAGAGATGATACCAGCATCCACCCAGTCCCTTGATCCAGAAACATTTGTGAGGCCCAGGGTTTGTATGTGAGGATAACAGGAGAGAAGGTTTCTAGGGTATGCACTAGAGTAATAAGCTGATGAAGGACATGAACGTCTGCCTAAATAGTTTTTATAATGAAACTTAAAGTAGAAAAAATTATGTGACTAATTATCTTTGTGCAGGATAAAACCACAGGTACTAAAACATGTGTAGATGGATATTTCACATTAAAACTGTGAATTATAGCTGGGCATGGTGGCTCACACCTGCAATTCCAGAAACTTGGGAGGCTGAGGCGGCAGGATCCCTTGAGCCCAGGAGTTCAAGATCATCCTTAACAACATAGCAAGACACTATCTCTTAAAAAAAAAAAAAAAATTAAAAAACTAGCCAGGCATGGTGGCACATGCCTGTAAGTCCCAGCTACTTAGGAGGCTGAGGTGGGAGGATCACTTAAGCCCAGAGTTCGAGGCTGCAGTGAGCTGTGATTGCACCACTGCACTTCAGCCTAGGTGGCAGAGCAAGACTCTGTGTCCAAAAATAAAAAAATTAAAATGTGAAATGTCAAAATTCACATTTCAGAAATGATGATGAAAACTTACCCAAAAAATATCAATTAATAGAAAAAAATTTTAATTTCCTATTTTCTTTTCAACCACACATCAGGTTGAGACGGCCAAAAAAATAAAGCTAGTTAGAGATCCTGGGAGAACCATCTAAGAAAAAAAGTGTTCTATTCTTTGCTGTACTGTTCTTATATGGTCATGTTTAATTTTTAGCCATTCATTTAACAAACACAAAGCAGTGCACTGATTACTGGACTGAACTGAGATTACATTTGAGACTCTGACCTGCTTAGTCCCATACTTTGTATACTAATAAGTATTTACTAGTTATAGATTGTTGCTTCTGCATTTTAAACTACTACCTAGAAATTACTATCTTAAATCAACAATTCAGCATTCAAAGTTCATAAACTTTATATGAACTGTACATCCAATACTATATTCATATACCAATTTAAAAAAGCAAATGTTTCCTATTACTCTCACAAAGTCGACATACTGCTAGTTGCCACCAATTTCTGGCTTTCTGATTTCTTTTAAACTAAAATTTTGAAAAAGTATAGTGTTTATCTCTTCCAATTAATATATTAATTTGTACTTAGAGCTACCCTACAATTTGCCCTACCTTAAAAGCAATTAGCAATTTACCAAATTATCTTACCACTAGATTCAATTCCTTTCTCTGTCCTTTATGGATTCTCATTAATCATGAGAACACATACCTGTTCTATAAGGGAAGAAAAAGTTTCCCCAGCACTCAAGTCCCAAAATAAGTTTTTTAGGGGGTACCCCACACAGGCGACATAGTCATGCACTAGACAGCTTCTTTTATGCCCCTGCATATGTACAAGGGTAGGCTTTACTAAACCATCTCTTCCAGCCTTTTTTTTTTTCCTTTTTTCTTGAGACAGCCTCGCTCTGTTGCCCCACCTAGAGTGCAGTGGTATCATCATAGCTCACTGCAACCTCAAACTCCTGGGCTCAAGTGATCCTCCTGCCTCAGTCTCCCAAGTAGCTATGACTACAGGTGTGCGCCAGCATGTCTGGCTACTTTTCTTAGTTTTAGTAGAGATGGGGTCTCACTCTTGCTCAGGTTGGTCTCCTGAGCTTAAGCAATCCTCCCGCCTCGGCCTCCCGGTGTGCTAGGATTACAGGCATGAGCCACTGCGCCTGGCCTCTTGCAGCCTCTTGGTAGCCAAAAGCCTGATGGGAAAAACTCAGCAAATTCTCAGAAAGTCAGCAATTCTCTGGGGAGCCAAGACAACACAGTCCAAGTGTGAAAGTTTCTGATGGTTTTGCTTAATACAAAGATAAAACATTAAAAAAAAAAATCAAACAATCCTCCCTAACTACCAAGTTCCAACTGAAAAAATACTTGGGCAGCTGACAGTTTGAGGTTATACAGTCTTTGGAGAAGCTAATGACAGCAAGAGCTGTCATTTACTAAGCACTGGGCTAGGAAGGTCTTTGAAACAAACGGTCTCATACACTCCTAACAACAATACTGTTGAAAAAGATATCACTTGCATCTTAAAGGAGAGGAATCTGAAGCTCAGAGTATCTCAGTGAGTAGCCTTATGTACACAGACAGTAAGTGACAGGGCTGTCATTCAAGTTGAAGTCTGACACTGCACTGTTTCCCGAAAGAGCACATATTCTCTATTGTAGTTCAAAAGTGAGAGCCATATGCTTCAGACTTACAATGAACTGATGATGGTAAGGTTGATATCATTTTTTGGAAACTGAAGAGCCTGATCAAAAAAACAGTCTCTTAAATGACACACTAGTTAGAATACAAGTGAAGCTGCTATAACAAAGAGACCCTAAAATACAATGCCCTCAAGATGTTTCTCCCCCGCAGTCCAGAGGCTAGCCAGGCATCCTTATTCCATGAAGTCATTTAGAGACCCAAGTTTTTTTAATTCATTACAGGAAGGAAAAGAGGAATTGGAGAGCAAATCATTTCCTTTTTGGTTCATGCCCTGGAAGTTTACAGATTATTTCTGCTCACATACAATTGACCAGAACTTGCCCATATCTAGACACAATGAGGCTGGGAAAAATGTCCTTAGATGTGCTTATCTAAAAATTCTTCCAAAAAGAAGAAGGTGAGAATGCATTGAGGAGATAATTAACAGTCTCTGGAACCAATGGATGGCCTACCCACCTACGACAGGGATAAAAAATAGATAATTAAAAAAAAAACAAAACAGATACACATACAAAAATTTGAGTTTGTATGTTACTTGAACAAACAATACACAAATTAAGCTCCCAGACTTTGACTCTATAGAGTATGACCAAAATGATTTTAGCCAGAAATTTTTTTTTTTTTTTTTTTTTCTGAGACAGGGTCTGACTCTTTAGCTTGGGCTAGAGAGCACTGGTGTCATCATAGCTCAATGCAACCTCAAACCCCCAGGCTGAAGTGATCCTCCTGCCTCAGCCTCCCAAGTTGCTGGGACTACAGGCATGCACCACCATGCCTGGCTAATTTTTCTATTTTTAGTAGAGACAGGGTCTCGATATGTTGCTCAGGCTGGTCTCCAGCTCCTGCCCTCAAGCAGTCCTTCCGCCACAGACTGCTAAAGTGCTGGGACTACAAGTGGGAGCCACCATGCCCAGCCATAATTTTCTTTATAATAAACTGGTAAATGTAAGCATTTCCCTGAGTTCTGTGAGCTGCTCCGGCAAATTAATGGAACCCAAAGAGGGAGTTGTGGGAACCTCAACTTGATGCTGGTCAGTCAGACGTCCCAGAAGCCTGAACTTGCAACTAGTGTGTGTGTGTGGGGGGGGGGGCGGGGGGAGTCTTGGGAACTGAGCCTTCACCCTGTGGGATCTGACACTATCTCCATGTAGATAGTGTCAGCCTTGAATTAGAGGACACCCAGCTGGTGTTTGCTGCTTGGTGTGTGGGGAAAAAACCCCACATTTGATCACAGAAGCCTTCTGTGTTGATGACTGTTGTGGTGTGAGAGCAGAGGAAAAACAGGGTCTGGAGTTTTTCCAAAGCAGAAGCCAATAAAGAATCTTAAGCAAGAGAATAACAATCTTATTTGTGTTTTCATGTGATCATTCTGGCTATTATGTGGAGAATGGATTGTAAGAAGAGTGGACTGGTGGACAACAATGAGCAGGCCACTTGCTGTCAGTCTAAAAGAGTTTACACTTGGGTTATGACTTGGCAGTTTAGATCTGGGGAACAGTAGAGGATGTGGGGATACAAAGCAGGATCTGAGCACTATTTAGGAGACAAACTGAACAGGACTTGGTGATGAACTGGATACGGGCATGAGGGAGAGAAAGGTGGCAAGGACCCCGAGGTTTCTGACCAGGGTGAGTGAGTATATGATGGCACCGTTCACTGAGATAAACACTGGAGAAGGACGTGGTGAGTTTGAGATACTCAAGACATTAAACTGGGGCTGGGGGCTTGGGGCTGGCAGCTGAATATATAATTCTGGAGTTCAAAGGAAAGATCCAGGCTGGAGAAAAACCCTGGGAGATGTCAACGTAGAGACAGAAATCAAAGCTAGGGTTACACCTGAGATTAGGTAGGGATGGAGTTTTAGAATAAACAGAAAACAGGGCCTGGGATGGAGGCTTAAGGGACATCAGCATTTAAATGAAGGATGATTCATTCGTTTAAACATCCATCATTTATGCATCAATTATTTATTAATAACTGGCCACAATGTGTCAGACCTTGTTTTAGGTATAAGGATATCCAGTGACAAGATTCCTATTATCCAGAGCTTACATTTTAGTAGGTAAACAAAAAATTCAAGTAAACAAACAAACTAATTTCAGTTTAAGTGTTATGAAGGAAATAAAATTGGCACTGATTCAAATTCCATGAATGGCACTGGTATCAGTGAGGAGATTTCCAAAATGATGAGTAGCTACTGAAAAAGCCCAACACAAAGTCCAATCTTACATGAATTTATATGAGAGCTGATTTCCTGGGAAATTCAGCATATACGACAAGAGTACAAAAAACTATATACATGTAAAATACGTTCCAAGCTTAAATAACAAGTTTTTCACCTCCATAAATATTCAGAGAGCTATTCAAAAGTCACAAAGGATGCATGGGATTAGTCCAGGCACTACAGTGACAGCTAGGATCCTTGTTCCTACCCACTGAATGCCACTGTGCCCAACCCCAATCATATGACATCCCTAAACACACCTCCATACTTCCAAATGCCCTCCAAGGGTCTGGCCCCTCCCCTGTTGAGAAATGCCACTTTAAGGCAATAAAGTAACACTGTGTTAAGTGATACAAATTCCAAGAAATAGAGATGTTCTGAGATCTACATATTAATAAATTCTATTAACAGCTACAGACATTTCCACAAGGCAAAAATTCAATCTTTCATTCAATACTCATTGTACTATATGCCACACAATGTTCTAAGTCCCTGCCTCCATGGAGCTTCCATTTTAGAAAACTACAGTAAACACAAGTACTTGAAATGAAGATGATTCAGACTGCGGCCCTTATTATACATTTTAAATCTATACACCCTTGCATCTCTAAGGTAAAAGCATAAAATGTTTGCTTGAAAATTAATGTTATTTTCCCCATTAACTGTTATTCGTTTCCAGGCATGTGTGCCATGAGATAGAATTTAAACATTTAGCACCCAATGAATGATGTTCAACACTGAAAAAGCAATTGTGTAGTTTCAAATCTCACTGAATAAGTTTTTATAATCCGAAATACACAGTAGCCTCTGGTGGTGAAGATGCTAATTACAACCGAATCTTTTTGGACTCTAAAAAAGAGAAAAGCAAAAGGAGGAACTGTTTATAAATTTAGGGAATTTTCTAAACATTAGAAAAATTATTCTGTATATAAAATTTTATATTCCTTTTTTACTTTTAACAAAGAATTCTCACATTAAACAAACCTCATAATATAATTTTTAATGACAACATAATATTTTCACAGTGTAGATGGGCTATAATTTACTTAATTCCCCTGTTGCTTATTTAGATGTTTCCATTTTATACTATTTCTATCACTAATCACCACCTTTGTAGTTTGTTCTGTATTTGTGATTATTGTCTTAAGAGAGATCTCCAGAAGCAAACTTTCTAAAACAAAAGGGTGTAATTAAGATTTCAATATATTACCAAGCTGTTATCTAAAAACATTTTAATAATCTGTATTTTTATTAGCTGAGTACAAGAGTGCTTATTTCAAAACATCCTCATAAGCACTGAGTAGTATAAGTTTTAATCTTTGCTAATCTGATAGAAAAAATATTTCCATGGCCTTTATTTACAATTCTTTGATTATTAATGAACATATTTCTCTATATTTGTTAACTCACATGAATTTCGTTTTCTGTGAATTGCCTATTTATAGATTCTGGCCCATCCCTTCGGTTCTTGACTTTTTGTTTACCAATTTATAAGAGTTTATACATGTTTGTTGCTGTAAACATTTCCCTCATTTTTAGTTTGCCTTTTAATTATTTTTGGCATTCACAAGTTTTAAATCTCAGTAAAACTTCAAAGAACACTTTCATACAATTTTACTTTTATGTACATAAACTACAAGTATGCTATTTTTATTTTCTAGATTTCTTAATTTTTTTTCTTTTACACAGGTGGTATTTTATTTGAAATTTATTGAGGTATAGGCAGACACTAGGATCTACTTTACTTTCTGTTTTAATCAAGTAGCAATGGTAGTTGGGTGTCATTTAGTGCCCTAGGACTAAATGACCCTTCCTTTCTCTACCCGCTGTGACACTGACTCTTCATTTATCAAATTCATGTATAACAGATGGGCCTGAAGACCATTCTGCTCCACTGATAACTACATGCTCCTGCCAGGACCACACTATTTTAATTGTTCCAGTTTCATAAAATTTTGGTTATCTGCTACCACTACACTGGTAGTTACACTACCCTTCATTACACTGTTTTTTTAAAAAATTATTTTTTTATACTTCTAGATGAAATTTACAACTATTTTTTATGTTCTGAAAGAAAATTATTATGTTTTTAAAAAACAGAATTACTTTAAACCTACAAATTAATTGAACTGAAAGCTCTATAGGATTTAATTTTCCTATCTGAGAACATCTCTCCATTTATTTTTTTCCTCTTTCAGTGAAATTGTCATTTTCTTCCTATTTATTTCCTATATATGTTAAGCTCATTTCTGGGTATTTTATGATTTTATTGTTACTATGTTTTAGAGCAAATATTCTACATATTGCCTAAATGGTTATTGATAGTAGATGTCTAGTAAAGTTACTGATTTATTTACATTGCATCAAATAACTTTTCTGCTGTTCATCTTGGGTTTTCTGGGTATATAATCTATACATAACAACCATCTTTTCCCCTTCTAATTTTTATTTCACGTTTTGGTACTCAGAATTCTAAGATCCCCCAAGATTCCCGGCACCTGGTATATACATACCTTCCCCTAGTTACTCAATGAAACACGAATCTAAGTACTATTTGGGGAGACTTTGCAGATGTAATTCAAACTCCATACCAGTTGATCTTAAGATAGGGAGACTATCCAGGTGGGCCTGACTTAATCACATGAATGTTTAAAATCTGGGTTTAGTAGTCGGAGACAGAGAAGTCGGAAGCTCAAAGTACGAGAAGGATTCAACATGTAGTTGCTGGCTGAAAGATGGAGTCTACAGGCAAGGAACACAGGTGGCCTCTAGGAGTTCAGGGGTACTCTACTGACAGCCGACCAGGAAATACGAACCTCAATCCCACAACTGCAAGGAACTGAATTCTGCTAACAACAAGAATGAGCTTGGAAGCAGATTCCTCTTCAGAGCCTCCACAGGAGAATTCAGCCTGGCTAACACCTTTACCTCGGCCTTGTGATACCGTGAACAGAGACCCAGTCACACCATGCTAGATTTCTGGCCTACAGAACTATGAACTAACACTGATTATCCTTTCAACCTCTAAGTTTGTGGTAATTTATTATGCAGCAAAAGAAAACTACTACACCTGCCTCATTTAGCTGGCCCAGATTTAGAGGGCAATGTTAAAGAAGATTAAAATACAGATAGTAATGTTGTTAGTAAGTGTTAGGCGTCAGGGAATAGTCAAGAGTCAGAAACTACACCAGTAATTTGAACAGGATGGATTTAATATAAAGATTTTGTTAACTAGTTAAAGGCAGTTACATTTTTAGAGAGATAAAAAGCAAAACAAAACAAAAAGAGGTCTTTAAGGGGTCCAGAAGGAGCAAGTGCAGAAAGCATGAATGTACTAGCTTTAAGCTGCAGGTGTGTATGAATAAGAAAGAAGCTAAGAACGTAGAAGAGGCTCCCTCCCTGCAGGACGGGAAAGGGTGTGGCTGCTACAGAGCACACAGCTGGCCAGTAATAAGGAGACCTCATAGGGGCACACGTAAGAGTCAGCTGGTCCACAGGAGGCCCCTACTGGGAGATGGAGAAACTTCCTTGAGGGTAAGAGTTGGACAAACTGCTTCGTAAGTACCACCGAGATGAGCACTGCAGGACTCGAGGACTCCCCTGTGACAGTCTGCTGACTGCTGTGTCAAAAACAAGCACACTGGAGGCAGGGAGCAAAGCCCCTTTTTCCTTCTCTTCCTCCTTACATTGTGCCTTCAGTGCTTTCTATCGACAAAGCCTAACATGAAGCGAGGGAGCCAAAGGGAAATGTTTACAGCCCAGCTCCAGCATCAAACGCAGGGCATAGGTGGATTTGTATTCATACAGATTGGGAACTGAGCGACAAATTAATAATTGGCACAGTCCATCCCTTTGGCTACTTGGCTTCCATACGCACCCTCTATACACATTCAAACTTACATAGTAAGCACCAAAACAACTGTTTCCACCTAACAACATGCAGCTATCTTCTTGTACATGAAGATGTTCTCACCTTCTCCCCAAAATGAGTCGTCACAGTCCTAACCATCACTGGCTATATTAACTGCTCCTTAAAATTCAGTTATAGTCCTGCTAAATATTCTGTTCTCTAAAGTCAAACTGTTAACTTCCAATAATTTGTATATAAAATAAAGGAAAGAAGAGAAAGAAAAGTTAATACATATAAACATATGGATGGAACAAGAAAAATACGCTAAGTTACTATAATCCTCATTTCTGTAACTGGTTGTGAGGTCACGGATGGTGTCTCTGACCTTCTTCCACCAGCAACCCATGTCTCCTTTGTCCCCAGAGCCTCCACTAGTCAGGGTTCTCAGCACGCGTGAGAGGATGACGCAAATTTTCATTTCTGAGGGATCTAACTTAATAGATCTTTTTTGGGGTACTGCAGTTTATTACTTTTTTTTTTTTTTTTTTTTTTTGAGACAGAGTCTCCCTCTATTGCCCGGGCTAGAGTGAGTGCCATGGCATCAGCCTAGCTCACAGCAACCTCAAACTCCTGGGCTTCAGCGATCCTCCTGCCTCAGCCTCCCGAGTAGCTGGGAATACAGGCATGTGCCACCATGCCCAGCTGATTTTTTCTCTATATATTTTTAGTTGTCTAGCTAATTTCTTTCTTATTATTATTATTTTTTTTTTAGTAGAGACAGGGTCTTGCTCTTGCTCAGGCTGGTCTCGAACTCCTGACCTCGAGTGATCCTCCCGCCTCGGCCTCCCAGAGTGCTAGGATTACAGGCAGGAGCCACCAAGCCTAGCCTATTACTCTTTAACACTGTGCATAGGAGTCCTCAGAGACACTCCAGAGAATTCCTTGAGTTACACTGTCTTCCTTGTTCCCACTGCATAGCATCACTCCATTTTCCCTTAGCAATCAGGAGTAAGCACTCCAGAAAACCTCTTTTCCAGCTGTTGGTTCAGTGGCATAAAGAGCCCCACATGGGTGGTAGCCTCATCTTTTGATTCAATGGAACCATTCTGTGTCCTGTGGTAGAAACATTCCCAACTTGGAAAATAAGAACCCCATATCCCAGGAGAGCTCAAAGTTGCTGGTATGGGAAGCAGAAATTCTCAGAGTGGGTTATTAAACATAGTAAGAGTGAGAGACTTCTTTTAGGGTTTTACCATTAAGTATAATATGGAAATCGCTCTGTGAGTTTATGTCATATTAAATAAATATCCTGCTCTTCCCAATTTGTGTCTAACAAAAGAAACAGGGATACTGAATTTATCTTTCCTCCTTTTGATTCTGCTGATTTTTGTTTTTTGAAGCTATGTTATTAGGTGCATACATATATGTCTTACTGGATTGACTCATTTTTCATTACGAAATTTCCTTTTTCATTTCTAGGGATGTGTCTTGCCTTAAAGTCCACTTTATCTGTTATTACTTAAATTGCCCATCTCACTACTTAAACTTGCCCCACCTACTCTATGTTCATTTTTCTCTCTTTTGTCTTATTTTGGACAGTAAGTAGTTTTTACTATTCTATTTCCCCTCTCCTCTATTAGCTTTGTAGCTATAAATTCTCTTTCTATCCTTTTAGGGTTATCCTCGAGTAGTTTTTCTCAACTTGAGTTCCATGGAAAAATTATGTGCTGCAAAAAATACTGAGTGACTACTTTTTTTCAATTCTTACAAAGATGGCCATAGCTAGTATCATTCTAGATACAGAGAAGTTAATTCATAATATAAATGGATGACTTAGCACAGATATCTTAGTTCTGGCAGCTATACAAAAATACCATAGACTGGGTAGCTTACACAGCAAACATTTCCATAGTTCTGGAGGCTAGGGAGTCTAAGATAAGGGTGCCAGCGTGGTCAGGTTCTGGTGAGAGCCCTCTTCCCGGCTCGCAGGTGCTGTCTTCTCACATGGTGTCCTCATACGGTGGAGAGCACAGAAAAAGCAGCAACCTCTTTTGTGTCTCTTCTTACAAGGGCACTAATCCCATTCAGCAGGGCTTCACTCCCATGGACTAAATACCTCCCCGCAACGGCCCCCACCTTCTAATAGCATCGTAGTGGAGGTTAGAATTTCAACATATAAATATGGGGGGGACACAAACATTCAGCACACACCACCAAGAGGCTGGCAAACTTTTTCTATGAAGGGCTAGACAGTAAATATTTTGAGCTTTGTGGGCCACACAGTCTCTGTAGCAACTACTCGATTCTGGTGTTGTAGCATGAAAGCAGCCATAAGACGATATGTAAACTAATGGCATGGTTGTGTTCCAATAAAACGTCATTTACTAAAACAAGTGGCAGGCTGGATTTGGCCTGGATTTGCTGATCCTGTCCTTGAGCACTAGGATGTGTTTCTCTCATTAAACATGGTTGAGAAAGACTTCTCTAGATATTACATCATGTGTCTCTGACTCATTAAAGTCTAATATAAATTAAAAAGACCTTAGGACATTTAAACTATATTTACCCTCTTCTAGCTTTTTGTGCTGCTGTTGTCATTTATTATTTTTACTGTTTTATACAGTTAACATCACTATATATTTATTTATCTGCTTATCCTTTCCAGTGCTCTTCATTCCTTCCTGTATCTCCACACCTCCATCTGGGATAATTTTCCCTCTACCTGAAGAAATTTCTTTATAGTTCCTTCAGTGTGGATCTGCTGAGGATGAACTCTCTCAAGTTTTTGTCTGTCTGAAAATATCTACATTCTACCTTCATTTTTGAAAGATACTTTTGCTTCATACAGATTTCTAGGTTGGCAGTTATTTTTTTGCAACATTTTGAAGATACTATGCCATTGTCTTCTGATTTCCATTTCTTCACAGATCATCAGTGTTCATTATTGCTCCTTTGAAGGTAATGTGTATTCTTCCTTTGGCTGACTTTTTTTTTTCCCTTTGTTTTAGCAATCTTGCTCTTTTGTCCCCTTGCTTTTGTTTTGTTTTGTATTTATTCTGCTTAGGTCTCCAGTGATTCTTAAATCTGTGGCTTGATAGCTTGCATTAGTTTTAGAAGATTCTCAGTAGGTCTCTCTTTAAATATTGCTTCTGATCTAATCTTTCTCCTCTCCTGAGACTCCAATCACAAATATTTTACACTTTTTAAAACGTCCCATTTGTCTCATCTATTTTTCTTTTTCTTTTCATTTCCATCCTTTTGTCTCCCTGTGTTTCAGCACAGATATTTTCTTCTGATCTATCTTTCAGGTCACCGATTCTTTTTTCATCTGTGAGTACTCTACTATTACACCCTCCTATTAAATTCCCAGAGTTGTACTTTTCTTTTGAAAAATGTTCTTTTTTTAAGTTGCTACATAGTAGATATACATATTTTTAAGGGTACATGTGATAATTTAATAGTCATATAATTTATAAAGATCAAATCAGTGTAACTGGGATATCCATCACCTTAAATATTTGTCTTTTCTTTATGCTAGAAACATCTGAATTATTCTCTTCTAGCTATTTTGAAATATATAATTATTGTAAACTATAGTTAACTTATATTGTACTATTCAATTATAGAATTTCCATTTAATATTTTTTCATAGTTTCTAGTTTTCTGCTGAAATCCCCCATTTGTCATTTATTTTTTTAAACATACTAATGAACATTACTTTTTTTTCTTCTGTTTTTGTGACAAGGTCTCACTCTGTTGCCCAGGCTGGAGTGCAGCGGCATCATAATAGCCTCACTGTGGTCTCAATCGATCCTCCTGCCTCAACCTCCTAAGCAGCTGGGACTACAAGCATGTGCCACCATGCCTGGATAATTTTTCTATTTTTTTGTAGAGGCGATGGCTTGCTATGTTTATGTTGCTCACGCTGGTCTTGAACTCCTGGCCTCAAGCGACGCTCCTGCCTAGGCCTTCCGAAATGCTAGGACTACAGGCCTTAGCCACCATGCCTGGCCAATCAACATTACTTTAAGGTCCAAGTCTGATAATCCTAATATCTGGATCTCCTGTGGGAGACCCTATTGCCTGTCTTCTTTCTTAATTTCTAGTCTTTTTATATGCCTAGTTTTTGCGTGAATGGTAGGTTGGCGTGCAAAAAAATGTGGAGATAATCTGAGGCTCTGAATGATGCTATCCTCTAGAGACGAGGCATTTTCCTTCTGACAAGGCTTTAAGAGTAGGGGTGAATCACTTTAATCTATATGTCAGCTAATTCAAAACTGAGTTTCAGTTTTTATGAGGGCTGGATTTCAGGACAATTTTTAGGCTCACCATACACTTGGGGTGAAAAGTTAAATGTTTTTTTTTTGGAGGGGGGGATTTCAACTGAAAGCCTGGGATGTTTACTAGGGTCTTTCCTCCCCATCATCCCTGAACTCCAGTTTTTGTGCTGAAAACTCTACTCAGCTTCTTAACCTCAGCTTTCTGTTCAGCTTTTCAGTCATAGCTTTTAAGCTCACCTCTGAAGGGTCATGTGGTACCAAATGTTTATTCTGCCTCTTTAGACCTCTGTCCTCTCTGGGATCTTGGCCCCTCAAAGTCCTCAATGTCCTTGCAGCTTCCAATGCCTACAAATAGTTGCTTTGTATCATCTACCTAAGCTTTTTTAGATCTTGGCAGCAGGGTTGGTCTGACACAGCTAGTCTGCCTTAGCCAGAAGCAGAAGTTCAAAAGGATAATGAATTTTACTGTATGACTTTCCAGGTAGCAACTGGGATAATCTTAGGAATTTTCTTACTTGATCTACTACCGTGATGGAATGTTAGCAGAGCCTTGCCTTCCAAAGATAAACCTTACTTGGTCTTAACATTTTATTATTTTAATATGCTGTTGCATTTGTCTCAAATTCTCTTTAGAAAGAGGTTTTAAAGAAATAATATTAATGCCACTGAATTATGCTTTCTGATAAACTATTTAAGAGTCCCACGTTATATTTACGTGACAAAAATCTAAAGTTAGATTTTTGGGTATCATTTTTTGGTGTGTTTTTGGTATCATAATTATCCCAGCTTCACAGAACAAGTTGGATAGTTATCCCTCTTTTTTTAAGTGCTGAGGCAATTTACATAATAAATATTAAAAAGTATGCAAGTTTGAAAAGGAGAAACTTTTTGGAGATAAATGCTTTTATAATTAAAATTTCTTCCTTGTTTTATTTAGGTTTTCTGGATTCCCAAAAGGATCTGTGACTATTTAAAAAGATACTGTCTTAGCACAAAGCTAGGGCTCAATAAACGCTGGTTTTCTTTTGATCTAAAAAGTTGTCTTTTTGCTTTGCACCATGTCATTTAAAAAATCTACTGTTTCTGAGACAAGGATTTGCTTTTCATTACCCAAAGCTTTAAAATTACTGGAGATTAGGGATCTAGAAAAGATATCAGTGGAACTGAAAACGGGATATTATTGCTCACTACACTCGTCACCTGAATCTCATTGAACTTTGAAGGGAGAGTTAGTACCAATAGAAGTCAGTACAGAAATCTAATACATATGAAGATTTAGTTATTCAATCAACCAAGCAATATTTACTAAATGCCTACTATGTATAAGTCAATAAGCTAAGTTTTATGAAAAGATGAATTAAATATGAATCCTGCCTTCAAGGAGTTTGCAATCTAATAGAAGAAAGAAAATGTATACATATGTAACCGTGATAAGGGTTAGAAAGCCTAAATATCAGGATACAGATGTCATCTGGAAACATGTCATATAATGATTCATATAAATTGTATCCCAAGAAGCAACGCATTAAACATTCTATATTTTTTTCTTTCACATACCTCTAAAATGAAGGGAAAAACCAAGCTCTATTTATAAACTCACCAAATGACTGTATATTTCTTAGGTATCTGACCTTACTGAATAAAGCTTTACCTGAATAAATGACTTCAGGCTGAAGAAGCTAAACTCACCATATTATGATCATTAAATGCCACAGGAGACAAATTTATAAGCACTTCTGGAACCTTGACTGGGGCTTCTTTGTGTTAAATACAGTAAATTAAGTTGACAATCTGGCCATCACAAGAACAAATCTTAACAGTCTTAACAAAGAATACAAATCCAATCTCCATCCCCCATCTTTTGCTTGTAAGGGAAGCATCTCCATTTCCTGCTGGTACCACCATCTTTCCAACAGTTGCTCAGTTTCAGAAACTTTGTTTCTTCTCCCCTACAGCACACTGCTTCACCCCTTCCCACCAACATACCTCAAACTTATGCTCATTATCTTGATTGTAGCGATGGTTTCACAGATATATATGTGTATCAAAATTCACTGAATGGTATACTTTAAATATTAATATGTACAGTTTAATGTATGTCAGAAAAAATCTTAATAAAGGGGCTAAAAAAATAACCTCCCCAAGGTGATAAGATATTTGATTCCTTTGATACGTATTATTAGCTTCACCACCTGAAGGTGTTTATTCCTGTTTTCACTGGCAACAGCAAGAGATGAGTGGAAGAAATTTTTTTCATCCTCCTTTGCATCATACTTAAATTTAGTCAATGGAGTAGTTTTTAAAAAAAATTCTGGTTACTTTAATTTGCTTTTCTTTGATTACTGACAAGATGAATTTTAAAGATATGTGTGCTTACTAATCTGTTTCACAAATTGTCTTTTCCTCTTATCATTTACCTGTGCCAAAAGGCACAAAACTAGTTTTCTGCAAGACCTGGGTTTGCACCCAGGACTCTCTGATCTTAGGCAAGTCCTGCTACTTTAGGTCTCGGTTTTCTCCTCTGTAAACTCTATAGAACTGTGAATTTTAAATAGTTTAAGTTAGTTAAGATTGACTCTTGGAAACACAGCAGATAAACAAGATACAAGATTTATCAATAATAATGTTGGTGCTAATCCATCACCACCTTGACTATACAGAACATTAAACACCAGTGGTAATATAAACCCAAAATAAAACCAAAAACACACACAAAAAACTCCCTAATATTTTAATAAAAAATGAGATACAAATGTCTGATAAGAAGTATATACATTTTAACATGCATCAGAGCCTTAAGATATAAGGCTTGCTTTTTTCCTCTCATAAAAAAAGATTTATAGTAAATTTCCAGGGTTATGCAACCATAACCATAATCCCATTTTAGAATATTTTTGTCATTCCCCCAAAATCCCTTGTGCCCATTTGCAGCCAGTCCTCATTCTCATCCTCAGTCCCAGACAACCACAAATATACTTTTGGTTCCTGTAGATTTGCCCTTTCTGGAAATATGGCATCAATGAAATCTGGCTTCTTTCACTTAGTATGATGTTTTTGAGGTTCATCCATGTTCCAGCATGTATCTATGCTTCCTTCTTTTTATTACTGAATAATATTCCATTGTATGGATGTACCACATTTCATTTATCCATTCATCAGTTGATGGTCACTTGGATTGTTTTCACTTATGGGCTATTACGGTTAACACACATGTTCAGGTTTTTGTGTGGCTACATTTTTATTTGTCTTGGGTTAAACAGCAGAGGAACTGCTGGTTTGTAGGGTAAATTTATGTTTAACTTCTTAAGAAACTACCAAATTGTTTTTCAAAGCAGCTACCCCAAGGAATTCCCACCAGCAATCATGAGGGTTTCCATTTCTCCACATCCTTGTTACTGTCTTTTTGATTGCAGCCATTCTTGTAGGTATGATGTGGTACCTCATTGTGGTTTTAATTTTCATTTCCCTAATATCTAATGATGTTGAGCATCTTATGTGCTTATTAGTCATTTGCATATCTTCTTTGGTGAAATGTCTATTGAAATGCTTTGCCCCTTTGTAAATTAGGTACTTTGTCTTATTATTGAGTTATGAGAATTCTTGATATATTCTGAATGCAAGTCCTTTAATAGCTATGATTTGCAAATATTTTCTTCCAGTCTGTGTTTTGTCTTTTCATTTCCTTAATGGTGTCTTTTGAAGCACAAAGTTTTTTTGTGTGTGTGTGGAGTCCAATTTATCAACTTTTTTCATTTATGGATCATGCCTTTGGTGTTGTACCTAAGAATTCTTTGTCTAACCAAAAGCCATGAAGATTTTCTCCTACTTTTTTCCTAAAGGTTGTATATAGTTTCAGTTCTTACAGTTAGGTCTATGATCCATTTTAAGTTAATTTTTGTATATGGCATAAGGTAAGAGTCTAACTCACAACTCACCTTTTTGCATGAGAGTATCTAATTGTCCCAGCATCATTTGTTAAAAAGATTATCCTTTCCCAGATGCCTTGGCACCTTTGTCAAAAACTAACTCACCAATAAATGTAAGGGTTTATTTCTGAACACTCATTTCTGATCCATTTGTCTATACATCTGTCCTTATGCCAGTACTACACTGTCTTAATTATTTTAGCTTCATAGTATGTTCTTAAATTAGGAATTTTAAGTCCTTTCTTTAAATCTATTATTTGCCAAAATTGTTTTGTCTATTCTAAGTCTTTTGTAGTTCCATATAAATTTTAGAATCAGCTTGTCAATTTCTCAAAAAAAAAAAAAAAGCCTTCTGGAACTTTGATAGGGATGCATCAAATATATAGATCAATTTAGGAATAACTGCCATATTAACAATATTCGGTCTTCCCATCCATCAACATGGAATGCCTCTCCAGTTATTTGGATTCCCTTTAATTTATCTCAGCAATGTTTTTACAGTTTTCAGTGTAAATGTCTTTCATTTCTTTTGTTAAATTTATCCCAAAGGATGTAATTCCTTTTGATGCTATAGTCAATGAAATAGTTTTCTTAATTTCATTTTCAAATTGTTTACTGCCAGCATGTAGAAATACAAATGATTTCTGAATATTGATCTTGTATCCTGTGACCTAGCTGAACTTGTTTACCAGTTCTAGTAACTTTCTTTTTGGGGATTCTTAAGGGTTTTATACATACAGGATCATGTCGTTTGTGGATAAGGATAAAGACAATTTTACTTCTTCCTTCCTAATCTAAATACCTTTTAATATTTTTTCTTACCTGACTGCACAGGCTAAAATCTCCAGTTCAATGCTAAACAGAAGCGAACTTCTTGTCTTGTTACCAATTTTAGAGAGAAAGCATTCAGTAGTTCACCCTTAAGTATGATGTTAATTTACTATGTTTCATATATTTTCCATATATGCCCTTTATTAAGTTGAAGAAGTTCCCTTCTATACTCAATTTGCTGAAAGTTTTTATTATGAATGGGTGCTGGATTTTGTCAAATGCTTTCTGTGCATCTACTGAGATGATCATGTGGTTTTGTTCTTTATTTTATTAATATGATGTACTACACTAATTGATTTAGGTTGTTAATCCCATCTTGCAGTCCTGGAATAAATCCTACTTGGTCATAAAAAGGTATAATCCTTTTTATATGTTGCTGGACTTGGCTTCCTGATACTGTATTTTACTGAAGATTTTTGTATCTACATTCACAAGGGCCACTGGGCTGTGTTTGTCTCGTGATGTCTTTGGCATCGTGGTAATACTGGCTTCAAACAATTCGCTGGGAAGTGTACCCTCCCCTCTTTTATCTTGTGGAAATGTTTGTGAAGGCTTGGTATTAATTCTTTATATGTTCAACAGAATTTACCCATGAAGATAAGACGACCTGTATTTTCTTTGTGGGAAGATTTCAAATTACTAATCCAATTTCTTTACTTGTTGTATGTCCACTCAGATTTTCTATTCTTAAGTCAGTTTTGGTAAATTGTCTATTTCTAGGAATTTGTATATTTTATCTTAATTGTCTAATTTGTTGGCATAAAGTTGCTTATAGTACTACTTTAATTTCTCTAATATCAGTGGTCATGTCACCTCTTTCATTCTTGATTTTGGTAATTTGTGCCTTTTCTGCTTTTCTCTTGGTTAGTCTAGCTATAGATTTGTCAATTTTGTTGATCTTTACAATTAACTAGCTTTTGGTTTTATTAATCTTCTCCACCGTTTTTATGTTTCTATTTCATTCATGTCTACTCTAATCCTTATTCCCTTTCTTTTTTTTTTTTTCTTCTTGCTATCAGTTTAATTTGTTCTTCACTTCCTGGATTCATAAGGTAGAAGCTTAAGTTACTGACTTGAGAACATTCTCCTTTTATAATATAGACATTTAAAGTTATAATTTTCCCTCCTTGTACAGTAAGCATCACATTAATTTTAATATGTTGTTTTCTTTTATTCAGTTCAAAATATTTTCTAATTTCCCCTTGTACTATCTTCTTTGACCTATGACTTATTTAGAAATATCATTTAATTTCGGATGGACTGTACATGGAGAGAAAGAGGGGAGCCAAGTTTTTGATTGGAACAACTAGAAGGATGGCGGTACCCTGAGCCAAGGGACGGGGAGTGCAAGCAGAGGAGATGTGGAGACAAGAGGAGGAGTCCAGTTCTGCACCTGCTAAGTGGAAATGCCCGCTGAACAGCCCCATGGAGACAGGGAGCAGACAACTGGACAGCCAAACGTCGAGTCTAGGGAGTAGTCCAGGCTGGAGATATAAACTGAGGAGTCTTCAAGTGAAGATGTGGTAAGGTCATAGGACTGAATGACATTAACCAAAGAGTGAGCAAAGAGAAAGTTTACCATGAATGAAGTTAGACAAGTCTTCATAAAGAAGATTGGTGTGATGTTAGGTATTTTAGGATATTTAGAATTTGATCTGGCAAGGACAGAAGCCAATTCAAACATTCTATAATCCAAGGATGAGAAATAAATGTTATCATATGATACCTGTGACTAGGGGATACGTTAATGGCAGCACTAATAGATTAATTTAGGGGATAACTTCAAGAGACCTAGGTCTCAGACAGACATTTTACAATATGGACATTAATGTTAGGCTTATTCCATATATATTTAATAAAATTACAATATTCTTAAATTAAATTGTCCTTGTTACTAAAGAGCTTTACTCCCTCTCACCTATTTTCTCTATATCCACATGCCTCTCTACCAATCTGTCATTTAACATATATTTCTTCTGAAAACTATGATACCAAAGTAAAGAAGCAAAATTGTTAGCCTTCCAACCAGAGAGCCAAATAATGAAACAAAAGATAATATGCTTATCCCAAACCAGGTGTCTGAATCTCCTTACCTTATAAGTCTTTAAGAGTTTACAACACTCCATTCCTTCAAACTTCTTGTGTTGAAGAACCGGAAGACAAATATAATGCAGAAGAAAAATAGGTCAAGTGAGAGAAATTGCTTTCCAACTGACACTTGAGATTAAGTAGGAAGTAGCTGAATTAGATAGAAGAAAGACAGTTATCACCCATTCATATTGCTGCTCTTATATATCAAAGGAAGCTACTTCTAGCTTACCCTATTAACTAAGGCATTCTAGTTTCAAGGTGACACAGATTTTTACAGAAACGTCTTCCCACTTTTTACAATTTGGATCGAAACTAGAATCCCTTTAAATGAGCTTAAATTTTTCAGTAATGGTTATTCTCAAATAATGCTCCAAGAAAAACTTGCTGCTCTGGCAGAGAAAAAAAAAAGTAATCCATGAGATCTATATGTTTCTCTCACACGTATACTTCCCCCTAAACTGCCTTCTGCATACCAGAGTTAGAAATCAGAGAGAAAAGATAATTTATAGCAGGATTTTCAAATATAAATCATAATTCTTATAAATACATTAGGTTAGTTTTTCTTTTACATTTTTAGAGCCCAAAGTAATACTATTAGGGGCTACGAACTTCCAGCCCATTAGATACATGTAACATTTGATAATTTTTTTTATTATTAATAGGTCAGATGCCACAGACCAATTTGGGGCCTCAAAGATCGCTCAGATTTCTAAAGATAATGAAAATCACTTGGTCTGTCCAATGAGGTGGTACAACAGAGCAGTTAGGAGCACAGCCACTGAAATCAGGCAGCCCGACTTGAAGGTGCCTCAGTTTTCTCATCTATTGAGGAGAATAAATGAAATAATATATTAAGTGCTCTGCACTTGGCACATGACAAGCACTTAATAAACTATTGTTACTGTGAAGTATGGAATCCTTTCACCAGCTGTGGGTTGGTATTTTCAGTGCTAACAGGCTTAGCAACACAGTACATAGAAAGCAAGCAGACTGTTCACCCTATTGTCTAAAAGAGGCCTTTACTCCCATCTCTTAAGTGCAAAGTTTCAGGAGGGCAAATGGAAAAAAAAAGAAGGAAAAAGTTGTGCCAAAGATAAATAAAAAACAAGGGAAAATAATGAGAACTTTTTTTTTTGAGACAGGGCCCTGCTCTGTCACCTGGGCTCAGAGTGCAGCGGCCTCATCATAGCTCACTGCAGCCTCAAACTCCTGGGCTCAAGTGATCCTCCTGCCTCAGCCTCCCAAGTAGCTGGGGCTACAGGCGCATGCACCATCATGCCTGGGTAATTTTTCTGTTTTTTGTAGATATGAGGTCTCGCTATGTTGCTCAAGCTAGTCTCGAACTCCTGGGCTCAAGCAATCCTCCTGCTTGGCCTCCTAAAGTGCTAGGATTACAGACATGAGCCACCGCAAACATGATGAGAACTTATTTTGAGTGGTCCTGAAGGCTGAATTCTGAAACGGACGTTCACTTATTTAAGATTTAGTTGGAAAATCACAAGTTAAAGAGAAGAAATCATTTTCTTAGGATTTAGGATCTATCTAATCAAAATTCTGCCATCTAAGGTTAAGTAAGTATGTCTGTAAGCTATTTAAATAATTATGCCTTAAATTTTTGTTAAAGGAGTACTTAACTTATGAGTAAACATAAATTGATTTCAAGAAAAAGAATATTGGCAATATCTTTTTAAAATCCTCTTATTTCCAGAGTTCCCCCTAAAGGAGAAGAGAATAGTAAGTTTAGTGTATGCTAACCAGACAGTCTGGATTGGCCAGGCTAGTTTCTAAAGATTGTCATCAAATCTATGAAAGACAAACCAGGAATTATTTTGTAACTTTTCTATTGTACCTAAAATTTTAATGTCCATAAGAAATGTCACATATTATTTCTTCACAATTTGATCAGCAGCACTTACTACCAGTGCCCCGGGGCCTTAAGAAAAGGAACTGCCCATCCCTACAGATACCCACAAAAAAAGGCAGCATAAGGAGCCCCAGTGGTCACAACTGTTAAGATGGACTCACGTTCCTAACTCCCCTCAAATCTGCAGATGCAGCCCCACATGCTGGGCTGACTAGTTGAAAATATGGTTGTTTATTATCCTAAAAGACTGAATATGGGAGAAAAGTGCTCACTTATCAATCCCCTCTTTTCCCCCCTTGACTTGTGGAAGCAACATCTCTGAAGAAACAGACGACTCAAAATAAAACTGAAATTTTAAATCTTAATTTCTACAAAATACTTTAGATATTTTAGAAATTACAAAGATGAACATGTTAAGATTCCTGCTAACAAATAACTCAAATCTAAAGAAATGGCTGGGTGCAGTGGCTCATGGGGAGGCTTAGGCAAGAGGACTGCTTGAGGTCAGGAGTTCGAGACCAGCCTGAGCAAGAATGAGACCCCATCTCTACAAAACATAGAAAAATTAGCCAGGTGTTGTGGCAGCACCTGTAGTCCCAGCTACTCAGGAGGCTGAGGCAGGAAGATAGCTAGAGCCCAGGAGTTTGAGGTTACAGTGAGCTACAACACCACCACTTTACTCTACCCAGGGTGACAGAGCAAGACTCTGTCTCAAAACAAAAAAAAAAAAAAGAAAGAAAGAAAGAAACTAAAGAAATAATCAAAATAATAAAGGTTTTTTTTTTTTTGCAAAGCAGTAATCTGCAATGGACTATGCTAAGATTTTAAAGTCTAAATTGAATAGGAAAGAATAAATAACAATGCTCGATCAATTAAATACAAAACCATAATATATACAAAAGTACAACAGTGGCTGAGATTCTTCTTTGTACCTGACTATGGTAAAACAAAAAATATTTTTATTTGTTTTAAAGTCTACCCACCCCACTCTGCAGGAGTAAAAAAGAATCAGTTATTCTTTAAGTTTAAGGAATCCATTAAAGTTCTAGTAACTTCAACACAACTACAACTAACACTGCTGTACTATTTATGTTATAATTGGATCTTATGTTTCTTTGAAATTTTGAAGAGTTTTCTGTCAATACCCATATCCATAAAGTTTACAATATATCTGGGACTGTTACATAAAGTCTGAATTAAGAATTTTTTATGGGTATGATACTAAGAAAATTCAATTTCATTGACAGTATTCACCGTAATTAACAGCAGAACCCTATTATTACAGGGCTCATTACATACTTGGATTTATGCTGTGAGTCAAATCTCTACCCCAGAACACAACCTCATACAATAAACTCTCCTAAAATTGTTACCTATGTGTCATCTTTCCCCATCAGCATCTAAAAACAACACAATGTGTATATTTAACCAAACATTTTAACAAAGCCTCTCTGGCATTCTAGGAGCAGCAGCGAGAGTAGTATCATTGTGTCCTGCTGATTCTTCCTAGTACCTTTTCATTCTGACCCTGCCAGTATGCTCGTCCAGGCTTGCATCACCTTACACAGACAACTACAACAGCCATAGTTTTAACGCTATATCTCTGCTCAAGGAAGTTTCTAATCTACCACTTGGTCATGTCATGACCCTCAACAACCATCAATTGTTCCTAACAAGCCAAAGAATCACGGTTCTACCAGATATGGCCCCTTCTAAAGCTTACTGCGAACACAAAACCTCTACTTACAGCTAGGCCTCAGTGCTCACTTATTCAATAAATATATCAAGTCCCAACTATGTCCCAGCCATTAAGTTACACACTTTACAAAATGTTCCCCATTTGTCTCTCCTTGTAGACTATTCCTTCCATCCAAGCAAACTCTACCAATCTTTCGGAACCTATCCAACCCACATGCCTCTTCTCTCATATGAATGACTGGGCACTATTTCTTCTCGCATTTTCCAAAGTCCGTCCCATTGAAATAAAAGGTGGTATGAAGGGAAAACAACATTCACTGGTCACATAAGCTTGGGAAATACTGGACTAATAAAGGTAAACACATTTCTTTGGCTGCTGGAGTTCTCAGAGCATCCAATATTTTGATATGTATCCTCAAGACAGTAGATTTGGTATATGGCTATATAATTATATATTACCTCAGATTTTTATTAATTTTTAAATATATGTATGTGGCTTCCTTCACAACATTTATTGCTATCTCTCTTTTTCAAACAACTTGTTTGGTGTCTGTCTCTCTCCCTTCCACTAGTACGATAGCTCTGGGAGGGGACAGAAAAGCCAATCTCCTTCACTGTGGCAACTGAACACAGAAAGCATAAAGTTTTGTGTGAGAATGATGTGACCAGGCTTGGGCTTTAGAAGACAGTACAGTGAATGACAAAGAGCTCAGGCACTGGCATCAGAGGCCCTAGACAACTGATTTTGGGCAAATTATTCAACTTCCATCATCTATAACTCCTCATCTGTAAAATGAACACAACAACAGTACCTAACCTACAAGTTACTGTTGAGGAATGGACGAGTTCATACACACAAAGTGCTCAGAATGCATTCAGTTAATACTAGCAGCTGGATCAGTGGGACACAGAACAAAAGGAGAGACTAATTAAGAAGCTATTAAAATAATCCAAGCTATTTCCACATGTGACGGCTTTGAAGTATATGTTTGAGTTTAAATTTTGGCTTCACCTCCTATAAGCTGCAGATATTGTGGAAATTACTTCCTTCTCTGTGCCTCTGTTCGTTTATCTATAAAATGGTAATAATAAAAGCAACCACTCCGCAGGACTGTCGTGAGGATTAAATAAGATAATACTCATGTCCTTGGCATACTATCACAAAGTAAATGCTCCAAGATTATTTTTAAATGGAGATCTGGTTACCTGAGAGGATGCTTTCTAACCTCTCCCACTCCCAACTCACAATTCCCAATTGTCCTCAGTGACTCAAAGGTACTTGGTCCCACAAAGGCATCACTTCTTCCCTCGTGGTGCATCAGCCCACAGCCTCCTGAGGAACAAAGACTGTCAAATTCCCTCTCTACACTCTTGGCCCCTCCCCTCTGCATTTCATATTTCACATGTAGCGTGAGAAAAATATAATGTGATCCAAGGAGTAATTTTACATCTCCCCCACTGTAATTTCTGAACAACTCTGTTGTCAACATCTTCTCACAGCAAGAATGGTTGGAAAGGTGATAGCGTGCCTATGTTGCCATTTCCCCATTTCAGATCTTAGTTTAATTCCTGGTTGTTATTTTAACTTAGGTTTTCCCTGCTTATTAGAAGAGTAATTAAAAAGAAATTATCTTTGTGAATAAAAAGTAAACAATACCTTTGCTGGGCTCAATCAAGCACCTGATTTTAGCTGTGAGATCCTATTCTTAATAAGCTAGATGGCACATATAAAATGAATTAAACAAAGCACACACTCCCAAATAACCACTTTGGCACTAACCTCCATTTGGCACTAGTCACTTTCGTCAAGACAATCTGCATGTTAGTAAAGGACTCAACCACAGACAGGAGTTATCTAATTGCTGTGAATAATCTGACTTGATATTGAGATAAGGTAGGTCTGCAGTTCAAGCCTTCTGAGGAAGGATGTTACAAAGATATAAGACTGTTAATTTCTAAAATGGCCTGAAGAAGGAAAACAGAGGAGGTCTTCAGATTAAAGAGAAAAGACCTGTTCAGGTGTCTGTATTCTGGAGAACCACAGGGGATCACCTGGATCTATACAATAGATGTTGGTCACAGAAAACACTATAAGCTTATAATGATGCTGAGCTGACATACACTTTCATTTTTGTGCAAAAAATTTAAAAATTTGTGTTAAAGAAGTTTATGAGGAAAGTAAAGTAGAAACTGAGCCACGTCAGACCAATCTATCCCACAGGCTCTCTAGAAGACAGATTCGAGGTGACTTCCTGGGCCACATACACTGTGTGTGGCCTAGTGGCCTGGTGATCAGAAGTGTCTCCAGACAAGTTGTTCTCCAACAGAAAAATGTTGCAACAAAAAGGCAAATAAAGAGGGAGACAGTGGGACAGACAACTCTATACTCCTTATATTCAAATCCACTGGCCCACAAGAGGGCCATATAGTCATATATAAGCAGACATACATTCTTGCCCATCCTTAATCATTACTACATTTTAGAAACAAAGTCCCAATGCATAGCTGTAACTCAGAGAGACACAGGGAATATTACGAGTTCAAAACAGCAGTGAATGCTGCTTTCCCAAAGCCATTTCTTCTGCTGTGGTTTGCCACCACGGAGGGCTCAGGAGAGTGCGAACAACTATCTGTGCTACAGCAGTGATGTTTTATGGCTGGATGCCCAGATTGTCTAGCTCTGCACACAGCTCTATAGTCTGTTGAGGGCTACAGAGGAAGAATGCATGCTTAACAAACAGCTCTCCATCCCTGCAATAGTTTCTTCAGTCTCTGAAAACACCTGACATCAAGAAAAGAATTCATTTTTAGTAAAACTCCAAAACTGGCACAAAGGGTAGGGATTTTCACCATGTTTTTAACATGTAAAACCTTTTTATATACTAGTTGGAGAATTAAAAAATATATACTCTGATTTTCATTTAATAAGTTAACAGTTCAGATGCATAATCTGTACAACAGAAAACTTGATTATTTTGAGTTATTCAAACAAGTTCACTGGGCAAGAATTATACATTCTTTGGTCTCATTATCACATATACACTCCCCACACAAGGTTATATAGTTATTTCTGACAAGTAACCTTTAGATTTTTAAGTAATTGTATTCTTGAAAAGTTGTGTATAAGCTGAAAATTTATAATGCATCTCTATTGCATTAAAGTCTATTTAAAGAAAGCTTATCGTAATATCATTTTGTAAAGAATGCTCTCCTCATGACTGAACAATTATTTAAAAGCTCATCTGTAAAAATTTAGATAGTCATAATTAGACTGGCTTATAGCAAAACCATGTAAAATCTACCTGCCAAAATATTAGCCAGTTCTTGACATTCTGCTTTCCCTACTCAAATCTATGGCCTCTTCAAACAAAATTATTAAGATGTTAAGTATCTTCATTAAGCAACTAAAATCCAATCACTTTCACTGTGAATCCAGTTGCCATGCAAAGGAACCTAGAGACTGAGTCACCAACACTCTTCACAAGATTTCCTTACTGCTCACAGAAAACACTGGAAGGCCCTCTGAGATAGAGCTGGAGGAGAAAAAATCCATTTGTCTCAAAATCATGAGAAAGAAGCCAAAACAATTTCAATCAAAACAAAACAAAAGAGATAAAAACAAAGTTACCTGGTTCTTCCCTGCTTACATGGAAACTTTCATGCTCTGCCTGTTCAGGGCTCCACCTCCTGCTCCCTCAACCTACCCTTCTCCCGTTCTAAGGGCATCTAGAAATCTGTCCCTGGTCTCCTCTCTGTTTCTCATGCCTTCCCCATGGGCTTCAGCTGCTCTGGCAAAGTAATTTTTGCTTCCTCCATCCCCAAATCTTAATTGTCTCCTACGTTATTCGGATATATGGAATAGCCTAGACTTCACTGCCAATCTATTGTCTTTCTTAGAAAATCTTCTCAAATATCACCCTAGCACAATAAACTCTGACTGAGTGGTAAACAGTAATTTAAAAATAAGCATGCAATCTAATGAATCCAATTCCTACAGGGGAAGGCCCCAAAGACCCCAAAACAGTCTTTAAAGTGATTCTTTGGCCTTAAAAGGTAAGTTGTTAGGAAACTTACATGATGCCAAAGACTCTATATACTCAAATCAAATAGTGGATAAATAAACTGACTTTCACTAGTAGTCTTTTTAAAAATGTCAAGTTGGCCTCACTTTCCCGGGTTGAGCAAGAATAAGTTTACAGTCAGGACCTCATCCCCTCACTTGGAGTTGGGAGGTAATGCAAATATCCCATTCTCAGCCAGTACTGCAGGAATTTTATCTTTCATTTCTTTCTAACTAAAAGCTCTCTTCACTAAGGAAAAAGGCTATCCTACTCCAGCCCTGACCACCTCCCCTGGCTTGGTTTTGGAAGTGAGACAGATGAAAGCATTTGGAAAAGCACAAATTTATAAGTAAAGCCGGCTGTTTAACAAAAAGGTGGTGGTGGTGAGAAATACTATAATTTAAAGTTTCATACAATCCCCAAATGACTTATTTTTTAATCATTGAATGTCAAATAAAACAGTTTATCCCATTTTCCCTTCACAATCATCATCCTAATGGCAACTATTTATTCCAAAATTCCTGAGCCAACTAAGTATAAATACAAATCTGTTACAAAATAATCTTTGTTAAAGTGTTAAAACAGTATGCTACTTGAAAAAAATAACAATAAACATCATAAGGAGGAAAATCTGAAATCAACATATACATATACTCCAGGTTACTACCAGAATATTTAAATGCCAGATTCCAAAGTGAAATTATTAAGATTAAATCTTGCGACAATCTCAGTGTCAACCTTACTGAATTTCATACCTTAATAGTAAAACCAAGGTAATGGTCAGCAAGGTCTGTGGTTTGGACAAGAAGCATAGCGGTAAAGAGTTAAAATCATATGCTTACAATAAAACCAAGTCTATGTGTATTTACATTCTACTGTTACCATTTTCTGAGCTATTAATTTCTCCTTGACCCAATGTATGAAAGAAAAACAGATTCTAAGAATCTCTATTCTAATGAAAATATTAAAAACTTTCCGTAGGGGGAGAAAAAAAAAACCTCTTAGCATCAGTAAACAAAGTTACAACTATTCACACCATTACTCTGTTTTGTAAACACAAACAAAAAAATTAATTTAGATAATATAACTGAACTAGTCAATTTAAAAACCTCATTTTGCATTCTTTTTCCCAACAAAGCATCCTGGAGGTGCTATACTGAAAAATGTTCAAAGACTATCACCACCTCTGCTGTTCTGGAATAATGTAAATTTCTTCAAGGTGCCCTGTGCCAACCAAGTTCATCTGACCTGGGGCCAAGTTTTATCATTTATTCTTTCACATAGCACTGAAGGAAGTCTGGAATCCATGAATGTAATTGTCAGCACCACCTCCACATTTCAAACTGGCCAGCACTGTCTTCTGAAATCACTCAAGCCACGTTTCCACTGTGTCAACTCATTCACAGTTATTCGATTCTAAATGTAGGAAATAACTTGCATAGAATAAGCCTTATGCAGGGTCAAGCTACATTCAGAGATGTATCACCTCTCAGGGATAGTCACAAGCTGGCCGAAGTACATCAACGTGAACACCAGATACATGAGAAAAAACCGAACCTGGGCAAACACAATGGATGATGCCAGTAAGAAGACTCCAACTTGCAACTCCTTAAAGACGCTTAAGTTGGACATCTACAGAGCACCATTTTGAGCTCAGAATCTGCAATTCACGCCTAGAAATAACCGAGCAGACCACTTAAATGGAGGTTTCATCTGGCAGAGGTAAAGGTTTGAGACAACTCAACTAATTACGTACAGAAGCACCAATACCATCAGATGCCTTCAAATGCAATAGGTGCAGCCAAGATCTAGCGGCTCCTCCTCCCTACCTCCCAGCACAACATCCAGGCAGCAATCCTTCATCTTTGCTAACATTCCTGAAGCGCCGTTTAACGTGCATGCCGATTCTTTTTTCGCCAGGTTAACACACAGCGAACCCCTCTATTCATATCTGCACATTTTAATAGCTACGAATCAATTAGTTAAATCTCATCCACAAGGTAAAGGTGCAAATAAGACATCGCTTAAGCAGAGGTGCCAATGAGGCGCTCGGGTTGCGTTATCTGATAACAGGGCAGATGCTGGACGGCTCGTTTTCCTCATACGCATCACTCCGCAGTCCGCAGGACCGTTAGGAATCCACCTGATTCCAGACCCGCAAAAAGCCCAGGGGTCCTTTTCTGCTCAGCCAAAGAACGCCCTTGGTTTTCCTCTTCCCGCAAACAACGGGGCTGGAGCCCTAAACCGAAGCACCGCGGCTTCGTGCATGCCATCAGAAATGCAAAATCTGCGGGCGCCCGTTCAGAGGACCGAATTTCACCCATTGCATTAATTTAAATGGGGGGGGGGGCTGATCTATTTTCGAACTATCCATTCCAATCACGTTCAATTATGCTGCACACGAGACGTTTGCACAGCTCCCCGGCACACGCACACGCGCCCGTCCCCGGGCCGCTCCCGCGGCACCCTCCTCGGCCGGCAGGCCTGGCCAGGGGGTCGCTCGAGGCCGGCGCCCGCTCCGGCTCGGCTCGGCCGAACAAAGGGCCCGCGAACCTCCGGGCAAAGTTGCCGAGGCGAAGAGGTGGCGGGCGGCCGCGCTCACCTGGGCTCCGTCCCCGGCGGCGGCGGCGGCGGCGGCGGCTCCGCGGGGCTCCGGCGGCGCGGGCCTGGCGGCGGCGGCGGCACGAACGACCGGGCGGCCTCGGGAGCTCTCGGGCGGCGGGGGCCCGCTCAGCGCCGGCGCCGCGGGCTCAGGTCCCGGCGCGGGCGGCAGCGGCGGCGCGGGCGGGTGGGCGGCGGCGCGTCCCGGCAGGTCCAGGTCCGGCCCCGGCGACGCCGCGACGCGCCTCCTTCTCGAGCCGACGGGACGCGGCTCTGGCGCGGCCCCGGTCCGAGGCGGCGGCGGCTGCGGGCGGCTGGGCGCGGGGCCGCTCCGCTCCCTCCGCCTCCGGCTCGGGCAGGCCCGCAGCGGCGGCGGCGGCGGCGGCGGGAGCGCGGCGGGCGCGGGGGCGGCCCTCTCAGGGGGCGGCGGGGGCGGCCTGGGCGGCGCTCAGGGCTGCGCGGCGGCGGGGCCGGCGGCGGCGGCTGCGGCTCCCGGGGCCGTCGCGCTGAGGTGCGGAGCTGCCACCGCGGCCATCTTGTTGCTCTAACTGACAAGAACCCCCCTCCCCCCGCTTCAACCAGACGGGGCGCTCGCGCCCCCTTCCCCGCCCGGCGCTGGCCTCCAACAGGAAGTCGTCCCGGCCCCTGGCACGTGACTCCCACCGCATCTGCATACCGGAGGGCAAACTGGCCAATCGGCGCTCCGCGCTAGGGCTCCGCCCCCGCGCGCCCCTCCCCGGCCCATTGGCTCGTCGCAGCCACGCCACGCCTCCTCCTTTCCCCTTAATACCCGCCCGCGCCAAGGCTCCCCAGACCGCGCGGGGAACGCGCCAGGGTGCGAGCGGCGGGAGCGCGCCTGTCCCGGGAACTGGAGCTCCTCCCGGGCGTGCGTGGAGACCTGCGCAGCGTCTTTGCCGGTCGCTGCCTGCCCTCCCGCCTCTGAGTACGGTGGCTCCGCGGCAGCGCGCCGGCTGGAGGGGCGCCGACTGAGGTGTGCTCGGTTCTCCAGGCCAGCTTTGCGTGGTGTCTTCGCCCGGCGGCGCTACTTCCCTATGCGGCGCCCGGCGCCCGCTACGGCGCGCGTCCGGCCCGTGCCGTGCACACGCCTTGCACCTCCCCTCCTTGCACACACGTACCCGAGCTGTCTGGGCCCCGGCGCGTCCGGCCCGCCTTTGCGCACAGCGGCTCCCCTTGCGCACAGCTGCTCCCCGGGAAGCCCCCAGCTACGGGCAAAACAAGCCTCGCTGCGAAGCAGCCCCCCGGGGAGACGTCTCTCTCCCCGAGAGCAAAAACTCCCACCCTGCCGCACTAACAGAACAGCCCGTTGGGGCCAAGCCCGGGCGCCCCGGCCCTACACACCCCACGGTTCCTTCCCGCCGCGATCCTCCGTGCCGCGGCTCCTCTCCGACATGCATTATTCATTAATGGTAGGTAAGATCAGGCGCAATGTGCAATTGGCAAAGTCCCTTTTTAACTTCAGTTCAAGCCACGAAAAGGTTTGGAAACCAAGAATTTTCTCCATTGCCGTGAAAGGTGGTGGGAACAGGCTCGCTTCTCCCCGTCGTGCGGTGCAGGCTCGGTGGTGCCGCTTCAAGTTGGTGCTAGAAGGGGCCGTTCCCTGCCTACGTGTCCCCATCTTGCAGGGGAGACAATAACACTCGCACTTTCGCAATGCGATGTGGTGACCGCGAGTGTCATGCTTTGAAACGTCCGTGGATGAAAGAGACACAACAAATTCCCCGCTCTCGTGTCCCTTCAGGGTCCCACGAGCTCCGAAGGCTTCTTTCTTCTCACTGCCATGTTTTAAGCCCTCCCCGGTAGTCAGATGCACAAACCACTCTCCAAAGTCGTCTTCAAATGCCTGTTGTGTATTTCCTCTCCCGAAAACCCACATCCCTTAGAAAGGATCTGAAGGCAAACGGAGCTGACATGGAGGCTTCTGCCTTTTCTGTCCAACATTGTATTTACATTAATTTAATTCTCGACTGCAGAGAACATGGATCTTTTGTGTTTCCCAAAGGTAGTGGTAACATTGCATGCTAAAGGAGGGAGTGCAAAATGACATCTTCAAAACATGCAGCATCCAGAAAGACGATTGCTAAATAAATGAAGAACGGGGGTATCTGGGTGGACCAATCATTGTAATAAGCAGAACTTCACTTTTTGGAAAATTGAACCAAAATTGCATTTCTGATAATGTCCTTGATGTTGAATTTGTGACGCTGACCTCTCAGCTCCTGGCTGTCTGATTCCCTTCATTATTCTCCTCCCTCAGCGTAACCAGGCAAAATAGTTGTATGCTCTTATTCTCAGCCTCTGAATACCTGGAAGAAAGGCAGCACCATAGACACTGTATTTCCTGAACCCCAAATTAGACTCATGGTTTGGCATGTTGACTTGTGACAGGAGAGAGAATGTTTGAAACCAGAGTTGACCCAGAAATGTTGAGGCCATGAGTCTGGAGGTTGCAGATGACAGTGTCCCTTATTAGTGGCTGTTTGGACTGATAATGTATAAGTAGTAAAATGACTGCATTCATATTTGGGGTCTGTCATTCTCAGCCCTGCTGCCACCACCTCATATCTAAGGCATAAGTTGATAATCTATAAAAAATGGGCAGAACCAACAAAATTACATTTAAGAGGATTAAATGTTAAATGTAGCTCTTAACTTAAAAAGACAACTAATTAAGGACAGATAGAGAAGACCTGGCTGGATACGAGGTCATGTAAAAATATTCTAGTTTTAGGTGACTACATGCTCAACAGGGCTAAAGGGGGGAAATGGTTTGTTATTAATACAAAATATATGACCTGCTTTAAAATAGGTGTTCAGTTCAAGAGACTGTACTCTGAGCTGGTCAGATCCCAAATGAAGTATTTTGGACACTATGTTGTGAGAAAGAAATTGACAAAGTTAGAAATTGTCTCAGGGATACAACTAGTTGTTGATGGAAATCCTCAATCTTTGAGCAATGGCTAAAGGAGCTGAAGAGATTGGTATAGGGAGGAAGAGACAGGCAGGACAGGATGACTGTCTTCAAATATTTAAGAAACTCCTATGTACAAATAGGCAAAGATCCTAGCACTTCTGCCAGACTCTACAGTCACACACACCAACCCTGGCCCAGTGGGAGGGGATGTAGGGTGTCAACACCAGGAAGTGGAGCTCACTGGGGCTGTCTTGGAGGCTGGAACCCTAAAAAAAAATCCACATTGAGATACAAACACCAGGAGGTCACTCAGGCTCATTACCAACACACACACAATCCAAATTCATGGCTCAGCAAAATTCAGATCATGACCTATCCTGGCCTTAAAAGTTCTCACTGAATTGTAGACAAGCGGGGGCGGGGCAGGTCTGCTGGGAATGCCATGTTTTGGGGATTCCCTTCACCTTCCTGGGCCCCATTTCCCTTTTCTTATACCAATGTGATGGACCCACATTATGAAGGTCCCCTCCAGCTCCCAAACTCTATGACACAGGAATTCAGTTTCAGTGGTTTAGTGAGTGGATGGCTACAGGAAGAGAAAGTCCTCAAAGGGGAGGTGGCACCTGTACTTGAAAAATCCCACTGTATTTAGATGGATGGAACATGTCCCATTCAATGTCCAGAACTAAGTGAGAGAGGTGACAGCAAGATCTGGTGGCTGGGATTATAGAAGGTTCCTATCAGGAGACAGAAACCAAACAGTCTGGGTGAGTGTACCACTGGGGTCAGCGGAGCTTTGGGATGTGGCTCCATAGCGGGTGAAGGTGGCAGAGATGACTCCACCAAAATCCATACTGCTCTTCTACAGTGTGGATTGTCACTGATCAGAGGCTATCCAGCCAGGATTACAATTCCCAGAACCCCCTTCTCATCTAGGCAGGACAAGTGACCAAGTCTGGACAAAGGAAGGTGAGCAGAAGTGACACGATTCACTTCCACACCAAGGCGATTCGGGAGGCAGTGGTGCTTTCTCCTCCAGCTCCTCCCCTCCTGCCTGGATGCAGAGGACCCAGTAGATGGAAGAGCCTCCTAATGAAAAGGGCCTGTGTTCTTGAACTTCAAGAGGAGGAAAATTTAAAAACCAGACTGGATAAGTGAAAAATGCACTTGTGTTAAGCAAATCCATTGAGAGGTTGGGGCTTGTTTGTTATAGCAGCTACCACCACCCTAATGCATAGTAGGAAACCTTTGTAAAGTCTTTTTGTAGGGATTTCAAAAGAAAAATAGTCTTGGGAAGATGACTATGCCATGGATAGTTAGGATGGTGTAAAAAGGGGAGAGAAATACTGAAGGCAAAGAAATTAGGAAGTTGTTATAGGGGTTGCAACATGTATCATGTGAAGACACACAGCATCTCAGCTCTGCTCTGCTTTGGTGGCAGGATTCGTAGAAAAGACAAAAGTAACGATAACCTTTTATTCTTTACTCATTACATGCTAGGTGTTACACTATACACTTTAGATATGTTACCTCATTTAATATTTTTAGTTCTTATTTAATTTTTTCTCTTGCTACATTGTATGCATTAAGAACTATTTTAAAAAGCAAACCAATCCATGTATTATATATAGTTTAAAAAGGCAATTACATATTACTAGTCTTGAAAGAGAACAAACAAAAAAGCCCAGTCTCACGCCTCCCACACCTCCACGCTCTCGGTTTCTACCCTCAGAGGCAACCACTTTCGAATCCTTCAGCGATTTCTTCTCCATTTGCCTGTTTCTAAATAATAGGCTTATCCTCTTCCTTTTTGATTTTTCTGTTTTACCATCATGACTTCCCACTCTAGAGGATGAGAATTTGTCTCTTCTATACTCCCTGCCATCATCCCACATATCTCCTTCCTCACATGGATAAGGTTTCAACGTCAGAAGTGGGAGGGAATTTTCTAGACAGGCAAAACAAACAGTGATAGTAAGAATAATACCTAGGTTATCCCTAGAGGGTTAGAAGGGAACAAAGCTAGAAAAATAGGTTGGAACCAGAGCATGGAGAGCCACCATGCTAGGAAATGAGAACTTAATCTAGTGGGCAGTGGGAGCCACTGAAAGTTTAAGGTAGAGAGTGACATGAGAAAAGCTGTACTAGGGCATGATTATCCAGGCAGTATCTGTAGGACGGATCAGGGCAGGGATCATACACAGTCCAAACCATTGGTTGTTCACTCATTCCTTCATTGATTCATTCATTCCTCCATTCACTTATTCTGTCAACTTGCTCATTTCCATTCACATGTGAGCCCTGGTTAATGCTGTCTCTCCTACTGGACCGTAGCTGCCACACTTACGCTTTGGATTGTTGCTCTGTCTCAGCGCTGGCCCAGTGCCTGGCACACTGTAGGCGTTTAATAAATGTTGAGTGAAGGAAAGATGGATATGGTAAGGTGGAGATGAGTAGGGTGGTAGCCATGAAGAAATTGCTGGAGGCATTTTAGAGAGACACAAACTTGGTCACTAAGGAGATGGGGGTGTCAAAGTGACTCCCAACATGAGCCTGGGTGAATGATGGTTTCAGGAGTGGGAATGGGAGGGTTTGAGGGGGGTCAGTTAACTTTCAGATGAGAGTTTGTGTTTAATAATATTTGACTAAACAAATCACATACTACTTTAAGTCTGTTATTAAAGTCGACCAAGGGAGCCTCAATCCAGTTTCATCCAAGCCGTTTCCTCCCTTTGTTATCCCAGATGGCACGAGCTGAGCCCAGACGCCCGCTGTGCTCCAACAGGGGGGCTGGATTCCCACTGGTTTCCTTCTGGCCGTTTTATGAAGTGCCCAACTGATGCCACCTGAGCAAATCGTGCCCACTTGATCACCCTTATATCCCCAGTGTGTGTGGTGTATAACAGGTGCTCAATGAATGTTTGTTGGATGAATGAGTGACTTCCTGTATCAGACATAACTGGCTTACCTCTCTGCCTGGGGGCGTCCGGGAGGTGCCATCATGGTGACACTAGAACTGAAGAGGAGGTGTGCAGCAGAGCAATGCGGGCGGGGCCTGCGTTCCGGGCTCGGGTTCCCTATGCATAAAGGTGAGGAAGCCGGTCTGAGCAATGGAGGCAGATTCTGTCTACCTGGTAATTTGGGGAATGGAAAATAATCTGACCTTCCACACTCAGCTGCAATTCTTGCTAAAATTAATATGCTGAAATTTCTGAAGAGCCAGAGAGAGAAATTCACTGGCTGATTGCTGCTGCCCAAGCCCCAGATTTCAATCAGTGGATACACTGAAAGTGAGAGCAGGTCCACCTGGAGCCAGTCACGGCGTTGCCGGTCTCCTGGGACATAAGTGTGCTTCCCTCCTCCTGGGGACAGGCCCTGCCCTTAGACCCGTGGGAAGAAGCTCCAGGGAGGTGCCTTGTGTCATTGCTCAAAGTCACCTCTGGAATGAAGCCTTTACTTTGGAAAGTGTGATTCTGGGAATTATCACTGAAATCTGTCTCATCTACAGCTGTGCTTCAAAGATCAATGTCCCTTGGAGATGAACGGAATTGGGATTCCAAAATCTGTTACAAGAGTCCATCTTTCTTCAGGGAGACAGCATGAGGTACCCTGTAAACACGTTCCCACAGGGCGCTGCTCACGTTGAACCCCACAGAACAAAATGAGTATATTCTGGTGTGTGTGTGTGTGCACACGCATGTGTGTGCATCTCTAGCCAGAAGTGGGGGAAAAAAACCCAACACCAAAACCGGGTGAAATTCAGAGGTTGCCAAACCTCTCAGTTTGGCATCTGGTATAATCTGAAGTTGGCTAAGTGGTCCTGGGTGTTCATCTCTCGTGACCTGGGCCGGGTTCCCAGCTGCCTGTCGTCTGACCATGGGTGTCACGTGACCCTGCAACACGGAAGAGGCCGGATAGTGAAGTTCCCACCCTATTCTCTCACCATGGCAACCACTTGCTTGTTTATTTTTGCTTATTTTATTCTTCCCTTCTATAAAATAATACACACACTCTTTATGAAATGATACAGAAATTATCAAAAGTTGGAGAGAAGAAAAATATCACATTGTCCCTCAAAGAAGCCTCTGCTAACATTTGAAAATATTTCCCTCCAGACTCATATCTTAGCATAATTTTAAAAAAGCCCCATAGCTATGTTTATACTCTACAAGTTGCTTTGAATTACTCTGTGGGGAAAAGAGAAACATGTTTAGTCTAGGAGTAAGAAACTTTTTCACCTTATAATCTTCCATGTTATTACAATAAACTATAAAAACCAATTTAATAGAAGGCACACTGTTTTATCTAATGAATTTGCCATAATTTACATAATGAATCCCCTATTAGACATTAGGTCTAGGATGTTCAATCCAAGTCCTCCTCTCTGATTGAACCCGGGATTGTGGCTATCACCTGATGATGCTGAAGATGATGATGGTGATGGTGCCTTCCTAGGGGCCAGCGTTGTTTTGCCACAGGTGTATTTTAGCAAAACCACCTCCCTGGCTTTGCTCCACCCGTTTGCAATTGAAATTTGCCCCAGAAGAACAGGTTTTGGTAACTGTGGCATTTATTTGGGAAAATCTTATTTCTGTTAATCTTTATTTTTACAGCAGGCAAAATAAGTGGGTCAGCTTTCTTGAATGAAAGCAGTTTTGATGTTGCCTTCGGGGATCTCTGCCACTGGGCAGAGCTTCTTTCTGGGGCTCGTGAAGGCCCCGTGTTCCCTCTGTGGCCAACCCGTGGTGGCAATAGATACCTGTCGTTGGGGAGCGTGCAAACATACCCCTGCTGAACCAGGAAGCCTTTGGCAGCCTAAGTTTACCTGCTGCCCCTTCCAAACCCAACTTCCTTCTCTGGCTCTGCAGGGAGGAGATGCTACAGGAGCTCAGAGACAGCACCCCACGGGGTCAGTGGAGCAACACCGCAGGGAACAGGGTTAAGACCCGCACTCTCCCAGCTCCCAGCTGGAGCGCCAGACTGCCAAGCGGGAGAAAATCTCTCCAGAATCCTGTAAGTGACTAGCCTGGGCTCCTCTGTGCAAAGACCTGTGTCAAAAGATCCAAGACACTTCCCTCCACTGTCTGGACACAACTGGGCCTTTGTGTGTTGGGGTCAAACACGGTTCCTAATTGGCAGCATAAACAATGGGCCTCTGTGTTTGTTCCCGGAAGACAACACAGTTCTGCAGTGATGACACGTGTTTCGATGTACAAAAAAAAAAGTGTCAGAGCCTGACATTTCAGCAAAAATCTCTTTGGAGAATCCTGTACTTATCACTAAAAGACCTTGTTAGACATCGTCCCAATGGCTGCGGCAACCACCCCCCACCACTCGGCAGGCCACGGTCCCTTTGTAGAGATTCTGTGAGCCCCGGAGACCGCTGGGTGCGGAGTGGCACACAGTGCAGTGATTAGCAGCATGAAAGGTTTTATTGGGCTTCATTTAAGGGTCTTTTCTGCCACAAAGTGCCTCCATCCTGGGCTCCTACTCAAAGCGAACACAATAGCGGTCAGGAAGAAAGCAACCTCTCTTTCTGAGCATGAACGCCCCAGCAGTGGCCTTTGGGGAGGTGCAGTGTGCAGGGCCTTCACACGACGGGGCCCTGCAGACAGGCAGATGAGAAGACACCTGCAGCCAGGCCGTTGGCACAGGCAGGGGTGGCGCCCATGGCTGTTTGCGGTAGAAACTTTGAGGAGTGGAGTCCCCAGGTGCACCCTGGCACAGTAACCCGTCACCCCCAGCCCGCCCTTCGCAACCCGACTCTGGCAGCCCGTTGAGGCTGGGAGGAGGGCAGAGGCAGAGCCAGCCGCTGTGCCTTGTGCACGGCTGTGTTAGTCAGGGTTCTCTGGAGAAGCAGAGTCAATAGGAGACAGAAAAAGAGAGGGACTTATTTTAAGGGATTGGCTCACGTAATGGTGGGGCCAACAAGTGTGACATCTGCAGGGCCGGCAGCAGGCTGGAGACCCAGGGAAGAGGTGATGCAGCAGTCTTGATTCCGGGGGCAGCATTCCTTCTTCCTCGGGGGCTTCCGTCTTAAGGCCTTCACCTGATTGGGTGAGGCCCAAGCACATTATGGAGGGGGATTTGTTTTACTCGGAGTCCGCTGATTTCAACATTCATTGCATCTAAAAAATCTGAAAAATGCCTTCACTGCAACATCTGGGCTGGTGTCTGACCGTACACTTTAGCCAAGCCAAGTTGTCACGTAAAGTTAACCAGCACAACCACCCAGGTGCTCGGGGTGGTGGCACCTAGGAGCTGGTCTCTCGGTATCTGCAGACTGTAGAACGAGTGACTAGGTGTGCCCAGCCTGGTTTTCCTCCACAGGACCTACTCCCATCCGACATTCTGTGTGCTTTAATTAGCTGTTTGCTCTTGCCCGTCCCAGATTTGGGTCTGTGTCATTTCCAGTACCTGGAGGAGTGCCTGGCGCACAGTAGGCACTCAACACATCTTTGCCAACACATCACTTTACCAGCACTTTTATCACTGTGGTCATTGTTGGCTTGCTGATTTTTCCTCCCACACTGAGGCTGTGAGGCCCTAGAGGCCCTGGAGGCCGGGGGCCATTCCAGCTACCTTGATTTCCCCTGCCCCGGTGCAGTGCCTGGCACGGACCAACTTGGTCAATAAGACACTAAACGACTGAATGAATCAACTGGCAACTTAATTAACAATCCTCACACCCCTGCGAGTTCTTGACAGTCTCCAAATCGCCACCCACTCTTTGCTTTTGTCCCTACCCACAAGAAGTTACCATAATTTGATGGCTCTCAGGCCACTGGGGGAAGCTGAAGTCGTCGGGCCACTGTGTAGTCACGCCAACCGCAACTTCTGCTGGTTGTGGTCACCCTCTGGAGCCTGGGGGTGCGGCAGACTTATCCAAACCTCTCCGCAGGCCCCTTAATCAAGTGGAGGGGACCTCTAGTGATTTTGAGGGATTTATGGACACCCACCCACCATTCACAGAATTTTACAGCAATACAGATCCATTCGATGATCATTTAGAGAGAGATTAAAATAATGAAGGTGAGAATAAAGTAAAGACCTTGTCCTATTGGAACCCCATTAATCATCGTCTGTGGCTCAGAGAGAGAGTTATCATCCCAGCCCATTAAAGAAAGTTGTCAATTAGACAGCAGGGAGACCTCAGAGAATTGTTCCCTGAAGAGGATTTTAGGAGGGCAGCCACATCCCTGCGATGAATTTATCACCAAGGAGCCCAGCGTGAGTCCCGGATGAAGCTGGACGTATTCAGAACACAAAACGCTGCGTCCTCCACTTCCCACGTTCTAGGGAGAGTCAAGAAAAAGCAGACGGAGGCAGTCAGGAAAGCCAGGATCACTGGGATGGTTGTCTGATGTCAAATTATCACCCATTCTTTAAAGAACTACATCTTTCTTACCCAATTCAAACTTTTAAAATGCTTCAGGTTGCATTTTTATAATAGGACATATTTAAAAGCAGCCTGTTACAAAGTGATTAAATATCATTGCAATATATTATCATGCAGCTGTTAAATGTTTACAAAAGGTTAACTGAGAAAAGTGACATGTTCAGTGATAAAAAAGTAAAACGTCAAACATATAGGTCACGTGACCACAGCTACACGAAAATACCTACATGCAGAAAAAAGACTGGAAGGAAAAGCACCCCCCAGAATGCTAATAGTTGTCATCTTTTGGTGGTGAGGTGATCGGTAACAGTTTTTATTTTTTGTAATTTCTTATATTCCTGAAATGTTCCATACCGAGCACGTATTACGTTTATAGTATATCCGATATGCTGCGTCCTGGTTTTTATTCAGTAAAGTGTAAAATATTTAATTAGTTGTTGGTATAGTTGACGAAAGTAGCTAATAATATTTGAGTATCTTCTTCATTCCAGCTTAAGATTTAATACCTGTCACTCAGAAAACCCAGGTGGCTTTAAAGGAAGTTGTTCCCAGAGAGTTGCAGGGCTGGGGACCAGCCACCTCCTGTGCCAAGGTGACAAGTTTCCCCGACCACTGGGCAACTGGAGCTTTCAGCAAACCCTTCTTCACTGGACACCTGAGAAGACGAGTGTCCTGAGGTTGTGACAGGGCCCAGAAGTCCCCACCTGGTTGTCATGCCACGCTGGGCCCGCTGGTTCCCAGGAACTCGCCTCAATTGCTGCCTTGCCCCCCTCACCCCAGTTCCATCCCACCAGCGAGTCAAGATCCGAAGTAGGAGCCGGGCCACTCAGGCAAGGTGGTCAAACACAGACCCTGCCAGCAGCTCTACTCCCCCTTCTTGTGATATTAGTTACCCCAATTTTTGTTTAAGGATGTACCCCTACTTCTAGATAACTAACAAATTGGGAATTATTATTATTAATGGTTCCCATGAACTCCTGGATTCCATCAATACATCTCATCCTCCCAGCCACAGGTGTGGCTTTGAGACAGGTACCTGGTGCAAGTCAAGCCTGTCGAGCCCAAGAAGGCTGCATTCTGTTATTTCACTTGGGCTACTGAGCGACTAGACTCCTCCCCGTTGGACATGAAGCCAAGAGCCTCTGAGGGGACAGCCTGTCTGGGAGCCCAGCGATGAGGTGGAGCTAAGAGATGACAGACTTGAGCCCTGGTGATACGGCTGGAACTCTGGCCTCTACCCCCGCGGGACCCCAGCCCTGCCTTTTTCTTGTGCTTAATCCCACTGGGATGGTTCTCTATCATTTGCCACTGAAGGAGCCCTTTCCAATACCCTACCTTTGAAGAGCCTTCAGTCTTGTCGGGGACACAGGTAGACAAACAGATAACTTCAGATGAGCGTAGAGTGGTACCGGGGCTCCAAGGGGCACCAGGAGCTGAGCCTGGACTCTTGGAGGGTCCCTGGCGGAGCGGATGCCAGAGCTGAGTCTTGCGTGAGTGCAGCGAGTCAAAGGCAGGAAGCCGCGAGCCTCCCGTGTGCCGGAGGGTGTGGTGTGCAGCGAGGAGCGACCCCTAGGTGAGGCTGGCACAGCAGGCAGGGCCAGGCCGGGGGAACAGGTGGGCCAGGGTGAGCCCCTTGGGTGTCCCAGAGGGGCTGCAACAGGGAGGATTATGGGCAAACTTGTCATTTAGAAATGCTGACGGCTGTGGAAGGATGCATTTGGAAGCACCTAGTAGAGACCAGGAAGGAAGCGAAGGTTCAGGCGGAAGGTGGTGAAGGCCTGGACCAGGGCGGGGAGGGGAAAGTTGGAGAAACGTTCAGGATGTGGAATCAGTGGGACGTGGAGACCGAACCGAGCACGGGAAAGGGAGGAGTCTGGACGGGAGCTTTGGGTTCGGGGCCTGAACAGCTGAGACCAGGCAAAGAGGAAGTGGGTTGTGGGGGACGAGGATGGGTTCAGTCCGGGAAACGCAGCGTTGAGGGCTTCGTTCCAGGAGTGTGGCTGGAAGCAGGTTGGGGGCCTTGACCCAGAGGACACACGCTTATGCAGAGCACGAGAGACGCAAGTTATAACGTCACCTTCCTTTCCACCTGGTTCTGGGGGAACAGTGCGGGAAGTTCCTTTGCCAAAGAGGGAACGCAAGGGCCGGGCACTGCCCACGCTGGTACCTGGGGGAGGTGGAACTGCTCGACAACCTGGGGGCTCCAGGTGGACAGGGTCTGCCCCAAGCCAGGTGTACGGCGCGCAGCCAATCCCGTGATTGCGATCGGCCGTGGCCCACATGAAGAGCATCACGTCGAAACTCAAACTGCTGAACTACAATAGGCTTGTCTTATAATCGAGGCCCACAGGCCTCATAAAATTTAGGGGACTGTCTAGCGACTGAAGAAAAGAATCACTGTGCACAACAGCACTTATGGGGGAGCCCCGGGCCCTGGGGAGGAGGTTGTGACGGGAGCCCATCCAACGGAGGTGGCGGTGAGACAGCCGGGGGCTGAGCGGTATCCCCGGAAAGGTGCCAGTGCAACCACGAGAGTGAAGGGGTCACTTGAGGAGAGACACGGAGCAATGACGGCGGGGCTGAGGCTGTGGAGCCCTGAGGAACAGTGACATTTGAGGGGCTGGCAGAGGAGGAGGAGGCAGCTGCAAGGGGAGAGGGGAGGAGTGGTCATATAGGAGAGGAATATGGGGAATTGTGCCAAGGATGCCAAGGAGGGAGAGAATTTCAAGGAGTCATCAAAAATGCCCAGTGCTCTGTGTTGTAAGGACTGGGAAGTATTCCTTGGATTAGGCATGTGGGGACAAAGGTGACCGTCACCAGGGCAGTTTTCACACAGTGTGGGGCATGGGGCCATCTGACTATGTGGGTTGAAGGGTTCCCGGGCGGTTGGGAAGACCCTTAGCACCACACTTACCGAGGAGGGGTCGGGGCAGGTGTGGAGGGCGATGTGAGGCCGGGGTCTAGGCTGGGTTAAGACAGCCGAGAGCTGGGCTTTGCTGGACGTTGTCCAGGGAGGGGGCTCAGAAAGAGCCTGAGGTTTCGGGTCACGGGGGAGAGAGGAGGGGGCCGGGGGGAGATCCTCATTCCTGATTTTCCTGACCAGGATCAGTCACTAAAAGAGGCAGAGGGGGGCGTAGCCCAGGATGGGGGGGTGGGGCTTCCATGATAAGGGCACTTCTGCCTCCTCCACCGTAAAATAAGAGTTTGTGACAGGTTAGTAGTTTCCAACCTTTACCTACCACAGTGCCTTTAACTATCCTTTAAGTCCATGGACCCTGTCTTTTGATATTTTTTTCTATTGTATTGTATTTATTAGAAAAGAATCCAGTTTTATTAACAGAAACATATGGATTAACAACTGTGGTAGACAGGAGATACAGTGTGTCACCACACAGTCCTGGGTTGTCTGTCTTGCTCAAAGCACAGGAGGTGGAATTTTGGTTACTTTAGGCAACCCTTTGTTCCCTTTCTAACCCAGTGAGGTTCACCTGAGCATCCTTCAGGGGCGTTTGGGTGGGGCACCATCCAATGGCAAATATCTGCATCCGATGCTGGAACAGATCAGGGACCCAAGGAAACCGTCATGTTCCTCTTCACCTGGGACCCCACTGCCTGCTCACCTGGAAAGCCATCCTGTCCTGGGGAGTGTGTGTCACACCCATTGGCAGCTGGGCCCTGAGTCCCTGATGTGCTCCTTGGTACTCAAGCCCCAGCGACTCCAGATGTCTGGGTGAGAAATGCCGGCACATAGCAGGAAGCACTGAAGGCTCAACAGGGGTATCTGGAGGTGCCCACGTTTCCTGGGTACCTGAGTGGAAGATTTTACGGTCCACTTGTAGAGAAGTCTGCCTGAAGGAAGATGGCATTTGGCTGCTGTCCCTGTTGCCATCTTGGGGTACCAAGAGATCACACTTCAAGGAGGGAAACCTGGGAACAAAAACCAAACCTAGAAACTTCAGTACCTGGGGAGAAAATATACAGTGAATTTGGGCAGCTTTCTTGCAAGCGTGTGCCCCGCCTGCTGCGCTGGGCAGGGGAGGGGAGTCTGGGGGTGAGGAGCTGGCGTGTGTTTTTCTTTCTGCTTCAGGTAGGAATGTATTTGCACTAGAAGTACTGTTCAATAAGTAAACAAGGAAATAATGAATAAACCATCAGGTACTGCCCTGGGTTTCCACTGACGGTGGGAAGAGATGCAAGTTCAAGCAAATCATCAACAGCGATGATGAGGGTGGGGCCACCGAAGGGGGAGGAAAAGGCTGCACTTGACTGATGTTGCCACAGGGCGAGGAGTTCTGGGTCAGGGACACGTCCCTGGGCACATACCAAGCGGGAAGAGGGACAGCTGGTTTGACGCAAACGGATCAGCAGGGGGGACTTCAGACTGGATAACCCCCAGGAAGATCCAGGGATTATGCACGCCCAGGCAATCTCCTAAGGGACAGCGCTGAAGCGCCTCATTTTATTGAAAATTGGGCTGTATGAAACAGGGTCAAACGAAGGGACCTTTCTCAGCAGTTACCTGAGGGGCCTCTTTTCTCTAATTGCTGGGATCACACAGTTAAAACAACTCCCATTGTTCCGCCAGCTTCTGAACGTAGCAGACTCCTCTCAGAAGGTGCACGAACACAAAACACGTGTGTGCCTAGTACTCTCTCAAGTGGGCAATCTACATGCAGAATGATGAAAGGGTGGTTTATTAGGTTAATGGGTCCTGCAAAAAAAAAAAAATTGCGGAGAGCATGCATTTGAAAACAGACACACAAGACTGTGCAAATAAAAATAAAACTGTGGCCCCAAAGTTTCCTTCCCCGTAAATCAGTGTGGTGAAAACGACAGTAACCAGATCATGTCAAGCCCTTCCGATGACAAACTGTAAAGTCCACACGCATCCACAAGTTGCTCTGGGAAGTTCAGACTGGCAGGAGACATTCACGCTGGGAGCTGCAGGGATGACCTTCAACTACGCACAGTTGCTTCTTCTCCTGTGTTCCGATTCGCCTTGGCTGTAGGATGGACCATTCGCAGACAAGTTTCTTTCAACACTGATTATAAGATGCGCCTCAGTTTCAGCAACATTTGAAAGTGAAAGAATGTTTATTTTCAAATGGAGAAAATGTATGAAAAGCTATGATTCTTTTTTTCTTATCTCTATTTTTGTCTCCGCTTCTGTCCCTTTTTTTCTCCTTCTCACCATTTCTCTCTTTTCCTCCCTCTGTCCCTTCTTCCTTTCCTCCCCCTCCATCCCTCGAATTTTTGGTTCTATAACTTGTGAGAACAGTTGGCTTCAGCTTGGAATGTTCCAGCTGGGAGGGCTGTGTGAGAACCCCCAGGAAAGGCTGCTTCACGTTCATTTAGCAAAACAACTCGTTTGCCTGGAGACCTGTCTGCCATCTGGTCACCGCCTCCCCAGGGAAGCAGCCTCCCTAGCAGAGAGAACTTGACTCACTGTCCTTGCCACTACCCACCCAGTTCCGCCCCACGGTGTTAGCCCCGGAGCCTTAACTGACTTCCCGAACCCAAGCCTGCTGGTGGAACAGTGGTAATGAGATCCTATTTCACAGGGGTCTTTAGAGCAGCGGAGGAGTTAATGTCCATTAGAGCTCCAAGGAGAGCACTGGACATATAGTAACTGCTCAATAAACATCCAGCTCCTCTCTTTCCTGAAAAACCCATTCTATCGATGGAGAGTACCTCTTTGCGGGCCAGGACTAGAACAGTTTAATGTCAAGTTGGACTTCAGACATGCAGATGATGTCTTTATATCGCAGGAAGCTCTGACTTTCCCTCCCGTCATCTCTCAAGGTGGTGGAGACCCAAGTCATGTTCTCCAAAGAATGGAGACACTTTCCAGAGTTTGGAAAACTGGGAGGAAACCACAAGGAAGGGAGTTGCCGGAAAGGGCTTAGTGATGCCAGGGAGGAAGGTGAGCAGGAGAGGAGGCCGAAAGAGGACGGAGTGGCATAGCAAAGCTAAGGTCAGATGCTGTCCTGCGTGTTTGTTTGGGTTGTGAGAAAGGATGGGCAAAGCCGGGACAGAAAGGTTTCCGGGAGCAGCGCTAGAGCCGGACTCGAGAGAGCTTGCTGCAGCCTGGGTCACGGAACGGCCGAGCAGCGGTTTTCAAACTGCAGGAGGAGACCCACCAGTGGGTGAAACCTAGATTATGGGTTGCGAAAAGTAGAACTAGAATACAATAGAGAAGATAATGCTAAAACAATAGTAGAATAGAAAATTCAGCTGTGCAAACCCAAATAAGGGTGTTCTCTTCTGAGACACATTTGCGTCATTTATTTATATATAAGCAGGCGTGTGTGTTACTAGGCTGAGATACTGTGATGTGTCACTTATGGGGGGTCTAGGCCAAGGTGTTCCCCAAGGGGAGTTCCCGAAGCTGGGGAGGGAGGAGACGGGAGTGCCAGGGGAGGGGAGCTGGGACTTGACCTGGAAACGGGAAACCTGGGTTTCTACCCTGGCCACACTGTAAGGAAGGGTGCCGCCCTGAAAGATGAAATTCCCTGGGGAGTGGGCCTCCAGGGTGGGCCTCCGGGCGTGTCCAGAGCTTGTTTCCCATGGAAGCCTTATTCTCAGTGGTAAGTTAGCGTCCTGGCGTGGCTCAGGGTGTAGCTAAATTGCAGCCTTAAATGCGGTACCAGAGAACCTAGTGCCTCACCATGAATTCTATGGAAGTGGAGGAAGCGGGTTTCTGGCTCCAGTAGAGCATTCCAGGAACATCTCCCTGGGCCCCGTCCTCTTCCGCAGCTTGGCTCCAGCGAGGGGCAGGAGAGGGGGAAGAGGCAGGAGTATCAAAGGGAAACAGCTGTGCTGGAAGGATGTGGGTGTATGGAGTGGGCAAGGTGCGGGCTCTGGTGGCTGGGGGCGGAGGTGGGCACCTGACAGTCAGGCCCCTGAGCCTTGGCTTCATCTGGCAGTGGAACTGTTGGGTTCCTCTGGAAAGGGACGGTTGACATTGGCTCCTCTTTCCTACAGTGGCAATTCTAGGCTGGGGGCAGTGGGTGCGGGTTGGGCCAGATGAGATACTCCAGAGAACCTGGAGTCTCGCCCTGCCGCTGCAGACTGCCTGCCTGCCCCATTCTCTCTCTGCCACGCGCCATGCGCAGGCTGCAGGCCGCAGGCCCTGCCTTCTCCCAGGTATTTTGGGTACCGGCCCGGCAAGAGCGGGGAGGAGGTATCTGGCAGAGGGGACTTTAGCCACCCTGCCGCAGCCTGAGCCTGTCTCCTTCCTGCTGCCCTGTACCTGGGAGGGACAGTGCCCAAGTAGAAAGAAGCTGACACCCCTGGGGGAGAGGGGGAGTCTGACCAAAAGGGGGTGCCTCTATCCCTCCACCTTTTTAGTGGGACAGAGAAGGAGTTGGAGCGGTGAGTGTCCATGGATGTGTCTCTTAGCCGTGGTGGTCAGAGACAGAGACTGACTGTGGGTCTCCATGTGTGGCCACTGGGAGGCCACCAGTGCATGCCGCAGCCTCGGGCAGGAAGTCCCACAGGTCTCTGACAACGTTTTCCGAGGGGTGACCCGAATCTTCCACGGCTGCCTGTGTGGACCCTACTCCTCCTTTGCAGCCGAGACCTGTTCAGGCCAGCCCCAGTGTGTGCACACAGTGTGTGTATAGTGAGTGTGAGTGCGAGTGTGAGAGAGAGAAAGGGGGAGGGAGAGGAGGGCAGGCGTGTGCGTGCGTGTGTACACACACGCATGTGCCCAGAGAGAGCGTTTGCCAGGCAACAGCAAACAGGAAGAGAGCAAGAACATCTCGTGTTATGTTCTCCAATGACCCTTTTAAATATATGACAAACAGTTAAAACAAAAGCCCATTTAGCTTTTATGCCTGTGATTCGTGGTATCCATTCCAGTTAATTACAGTGATTTTAAAACATCTGCATTTAATAAAGAACCTTCCTCTCCCCAGTTCTCAGTCCCCCCCCCCAACCCTAGTCTTTCTTCAGGCCACTGGGCTAACGCAGTAATTACAATCTCCACCGTGGGGCCATAGCCTGGAATGTGCGGCAAGATGAGACTTCAGGAGGCCAGAGAGAACAGAGCAGGGATGCTGGGGCGGGGGGCTGGGCAGGGGGAGGTGGGGCAGGGGAGCTGGGCAGAAAGAGGTGGGGCAGGGAGAGGTGGGGCAGGGGCAGGTGGGGCAGGGGGAGGTGTGGGGGCAGAGGGGAGGTGTGGGTAGGCAGGGCAGGCCTTCTCCCCAGCAGAGGAATCCTGTGCTGGGAGGATTTGAATCCTGAGACTGGGAAATGGATATATTCAAAGTCCTGCATTCATTCTGGGTCATAGGATTGTTTATTTGACAAGAGGTGAGACTCAGGTGAGGCAGGGGCTTCACTCTTTACCTGGGGTCTCTGTTTGCCCAGGAGCAAGGCCAGGAGCAGGTAGAGAGGGGCAGGAGATGGAGAACCACAAGGGGATGGGGGAAGCCGCCAAGCTGGGCATCCAGTCCTGGGGCGGGGACCTTTTTAAGAGATGTGACGTGCTGGCCCCTGGCTCCCTTCTGCTGCCCTGGTGATGTGTCTGTGGCTCCTGTTGGGGACCCCACTGGTGTCTGATCACACTGACTCCTCGGTGGACACTGGGAGGCTCAGAAGCCCCTGGACATGCTCAGCGGTGGGTGAGCTCTGGCCTGCAGTGGACGAGCAGGAAGGCTCTCGGCTGGCCCTGGGGAAGGAGGGTGGCTGGCCGGCTTCCTGGCCTCAGCCAGATGGGCCTGGGGGCCTGGCTGAGGACTCTGAGGTGCCAGCCCTTTGCCCAGGAATCTCGGCTCCCACAGCTCTGAGCAGCGTGCAGGGCGCTGCCCACCGCTCCCCCTCAGATCTGCCACCTTGTCCGAAACGCCACCTTGGGCGCAGAGGTGGCTGCTGACTGCCTGGTTTCAGCGGAGGCGAAAAGACGGAACACCTGATCCTACCCAGCAGCTCAGGGCTTTGGGGGGTCTGGAGATTTGGGAACCCCAGGAGAGGAAGGAGGGCGGCACGGCAGGGACTGGGAGGAGAAGGAGAGCCAGGTCTGGGTGGCTCTGTGCGGGGCCCTGGGGAGGGACAAGTCCCCAAGTGCCAAGTGACAGACCCCAGCTATCCGGAGGGGACACGTGGGGGCTGAGGAGGAAGTGCTTGGGCTTTACCAAGGTCCCTCTCGGTCCAAACACCCCCAGCCAGGGAGTGACTCCTCCCTGCAACCCAACCCACAGCCTCCCATTCCCTAATCCCAATGGCAGAGACTCCTGGCCCTTGAGGACAGACCATCAACCCCTAAAAACCCTACAGCTGCTTTTGACCATGGGGGGCTGGCGGGAGAGGCCTGCGGGGCTGACTCGGGCAGGCAGGGGTTGTGGCCAGGGGAAAAATCAGAGCGTCCTGTGCTGGCTGGAAGCAGACTCTGAAGGCTGACAGCCCCTCTGGGGACGGGACTGAGGGGATGGAGGCATTGGCACCCTAGGGGAGAGCCCCTGTGCTCAGGGTGGGCCCATCGCTCCAGGAGGGAGCACTGCCAGGTCTCTGTGCCGCTCCGGGCTGGAACTGAGAATGAACTTTGCTTCCTGCAGTTGCTTTTTCCCCCCTGAAGCTGTGGTCCTGCTGCACCTTCCCTTCCCAGAAGGATCAGAGAATGTGTTCTCAGTGGGGCCCAGGTCAGGCCACCTGCAGGGACCAGGCTGGGAGGAAACTGGGGCGGGCGGTCAGACTGGGGGCACCAACCATCAAAACCACCTTGTACCCTTGATGAGCAGCCTGGGGCGGGGTGGCAGTGTGCACCCCCAGGGCGGGAGAAGACTCAGGACAATCAGCCCCTCAGGGGGTGCTTCCTCCGGAGGCAGGAGACCTTTCTGCAGTGCCCTGAGGGCAGATTTCTATCCCACCCCACCCTCCTCCCACCACCCTGCTTCCTCTTCCTCATTCACTGCTGACAGCATGGCACCTGCCTGTTGTCCCTCTCCCCAGCTGGAATGTAAGCTCCAAGGGGTGGGGTGTGGGGATGGTCTGCAGCATGGCAGACCCTAGGGGGGCACACAGCAACAGCAAGTGCAGGCCCTGGGGGGGGGACACACAGCAACAGCAAGTGCAGGACGGGGGAGGGGGCACGCAGCAACAGCAAGTGCAGGCCCTGGGGGGGGGCACACAGCAACAGCAAGTGCAGGCCCTGGGGGAGGGCACACAGCAACAGCAAGTGCAGGATGGGGGAGAGGGCACGCAGCAACAGCAAGTGCAGGCCCTGGGGGAGGGCACACAGCAACAGCGTGCAGGATCCGCAGAGGCGTCCCGTGGTGTTCAGGAGCAGATGTGGTTACCGGGTTCTGATCTGGATCCCTTTGCCCCCTCCCCGTCTCGGCCTCCCCCACCCTCCCCATCTCGGATTCCTGCCTGCCCCTTCCTGACCCTTTCGTTCTGCACTAACAGGCTCCTGCCACATCCTTCAGTGTTCCCCACAAAGTGCCATCGACCCTGTCTCCAGACAGCAGCGTCCACCACACCCTCCAGGGAGGCCTCCCGCGGCTCCACCGGCACCTCTGCTCCTCTGGACGCCCAAGGCGGGGAAGGGACACCTGTCAGCTCTCCCCCGCAGACGCTTCGCTGCGGACACTTTTCCCTGTTGCCGCCCCAGGTCCCAGCCCCTCTTCCTTTGCGGAAGCCACCATGTCATGGCTGTCATCACCGTCACCTGGTGCCCCTGCCTCCCAGACCCTGATCAGACCTGCTTACCTTCTCTGGCCTGTACCTTGGTCCTCTGGGACCTCACCCCCTTGTTTGATGACTGCAGCCCCCGACCTCCCACTTCACCTGCCCTCCTCCTGCTCCCTCTGTTCTCCTCTCTGGCCGGGCACAGCTGGGGCGCACCGTTCCTGAGACCACTGGCCTTCCAAGGCCCCCCCCTTCCTTCAGCAGCTGCTCTCCTTCCTCCCTGCCCTGCCACGTCCCAAACTCAGGTTTTGCAGGCGGCGAAGCTCAGTTAAAGGCAGTGGGATTCGCGGCTGCAGGACTTTGGGCAAATGGCTTGACCTCCTGAGTCTCAGTTTCCTCATCTGTAAAATGGGGTGATGAGAGTCCTGCCTCATGAAACCATATCCAAAAAACAGTTAGTACTGAGGGAGTCCTGGAGTTAGTCTCAAACTGCTTTGTGTTGTGTGTGTGTGTGAGTGCATGTGTACACGTGTGTGTATGTGTATGTGCACGTGTGCTCCTTTTCTATGTCCTAATCAGTCCTGCCCTTTTGTATTCTAGCCGCCACTTGGCATTTGTGTCTGTCTGGTCATCAGTACATGCACAAAAGGGACCAAGTCTTTCACCTCCTTGTATCTGGTGACTTTGAACATAGGACCTTGTGCATTGCAGGTTATCTAATAATGTGTCATTGAATTGAATCAAATCTGCCTTTCTGGAGCTTTCCCAAATTTTGGTGGTGGGAGGCTGCAGGTGGAGTTCAGCTCAGAGTGTCCTGATGGGGACCTCAAATGCTAGAAGACAAACACACCCGTCAGGAGGAGGAAGGCCCTGCCAAGGAGGTGGCCCGGGTGGTGCTGGTTTGGGCCAGGACTAGCTGTCTCTTGGATGGGATGTGGGAACTGCTCTCTAGTCTGGGAGTCTGTTGGCTGGGTGACAAGTGTGTGCCCCACAAATGTGCTGCTGAGGTTTTCGGCAGAGCCCAACAATACCCGGGGTCCACCAAGAGCTGTGGGTCCTTTGTTTACAGGAACTCCTGACAATGACTAGCCGCTGTCAGCATTGAGCCCCCTGGTCACTGTTCAGGATCCTACTCACCGCGCAGCCCACGACTCAGTGAGGACCATCATCTGACACTGAGCCCCACATAGGAACAGGAGTAATGGTTTGGATGGGGCTTCTGGCAGTTTCAAAATCTCCAGGATTGATTGATTAGTCTGTCCCTTCAACAACCCTTTACAAACGAGCCCACAGGGTCCAAGCATTACGCAAATTCTTGCTGGAACACAAGCTGGCCCAACGCTTCCCTGCTCTGTGCCAGGCCGGCTGGGTGAACCCCAGATATTGTTGGGCTCTGCTGACGTCATGAAAAATCTTAGCAGCCGGTGCACAGGACACACACTTGTCAATTAGCTGGAGCGCTGACTGCCACAAGAACCAGGTTTGCAGTTTCACACTGTCCTTCCAGGAGACAAAGGGTCCATTCCCTTGGCCACTGAGGATCGAGGTGCGTTCTCCCATGTGCGGTGCAGGGCAGACCAAGTCCAGGGCTGTGCCAGGCGGGCCCCTCTCCAGACTCCGGGAGGCTGAGGTCAGGGAGAGGCCTCTGTTGTCCAGGGCACCAGTGCCCTGGCTGAGCTACCTGCATGGGAGGGAGGTTGGGAGAAGCTCTCACTCTCGCTCTCACATTGGAAGCAGCAATGACAAATGGCTCCCGCTGGGAGCCCTGCCTGCCATCCTGTCGGATCATTTATCTCAGCAGCAAGTGATTTGCATACCGATGGGTGGGAGCTGCCTTCCTGCTGCCCCTCCCCTCTCCAGCCCGGTTCCCGCAACAGCTTCACTCAAAACAGGGCTGCCTGCCCCAGAGGCCCCCTGGGGTGTTGCCCTAAAGCCTTGAATGCCTACCCCACTGGCACTGCCGAAAACGACCATCATCTCTCCAAAAGGCTCCCATTCAATGTTCAGAGCCAGCCCTGAGGGGCAGGCAGGACCCTTCCTGGTGGCGGGGCAGGGGCGTGAGGGTGGGGCTCAGGACAAAAGACACTGTGCCCTACTATTTGGATGTGCCAGTGAGCTTCGGGCCAGGAGGAGGAAAGTGGGCGGTGAAGGCCAACTGCCGGCCCCATGCCAGGCGCCCTGCCGCACCGCAACCTCTGCACTCTGGTCCCAGCGCGGATGGGGCCTTGCCTGAGGGCAAACAGGCCAGCGAAGCAGGACTGGAATCCCTAGCTGCTGACTCCAGCGCCCACAGCAACCTCCGGCCTTCTTGCCCCAGGAGGCGACCTGCAGCCTGGGGTGTCAGGGGAGCTGGCGTCCATGTTGTGCGGGAGCCAAACCAGCACTTTCGGGGCCTCCCCAAGGAGGGGGTGACCTGCCTGAAGGGCACTGACACACACTCCAGAACTGCGGCTTGAGGGGTGACCAGTGACTAGGCCACACACTTCCACTGCAGTGGCCGGTGGAGGGCAGTGGGAGGTTCCAAGCGGGGCAGCCTGCTGTCTTGCTTTCTTCCCACTGCCTCTGTGCTTCCTGGTGACTTGGTCCCTTCACTGGCCAGGCACTGCCTCATGCCTGGGGGCATGCAAACGTCCCTCCCACCCCCAGTTTGCAGGGCCAGCCACTCAGGGTGGCACCTGGCCATGGAAATAGTCACTGGCTGGGTGCCAGCGGAGCGATCAGTTCCTGGTTGAGGGCGTGTCCCTCTGGGGTAAGTCTAGGGGAGCCCCAAGGGCTGGAGGATGACAAGGCTCTCTGGGAGGTCAGGCTCAGTGGGGCTGGGGTGTCCCAGGGGAGAAGGGGCTGCATGGGGGGCCTGCTTGGAGTCTGTGCAGGTTTTTTCTAGGCCAGCCCCTCCCTCAAATCCCTTGCAGTGGCTCTGCCATAGGACAGAGGGAAGCCTTCTGCTTCATACTCAGTGAGGGCTTTGGGGGCCTTTTGTGGAACTCCCTTGTCCCCCTGGTCCTCTGCCCACGGGCTGTCAGTGCTGCTCTCTGAGACGGGGCACCGCCTCCTGGCACAGTGGGATCAGAGGGAGGCTTAGCTTCCAAGCCAGGCGAACAGCCTTCCCTGTTCCTGGACCGTGAGGAATCAGTGCGGTGCGGAGGGCAGGCTGTGGGAGCCGTCAGCTCCGAGTGCAGGCAATGAGGACACGCCGTATCTGCAGGAAACTGAAGAACAAAAATAAAACCAGCTAAAAGTTGGTCTGCTTTTCATTAACACCATGCACCCGAAATTCTAAACAATGTCCCCGAAAAATTTTTTGTTGGTTTACATTCTAAACAATTTCTGTTGCATAATATATATGTAAGCTTCAAATTAGCACATTTTTATTACTTATCCTTTGGTGAACATTGTATTCCTTGTGACAGTTAATTTGGGAAACCCCAGTGGCGCTGCCGGCTCCCAGCTCGCCTGGCCTCTCCTGTTCCTTTGCAGAGCAAGTTCCTCACGGTTTGGAGTCTTTGTGGTTTACGTGTCCAGCCGCTGCAGAATTACATTCTCCTGCACGTAAACAGATTAGAAATACACAGGACAGCACAGTGATCGCAGCGAGGAAGAAACAGAGCTTGGCTGGCTTCAATGCTGTCGTTCTGTGGGGCCACGTAGAGGTTTTATTTGTGTTTCATATTTAAAGCAGTGAAACAATGTGAACTGCAAAAAGAAATATTTATGTTTGATAAGTATAAATTTCAGTTCATACATGAATATTTTGCTAACATGAAAATTTATTCTTCTATTAAAATTGTTTTAAGTCATAAATCAAGAGAAGAAGGACTGTGATACACTTGATTACTGTATTAGTTTCTTTGGGCTATGGTAACCACTTGCCACAGACTTGGTGGCTTCACACAACATAAATTCACTGTCTTACAGTTCTGGAGGCTGGAGGTCTTAAACGGGTTTCCCCAGACCGGAAGCAGGGGGTTGGCAGGCCTGTGCTCCCTCTGGGGGCTCTGGGGGGGATTCCTGGCCTTGCCTTTTCCGGCTCATAGAGGCAGCCGGGGATCCTTGGCACGTGGCCCCTTCCTCCGTCTTCGGGGCCCTTCACTGCCGCCTCTGCTTTTGGGGCTGTGTGGTCTCCTCTGTTCCCAAAGCTTCTGACCCCTCTTAATAGGATCCAAGTGATTCTGTTTAGGGCCCACCTAAATAAACCAGGATAATCTTCCCATCTCCAGATGCTTAATTTAATAACATTTGCAGAGTTGCTTTTTCCATATAAGGTAACATTCAAAGGTTCTAGGGGTTAGGACCTGGATTTCTTTGGGGCCCATTATTCAGCCTACCACAATTACCAAAAATCATTTTATTGTATGGGGGAGGGTTTAAAAAATGATCCTTCCTGGGTGAGACACGGGACCCGAGGCTCGGCACTGCAGGAACGAAGCCCAGGTTGGTTCTCTTGCAGCCGAGGTGAGAACGCACCTGTCTCGAGTCAAGGATGTGCACGCACGTGTGTGTGTTTGGTCTGTGGGCTTGATTGCAAGTGGTGTGCAAAGGGTGAGTGTGGGGCCGTTTTGAAGGCTGTAAAATGTGGTCCTGCCCCAGGGTCAAGGGCATTGAAGCCCAGCCTCTGTAGCACTTTTCTGTTTTGTTCTTATGAAGAGTCTCCATAGCGCACACATCACTTTCTACCCGCTGACATACACAGTGCAGACTCAGTCTGGTCCACAGTTTATTGAAGGCCTGCTACATGCAGGGGAGGCTCTCAAACCTGGGGATTCAGCCATGGACACGCAGACACAACCCCTGTGCTGTGGATTTATTTACATCATGTCTGTGCGCATTTGTTTATCCCTCACCCACAGAACGCGTGCGCCTGGAGGGCAGGCACTTTTTCTGCTCACTTAGGAGCTATCTCCCTGGAAGAGTGTCTATCCCGTGGCAGGTCTCCGTGAATATTCACTGCATGGGTGACTGTCCTGGTGGGTCCCTCTCTGAGAGGTAGGAATTTAGAGTTCTGACTTTCCAAGTAAAAATGCCCCAACAGGTCACATAGGGGAGTTTTCTTTCCACGTTGTTTATTGTGGCGATGATGCTATTGTTTTCTCTTTAGCGCTTCCTCAAAATCTTGGAATCGGGTATCTATTGTGGATCCACGTTGAATTTCCGCATGATTAAATGTGGAAGGTTTAAAGCAGATCCTTGGATGGCTCGTTCGCTGTTTTGCTGAGATATATATTAACCCTAGGTGCCATGAAATCTGATAGGCCGAAAACATGGTCTTAGAAGAAGCCATTCCCCCCGAATCACTGAATCTGGAAAACCTCCCTTTGTACTTTTTCTCTAATGTTCCCCTTTCTCTGAATAAGACAAACAGCCCCAGTGTCCCGGATCCCTCCCCGGCACTGCCGTCTGCAGGGAGCAGAGGGACAAGGCAGGCAGAGGCTCGGTGTCCACGGGCATGAATGTCTCCATTGCCAGGCAGATGTCTGTCGCCAGGTGAATCAGAGCTGCTGCCTTTGATTCGTTCTGGAATCTTCCTGATCTTCTTTTAGCCCTGCAGAAAGGGATGAGGGCTTCATATTTCACTCCAGCTTCCAGGATTCAATTCTAAATCTTTCCATTTAGGGGAAACAAAACAGGGAGGATGTACAGAGGAGTGATACAAGCAACTGGAAGCCCAGACACGTTCCTTCAGTTCCGCCCTTTTGGTGATGTCAATAACCCAGGGTCTCAGAGTGTGGAGTGGGGAGGGGGCGGCCCAGGGACCATGCCCATGTGGCCGCAGGACCACCTGAGACAACCCGAGACAAAAAGAGACAGAGGAAAGGACATGATGTTAACACACACCCTGAAATGGACATAAATTGAGTCTGAGAGTCCGTCCTGGTGTTCTGATGACACAAACCAGAGGACAAAGCTAGGGGAGATCTTTAAATGTCACCACCAGGCTCCTCTGTGGAGTTACAGCCGCGGTATTTGCTGTTCACCGTCAGAACGTGCAGGTCCCTGTGTTCGGCGGGCTGGCTCCCTTCAGGCCGGCGCTGCTGAGGGTTTCTTACTGTGTCCGTTGGAGTGGTTCTTCCGAAAGTCGCCGGATGTGGGAGGGAATTTCTTCTTCTCCTTTTTTATTTTTAATGGATGTCATCCAGGATCATGCCAGATCAGAAAGGAGGCGGCAAGAAGAGGGAAGCAAAGGGAACCACGGTGGTGACAGCCCCGCCAGCCCAAGACCGTGACGTGGGGCTCTGCAGCACATGTGTGAGGGGTGCCCTGTGCAAACCCCGCCCACTCCGTGGGGCACGGTGGGAATTGGCTTTCACATGTGTGACCTGGAAGAGCCCAAGTGTGTGGCCAGTTGGCCCGTGCTCAGGGCCGTAGGCGCCTCCCCACTGTTGTTCTGAAGCCTGAGCTCTGTGTCCCTGAGCCTCCAGCTGCCCCTCGGCTTAGGGGAGAGGGACGTGTGTGCGGTGTGATGGCAACTTGCATGGCCACAGCCGGTCATATTTCACCTTTGTGCCCACTGAGCTTCCTTCTGCTTTCAGCAGGGGGAAATTCAGACATCAATCTGAGCTTTCCAAGAAGTTTCAGTTCCACATTTTTCAGGCTAAGAGGCAGCACACTGACAGCTTTTGCCCACACGACAGCGTGCCGGGAATTTCCAGCCAGGCAGTGGCACTGAGCTGTGCACTGGGTGCTGTCTGCTTTGCCCATGGAGTCAACCCTCCCCTCTCCGCTCACCTTCCACCCATGCGTGTTGCAACGTGTGAACTTCTATGCAGGCTCTGCCACCTCTTCATCACAGGCAGCTCTCACAGGGAAACCGCATTAAAAATGTTAAACCACACGCCAATGACACGGCCGTGCAAACTCAATTCTGTAAAAAATATTCTGTTTAATTGATTTTCTAAAAAAAAATCTATTGTGTTGCTGTGAGCCTATTGATCTGCAGCCACAGAAGTAATGAAGAAGCCTTGTGATCAATAAGGCCAAAGCGGATCTTAGCACAGATCCTGTCTGTCCGCCAGGGATGCGACCAGCCGGATTCCCCAGACGGCGTCGGGGGTGTGAGCAACCTTCTCCACGGCCACCAAGATTTATTTCCCTTGGTATAAACATAACAGATGAAACCCTGACGACTTTTCTTGGTCTGAAAGCCAAGAATATATCACATCAGTCAACATGAAACACACAAGAACACGATTTGCAAAAAGAAAAAAAAATTAAAGAAAGCAAAACTATGCATTTTTAACCTTAGAGCATTAACTCCTCCCCCATGCTTAATCAGAATAATATTTTATTCCTTAGCACTTATGCTGGTTTTCTTTCTTTTATATCTGCTCCCTGCCGCTGCCACTCAGTTCGGTTTCACGAGTCTTAGAAGGTTTTCCTGCTTCCGCGGCTGTGAATACAAAGTACAGGTAGCTGCAATCACAGGCTGATAATTCCGAGCTAACATTGCTATCTTATCCTCTAAAAATAATAACGTTGAGCACGATAAGGCTTCTGCGATACACACGCGCGCCAGTCAGGAATACGGCATCGGCATCGTGCAGCGCTGCCGTGGAAAAGAGAGCTCCTTGCACCCGATAAGTCATCTTGCTGTTAATTTCAGAATTTACCATTTGCCTTTTGCCCTTAAACCCCAGGACACTGCCTGCGCCAGATACCGATCAGACGCTGTGCAAACTCATCCTGCCACACTGAAGGACTTAGGAGCAAGCCTTCTTCTGAGCCACCCGCTCCGATGAAGCCAGTGCCTGCGGCTGGCTGGGTAGGGGAGCCTGGTGCAAAATGAGGTTGCCAAGGTCAGTAGGGACCAGATCTTGGAGGACTTTCCCTGAGGGCACTGGGGAGCTATGGAGGGATTTTTATAAGGAGAGGGAAGTGAGCAGCCCAGCAGCTTCATAGACATCACTGGCAACGGTGCAGAGCTGCAGTTCCCAGCCCCACTTTTGTGCACAATAATAAGGATGATGATGGTGACGGCTAACACTTACAGAGGACCAGGCTCTGCTCTCAGTTCTATGTGTAGCAACTCGTTTAATCTTCACAACGGCTCTCTCAGGGAGGTGCTGTTATTCCCCCATTTTACAGATGAGGAAACTGAGGCACACAGAGAGGTCCCACTCAACAGGCGACCATGCCGTGGACCACACTCCCTTGGTCCAGCATGGAATAACGCCCCTCCCTTCTCCTCCCCGATGCACTCCCTCAGCCTGGGTCCCCGCCTTGTCCAAACACCAGGCCTCCCTGACCCCTACCCGCCTCTGCGTCTTCTCTTTCGGCCTCAGAGCACTTACCGCAGTTTATCCTTTCGCGTTTGCTGGGTCACCTGGTTATTAATGTCTCCCCAGCTAGGCTGCGCCCTGTGGGGTCGGGGACCGCATGCCCGTGTCTGCGGCATGGTAGGCGCTCAGCAAATCCTTGTGAATGACTGGTCTTATTCAATCCTTATTTAATTTTCACTTAATCTTACTTAATCCTCTGGCAATCCTAGAAGTAGTGACTCTTTTAGCTGAGTCTCTTGCCCAGGGCCACTGCTGTGGGGTGTGGCAGGGCCCGCACCTGGGCCCACGTCTGCCTGGCTCCAAAGCCCAAGCCTGGACCCACCCTCTGCCTCCTGGGACCCTGTGTGAGCAACTCCCCGACCCCCTGGCACATTCCCCTCCCTCCGTAAGACACGGGGACAGAGTTCTACACAGAACAAACCAGAAACCCCCTACCTACTCCCAAATGCTGCTAGTCCAGCAGAGAAGCTGGAGATTCCCAAGCATCGGGCCCACCGTAGCCAGCACCCCCTCAGCCAACCCAGCCAACTGGCGGCAGGGTGGTGGCCAGCCTGCTGGGCATGGCTCTTACCATCTGGGCTTTCTGGGGGGCAGGCCACAGGCAGGAGGGACCCAGCTGGGTGCTGCCCCTGAGACTCCCCTGCCAGCGGCTGTCCCTTTCCTCCCAGAGTTGGCCTGGAGGCCCTGTATTCCCATCTCAGAGGGGACTGCGCACCTCCGGAGGTTGTCCTAGCGTTAACATAGAGTCTCTGTCACCAGGATCAGGGAGCCTTCCAGGGTGGTCAAAACCCTGCAGGGGACAGGAGGCCAAGCCCGAGGGGAGCCTCTCCGTCATCTCTTTCTGCTGCAGGCACCCGCAACCCCACGCCCCGCTCCGCCGTTCCTGCGTGAGTGTGTGGAGACCCAGGCTTGGAGGGTGCTGGGGTTGGGACAGGGAGGTGGGAGGGGAGGCCCGTAGGAGCTGTTCTCCATAGTGGCCCTGGTCCCAGGCGTTCCTGCTGGAAGAAACAAAGACGAGACCAGCGACGGAGCCAGAGGGAAAGGTGTCACTGCCCAGTACGGTTCTATTTAGACTCCGGGACGAGATCCGGGGGAGGAGAAACCACGTAGGTCTTTTCAAACCAGAAGACGGGGACTGTCCCTGCCCTGTCTCTGAGAAGTGCTGGCTGCAGGACGGAGATCCGTGTGTTGGCCGGGCCTGCGGAGCACGGGGGTCCCTGTCCCGGGATGACGGTGTCTGGTGCCTGGAGATGTGCCCGGTCAGGGCTGTGCCCATGCGAGCAGCCCGTGGCCAGGTCAGCGCTGATGGCTTGACAGATTTTACCTCATTTCGTCTTATTTCTGCGGGGTGGACATCGTCACTGCATGGACGGGAGCAGGCAGGGTGCTCCCAGGGGCAAAGACGCTCGTGTGGGCGTGGAGTGGTGTTTGGCTCCCGACTCCGGGACGGGGCAGAACTCCTGCCCCAGGCGTGGAAGTGTTGAGTCCGCCGACCTCGTTTCAAATTCTGATTCCACCACTTACGAGTTCTGTGACTTGCCCCTCTGAGAACCCATTTCCCTCTCCGAAAAACGAGAGAAATATAGTAGCAGTCAACTCTTTGAACGGTTGTAGACAGGATGAGATGAGAGGACGCCCGGGAAGACCTCGGTAGGGGGCTGCCTTCATCCGTTCAGCTGCCTCGGTCTGGGAACAAGTTTCCCACTGAAATTGTCTTTAACTAGGGGGAAAAATTCAGATGAAACATAAGCGTCATTTAGTGCACATGTGCGTATGCACACATGTATGGTCGTATCCAATACATGTGTACATATGTTCATATAAACACACATCAGCCATACATGTACACATATATACACATGTATATATTCAAATCTACATGCACATATATTTATATACACATTCATATCTACCTACACACACATATAGTTATATCTGTCTACATACACATACACATCTGTTCATATCTATGTATATACACTCATATACATGTATTCATATATACACATTCATATCTGTGTGTATACATATATACATATATTTATATCTGTACACACATATATGCATACATTCATATCTGCACACAGAGATTCACGTGTGCATGTGCAGCATATTTCTACCTAAACACACATATGCACATATATATTCATGTCTATCTATACACAAACACGTGCACGCACACACACACGCCTTTTGTTTTTCTTTTCTTGGCTGGAAAGTTGGAGGCTTTTTTCCTCCCTAGGAAGGATGACATCACAGTGACTTCTGAAACTAAGTTTTCTTTGGAAAGAGAAGGCAGCTTGGTCCCCACTGGAGGGGGTGGCAGGCAGGCAGCCGAGAGGAGCCCGTGTCAGTGCAGGGTTCATCTTCCCTTCCCCGGAAGCAAAGTGAGCCCTGGATCTCTGACATGTCAAACCCTCCGATTAAAGAGAGAATTTGGAGAACGATGAACCTGACCCGCACCTATGAGGCTTAACAATATGGTAATGCAATTAGCAGCTTTCGGCAGCCTAATGAAGCTCCTCTAAAATGCTGATAAAATACCACTAAAGGAAAATGCTTAAGAGCCTCTTCAAACTTTCCAAAATGTGAAGTGCGTCCTTATGAAGAAAATGGCAATCTAGTCTCCTTTTTCCAAGGTTCAAGATTAATTAGGGGCTTATTTAGTGCATGAATGAGGAAACAAATGAACTCTTGGATTGCAAAGCACTGAAACCAATTTTTTAATCATTTTTCCTTTTACAATTACATCCCTATCATAAAAGTCTTCATTAGACGTCTCCAGCGTGCATTGTGTCAGGCAAGTGTTACACTGGGCTTTGGAGGAGTCTGCATTTTCTTTCTATTAAAGAGGGCTCTCATCACAAAAGCCTTTTCTGTCTCTCAAACAGGGCCTGTGGCCTGGGAGGGTCGTCTAGGCTCCAGGGGGAAATTCAGCTCTCTACTTGCCTTCTTCAGCCTGAGTTCACTGCTGTTTTCTGTAGACATATTATCGCCTTCCAACACAGCATGGACGGCCGAGGTGGCGGGTTTCCTTGGCTCCTTGGACGGCTCATTCATCCACTGCCCGTCTGTGATGAGAAGGTGTTGGGGGAGGCGCGCGCTGCACTGGAGGCCCAGCTCCCTGCCCCGCACCCCCTTGCCTGCCTCCTCCCCGTCCTCCTCGTGTCTTTGGAAGCCAGTCCCAATGGCTGCCATCTTCACCCCGCCGACTGGGTGCTTAGGAGTCCTGCACAGATAGTGATTAAGACTGTAGGGCCTGGAGTGAGAACACCTGCCTGCGGATCAGCGTGACCACTTCTTAGCCAGGTGCTGGATAGATTATCCGACCCCATGAGCCCGAGTGTCCTCCTGCATAGAACAGAGGTAAAGGTAGTACCTGCACCTTCCTCGCAGAATGAGAATACGAAGTTCTATATGTGAGAGTATTTACCGAAATGCTTGGCCCGTAGAAAGTTCTCTATAAAGCACAGCTTTAGTTGCACAAATGGTAATGTGACTGACGACAAACCTGGAAGGTATGATTTTCCCTGTTTTACAGTTGAGAAAATAGAAGTCCAGAGAGGTTAAGGAACAAGTCCAAGATCACACAGCTAATCAGAGGGCCAGCTGGTCTGAAACCCCATGTCCCCACCCTAACAGCTATGTGCTACCTGAGCCGGCTCCTGCACCGGGCCTGTTTGTAATGGCAGCAATTCGTAGAGTTGCTGGGATTTCCCGGAGCTGCAGGCGGGGCGTGCGCCTGGGGCACGTGTGAGCGTGGTTCAGGCTTCCTTTGTTGGTCTTCGTCTGTCGCGTGCAGCTCAGAGCTGGTCAGGGCTGCAAAGCCCCACGTGGCCGGCCAAGGACACACATGTCGGGCTGTGCACCCAGCGGGCTGGGGGCAGCTGCTGGCCCAGGCAGACCACGGCAAGGCCAGCACCAAGCTGTGGGCGCGCAGAAGGGCTGCAGGGAACATGTGTACTCAAGGCAACACCCAGGACGTCTCCCGTCCTGGGTCCTGGGCAGGTTGGACCCTAGTTTTTATGTTCTGTTTCTAGAGTGTTACGTGTGGCTTCTGGATCAATCCTTATTCCCGTGTCCGTGTTACTCAGCTCTAAAAAGATACACTTAGGAACAAAATACCATAGACTGGGTGGCTTAAACAACAGACCTGTATTTTCGCAGTTCTGGAGGTTGGAAGTCAGAGATCCGGGAGCTGCCGTGGTTGGGTTCTGACGGGGGCCCTTCCTGGCTCTTAGATGCCACCTTCTCCCCGTGCGCACACGGCAGAGGAGGGAGAGAGCGCTGTTATCTCTTTTTTAAGGACGCTAGTCCCATCCAGGGGGCCCTACCCTTGACCTCATTTAACCTTAATCACCTCCCAAATCCCCGTCTCCAAATACTATTAAATAGTACATTGGGGGTTAGGGCCTCAACGTATGAACGTTTGGGTGTGCTGGGGGCACACCACTCCGTCCACGGCATTCTGCCACAGCCAGCACCATCCAGAGGGGAGACTCATGTTCCGAGGAGATGCCAGCGCCCTCTCGGTAGAGCGGAGCACCTTAGGTGTCAGGATTCGGCTTTCCATCTAGTTCAGTGAATTATCTTGTTCTTCCAGGGCATCGTCTGCACCCTGGGTCATGTTCACTGTGGAGGGCGATCCCCACCTTGGAGCCCCCTGATTTTGAAACTTATTGCAGTAGGCGCAGAGCCAGCGTGTGTGTGCATTGGTGGAAGGGAAGGGGGGTGTGCCAGAGAGAACCCCCGCTGCCGGCTGCTTCTGAAGCCCCAGGGCCAGTGCAGAGCCTGGCGTGTGGTGGGGCCGGGTGAGTGCCCACAGCCCGGGGTGGGGGTGCAGCCTGCCCTCACGCACAGCTTTGTGGGTGCAGGGAGCGTCCATGTCCACTGACCTGATGGTGATTCCCAAACTGCCTCTTCTTCCTCTGGAGGGCTTGGCGGGGACAAGCACCGTAAAGTTTCATTCAGGCTGCACGACGCAGGAAGAGGCCGGCCTGGGTGAGCTTGAGGGAGGGGCTGCGTCTTTGAGCACCCCCCGCCCAGGCCCCAGCCCAGGCCCGTAGGCTTTAGAAGGCCGTGCAGCGACTGGGATGGAAAGAGGGGCACCTGGGCCTGCCTGCTCCGGGTTTCCCCTGCATCCCGCCTGTTCTCGCCTCAGCCAAGGAGGCACTGGAGGCTGGAGGGGCGTGGAGAAGAGCCTGAGCCCTTGGCCAGGGGCGGGGAGCCCAGATGGAGCCGGGGCTGCCGGGCCGCAGCCTTTCAGAGAAGTCCTGGGCCCTCGTTGGGTCTGTGAGCACCTCGGCAGGGCTGTCGGGTGAGGGTGGAGGGTGTTTGCCTTTAAGCCCCCTCCCCATAACCCTTTCTGGAGTTTTCCTCCACTGTCTGCTCTGTCTCTGCCTGCAGAGCCTCTTCCCTGCTCTGCCTCACCTTCCCAGTCCTGCAGGCGGCTGCCCTGGGCTGGCCTCTCTTCTCCCGGCCCCTTTGCCCCTCCCTGCCACGTGATCATGGCCATGGATTTTTGGCTCCTTCTCTAGCACAGACCCTGCAGCTCTGGGATGCCACAAGAAGCAATTTCTAAGCAGGTTCTAGGTGCCCCTGGCCTGGGCCTGGATGTCCAGTGGGGGCCGAGAGGGACTCCTGGGCTGCGCTGCAGCGTGGTTTGGGGGCACAGTCCTGACCGAGTGGGCGGGGTGTGCTGCTCCGCTCGGCCGTGTTCCCTTGTGCGGAAACAGCCCAAGATGGCTTCAAGCTCGGAAATCTTGGAACAGAATTTTACCCTCTGTGTGGTGCCCAGGCTCAACAACTACCCCTCACGGCTAAAGAGAGATGTGGGGGCGTTTGCATTCCTGCAGCTGCTGTGCATTCAGCTCAGGGGTGCCTGAGAATGGGCATTCCCCTGGGGCTGTGGGGTGCATGTCTTTGGGGACCACCTTAGAGCTGGGAAGAAGGGGTGCAGAGGAGGCAGCAGCCGCAGAGCCCCAGGAAATATGCACCAGGCTCTGGCATCCCCACGGGTTCTCGGGCTGGCGGGAGGGTTGGCAGCCATGCTGCCCCTGTCCTCTGTGGAGCCCTGCTCACCTGTGCCGTCACCAGAGCTCCCTGTCCTTGATGTACACGAGGCAGGAAGGTGACGGCAGCCTTCAGAGCCGGCAGGGCTGCAGCAGCTCAGCCACCAGATGAGATTCAGAAAGAGAAGCTTGGATTTGCATATTGCTTTGCATCTCATTTGCATGGACTCACAGCCTGTCAAGCCAGCTCGTCTTCCTGGCATCCCCCAAACGCCCGGGGCTCCTGGTGCCCTCCTGGCTGGAGAAGCCTGGCTCTGTGCTAGGGGAGGTGGACAGGACCATGCTGGGGGCTGGCGGGGGCGGGGAGGGGACCAACTTTTCCTGGAAAACCTGCCAGCAAGCGGGGGAATTTTCCTTGTTTTTCTGCGGGGTCATTTTCTCTCTTAAGCCAAGAGCTCCCAGGGCTTTCCAAGTGACCCAGGTGGCTTCATGTCTGCTCGGGTGACTTGGTCATCTGTGGCTGCCAGTGGTCTCTGGGTGTATCTGAGGGCTCTGGAAGGGGAAAAAAATGCATCATCTTGGGTTTGAATGAACCACAAAAATTCTGTCATCAGGATGGCTTCAAGTGGCAGCAGGCTCAGCCAGCCCCGTCCTGTCCCAGGCTGCCGGGCTGTAGTGTCCCCTTCCCCACGGCAGGCAAGGGCAGGCCACGAGGGACCTACCCTGGGCCTTCAAGAAAGGTAATTCATCTCTTTACCAAAGAGGGCGTGTAACTGGGAGAGAATTTTGTGAGTGTGGGACCCAGGCTTGGTTTGACCCCTGGGGTACCCCATGCCCTCGGCACTGAACCCCAGAGAGCAGAAAACTACCGTGCAAGCAGCAGCTGCCCGTTTTACCTCCTTCTTTCCTCCTCTGAAAACAGGCAACAATGGGCCGGGCTCGTCACAGAGAGTCAGCGTGGAGGCAGCTGGTCCCATGTCGAGGGCTCGAGATCAAATCCCAGCTCTGCCACTCATCTCTGTGTGACCTTGGTCTAGCTGTGAACCTCTCTGAGCCTTAGCTTCCTGCTGCCTCTTAACCACAACACTGTTTTGAAATCGGGGGGCATTAGCAAATCTGGGGCCCAGGGCTCAGTGGCATCTGTCCTTCTCGAGGGGTATTCTCAGGGCAATTGGTCCCCCAGGATCTAGAGAGGCAGGTCCCAGATTGGGCAGTGGCAGCGTCATTCTGCCCCCGCTCTGCCAAGGGGAGGCCGCCTGGGGCCTCAGCCACGCAGGGAACACTGTCCTCCCCGGGCAGGAGCCGTGAGCTGTGTCTGCCACCGATGTCCTGACAGCGTCACGGGCACCCGTGACTCCCATCCCCCTCCTCACACTCAGAAAAAGGGAAGGGGGTGCAGTGGGGAGCGGAGACTAAAGCGAGACTGAGATCCGAGAAACGCAAAGCAATAAAGGACTTTAAAATAGATTTACTTTAATTATATACTGCGCTAATTTGCTGTAGTTTCCCATCCCATTATTAAATTACAACCGTAACTCATCTAATGGATTTTTGCTGAGAAAACATTCATTTTATTTTATTGTGTTTTTGTGCTATAGTCTATAATGAAGGCAACCAGGTCTGCCCTTGCGCCCGAATGGCAGGGGCGGGGAGGGGGCCCGAGGAGCCCGCTGGAGTCAGGGCGCCGCCTGCTGGCGGACCTGGGGGTGGAGGGCCGGGGAGGGGGGCACCTCGGCAAGACGAGGAGGCTGGGGTGGGGTCTCAGGGTGGGGATGGGAGAAGTGGGGGCTGCTGGGGGCAGGACGGACAGATCACGGGCAGGTCAGGGCCCAGGGGGCAGGGAGCAGGGCCCAGGGCGGCTCCTCAGAGGTGAGGTGGGAAGAATTAAGGTGTGGGGAAGGGTGGCGGGAGCATCCGAAGACGTCCCTGGACAGTTTTCCTTCTCTCTGGGATGAAGGAGAGTCTGCTAAGAAGCGCGTGCTAGCCAGCCTGGCTCCACCCTCCCCAGGCCAGCTCCTGTCTGTGCCCTGGCGTCTGTGCTCCGGGGGTGGCCGACGGGCCGGGGTTGGCATTAACGCCTCTCCCAGTGGAATGGCCAAGAGTCTGGAAGGTTCCGGAATCACCCCTGTTTCTTCGCCTCTCTGTTTCCCAGCTCATTTGAGCTGGTGTCACCAGCCCCCCCTGCACCTCCAAACGTGGCTGTGGTGGAGTTTTAGACAAACACAGACAGAGGAAGAACGTGCCTGTGTTGTCTCCACAACTCAGTCGCAGGGATTTGAGTTGTCACCGGTAATAATAATTTTTAAGAAGTATGTTTTGAGCACTTACCATTTGCTCGGCCTTGGTCTAAGCATTTTATAAGTACTGTTATATTTTATAAGTATTGTTTTTAAAATTATCACAGCAATCTTATGAGGTAGCTATTAATAATTGTCACTTCTCACGGTGCCAGGCCCTGCCTGGGTCCCCTCATTGGATTCACCTGCCCAGGCCCACCAGCGTCCCAGCGTCCTTCCTACCCAGCCCCGCGGATGCCACACCTGCACCTGCAGCTCGCCCCGCCTGTCACACGAAAGGTCTTGGGGCTGCTGTCCCTGTCCTCCCCTCTCTGTGCTCCCCTGTGCCCACAGTGCTGGCCCTTCTGCCTTGTCCTTGTCCTCAGTTTTCCCTCCTGCCCCACCCCCACCTTCCTCTGGCTCTCAGGATTCCAGGGGACCCCTCCAGTTTCTACCCGCTTCCAGGAACCCTCTGGCTCAGGCCTGCGCCCGGCAGGGCTGGCATGTGCCTCACCCCAGCCATGAGGGCAGCTGTGTTGCATTCCCCAAGCCCACCCCGTGCCCAGGTCCCTCCCAGTCTCACCTGAGGGGGTGGGTCTCCACCTGGTCCCCGTTCAGGCCTCCCTCCCCCACTCTGAGACTCCTCCTGCCCCAGCCTCAGTCCCCTGAGTTCTGACCCCTGAGGGGCAGCGGGAGGGGAGAGGGGAAGGTGCACGCTCACCTGCACATTGTCATGTGAACAAACCATGGTCACGTGCCCCGGGCACATAGGAAAACCAGAGGACAGAATGCCTCCCTCTCTGAGCTGCAAATAAAGGTAGTCGGGCAGGTCAAAATAAGTGAACAGTATACCATGGTGTGTTCTTCAACGCATCCCTGGCAACGAAGCTTCCTCATCACACACAGAGGAACCAATTCACCAGTCACTCAAAGATGGCGTTAGATTAGCACCCACGGCAGGCACAGGTGTTAGGGAAAGCAGGCGGCATGACCTGGGAGGGTGAGTGTAATTAATCGGTAAACTCAGGCACCTTAAGGCACATTAATTTCTCTCCAACCCGAGCCTTTCGGCCAGGGATCTGGGGAGGAGAGGGAGGGGGGAGGCAGGTTCTGCTTGTTACCTCCCGATTTCTGCCCTGAGAGCTGCTGTGTTCCTTCATCTGCTGCCCTGGGGAACTCACGTGGCCCCTTCCGCTGGAGCGAGGAGTTCGAGGTAGCAACAAGCTGCAGGTTGGCCGCACTGTAGGCACCTGTGTCTTCCAGAAGCTCTGGTGCGATTTCAGGTGTGGTTTTTTTTTTTTTTTTGAGACAGAGTCTCTGTTGCCCGGGCTAGAGTGCCGTGGCGTCAGCCTAGCTCACAGCAACCTCAAACTCCTGGGCTCAAGCGATCCTCCTGCCTCAGCCTCCCGAGTAGCTGGGACTATAGGCATGTGTCACCATGCCTGGCTCATTTTTTTTCTCTCTCTATATTTTTTAGCTGTCCAAATCATTTCTTTCTATTTTTAGCAGAGACAGGGATCTCGTTCTTGCTCAGGCTGGTCTTGAACTCCTGACCTCGAGCGATTCTCCCGCCTCGGCTTCCCAGAGTGCTAGGATTACAGGCGTGAGCCACCACGCCCGGCCCTCAGGTGTGGTTTTGAGATATTCTGAGCCCCGATGTCTGGGGGCACTTACTTAGCGTCCTGGGACACTGTCCTGTGTGTCCTCCGTGTCATTGTAGCAATCCCCTTTCTGACGTGGCAGTCCTTCTTCAGGGCATGCCCTGTCTGCCCTACAGTGTCGTCCTTCCTGTGTGGGGTCCTGGATTAGGTGGAAGACACAGGATCCCGACTGCTCCCTGGCGAGCCTCGGCCCCTGCTGTTCTCCATGGAGGGCGTTTCGGAAGCAGAGTGGGTCTTTGCTGTGAGATCGCAATGAGTTTGCATTTCCAGTCGGTGGGAGCCAGTTTATTGACCGTTTATTTCTGAATTGCAGCGCACCTGCCCCTGGGTTGTGGTGCAGGCTTGGTTTCCCGGGAGGCAGGTGGTGTCTGCAGGGTGGTGACTACAGAACAAAGGGAGGAGAGGGAGCCGGAGGGCAGAGGGAGAGCCCTAGCGCAGGTGGCCCTCGGCTGTGTCCCCCAGGGGAGGGCGTGGCGTGGGCAGGGCGCCTCTCTGCAGCTGAGGGTCCCTGAGCCCCCTGACAGCCACAGGCAACGTGTCCACCATCGAACCCCAGTGTCCACACGTTGTAGCGTGGCTCGGGGCTGACCTCACTGACCTTCCAGAGTGGCCAGGACCCCAGCCTTGGCCACCACCTCATCGCCACCCAGGTCTTAGCTGGTCCGTTCCGGTTCCCTTTGTCTGCTCAGAGAACGCCTACTTGTGCAGTGAGGCCTAGATCAGATGTCACCTCCACTGAGAGGCCGCCGCTGTTACTTCTCCAGTCTCTGGATCTTACACCCCCTCTCGAGGCTCGACAGCGCCCCCTTCCTACTCCCCTAGATTTCCCATCATCCAGTGGAAATGATTCTTGCAAGCCTTTCCGGCCCCTGCCCCCCACCTGCCCACATGTCCCCAGGGCTCAGATGATACCTTCTCTTTCTCCCTGCGTCCCTGGCAACCAGTGCCATGCCTGGAGCGTGGGAGCGGCTCCTGCCCTCACTTCGAATACAGGAGCGAGGGAAAGGTGGGCCGTGCTGGGGGACGCTGCTCCAGCCTAGCGGACCCCAGGCAGAGTCACGCCGGGCATGGCCCAGGCCCCTTGAGGCTGCTTGCCCCTTAGGCCGGGCAAGGCCCTGTTATCAAGGACCACGTGCCAGATGCCCCCAGGGGAGTGGTGACAGATGGGCTGGGTCACTCCTGCTGACATCTTTCCTTGGCCTTTGTCCTCCTTGGAAAACCTCCCCTGGATTCCTGGCGGCAGGAGCTGTGTCAGTTTGATGGATGGAGCTAGGTCTACAACAAGCTCTTCCTTCTTGTTTTAAACTTTCTCCTCTTCCCTGACCGGGAGGGTCGGAGAGCGAGGAGGGAGGAGGGGCTCCTCCTTGGGGTGAGGATTCTGAGGTCTCCCTCCCTGCGCTGCCACCTGGGCCCTTTACAGGTTTAGTGTATTTATGTGGCACCTGCAGGAGGTTGCTGGGCCTGACACGGGGCAGAAGAATGATTGATGGCAGATGTCCTCGCTGCTGCCACGCAGAGTGGTTTCTGAGCCCTCCCAGGAGCCACCCGTGCAGCCCCCAGCTCCGGCCCCTCCGCCGGCTGTGGGGACAAGATCTCCTGGGCCAAGGGGAGGCTGGGAGCCTGGAGTGGGCGCTGGAGGAGGCCGAGGAGCTGCTCTTGGAGGAAATGTGAGCCTGTGCCCAGCGCCGACGTTTCCAGAAGCAGGAGTGAGAGCAGGTCCCCACGGGTCTGGGATTGGGAGTGGACAGAAGTTTGTGAACCTCAGAGGCTTGTCCTAAAAATTCACTTGGCTTCTGCATCCAGCCCCTAATACAGTCCTATGTGTCTTAGTGGAACAATTACGTTTCGGATTGCTTACTGATTGAATTATTTAACTTAACCCCTCCCTTCCAATTGTTAAAGTAAAATGATTACTCCAGCAAGATGTGGAGACGAGCATGTCCTCGTGGGAACCCCAGCTGGAGAAACCTGGGCTGACAGGTGTCCTGGGAGGAGGAGGGGGTGGGGGTTGGGAGGGAAGCCTCGGTTTCTCCCATCACTCCAAGGCCCGCGTCCTTGTTGCAGGAATGCGGGGTTTGCTTCTTAACGTCGGGGACAGTGTCTTTGTCATTTGGGGCTCCACCATTGCTCTCTGAGAAACGTAGCAGCCTCAGGGAGACAAACACTGTGCCAGCTTCCTGGGCTGCTGTCACATGTCCCTCAGCCCGGGGGCTTAACACAACAGACACGGTTCTCTCACGGTTCTGGGTGCGGAAGTCCAAGATCAACGTGTGGGCAGGGTCGGCTCCTCCTGAAGACTCCAGGGAGAAAGCGACCCAGCCTGTCCCCTTGCTCCTGGTGGTTGCGAGCTCCAGCCACACAGACACATCACCCAGCCTGCCTCGGTGGTCTCCCTGTGTGCGTCTGTGTCCAAATTTCCCTTTTCTTTTTAAAAATTTATTTTATTTTTTTGAATCCCTCTTCCTTTAAGGATGCCAATCATCGATCGGATCTAGGGCCCACCCTCATCCAGTATGACCTCATCTTGTCTTGATTACGTCTGCAAAGACCCTATTCCCAAATAAGGTCACATTCACAGGTATGGGGGGTACACAATTCAAGTCCCCACAGACACTTAGCTTCGTGCCTGCTCCAAGTCTGAGCCCCAGACTCTGCTCCTAGGGGAGCCCACCCCAAGGCATGGGGGAGGGATTGTACCTGTGTACTTGGAGGGTCTGCGGGGGCAGGTACACCTCTGCACAGGGAGGCAGGCGGGAGAGATTCAGAAGATGTCACTGGCGGAGCCGGACCCCAGTGGGAAGAGGACAGAGGGGGCCAGGACGCAGGTGAGGAGGGGAGGGACGGAAGGAAAGATGAAGCCGTCCTCAGGTACGCGGTGGGTTTCCCCGTGCCCGCCGGCTGGCAGAGGCGCAGGTTTGGGGGGAAGAGAGGAGCTGCCAGGGTGGGACCCCACCCCCGCGGCACCACCCCCTGTTTGGTGAGGGGTCTGACCCTTCCCAAGCCCTCCTTTCTCTCTGATGACCCTAACTGGGAGGCTGACTCCTCCCCGCTGAGACAACAGAGGAGAAAGTGCTCGGAAAATAAAAGCAACATACTCCGTTAAAGACTTTATAACACAGAGGCCTGCCTGCCTGCACTGTCAAACATTAATAACGCGGCTATTTTCAGATTCATAATAATGATTAATGCCCCTGGGACTATTAAAATGCCATCGTAAGTGTTTACATTATTCTCTTGGGTGAGTGGAGTGGAGCTTTGGAAAGGAAAAAAAAAAAAAAAGGAAACTAGAAACTGACAAACTTCTGAAAACACTTGCGCGGCTCGAGGCAGTTTTCCTCTCCCCAAGCGCAGACCTGTGGTCTGGCCACACTCTGCAAGTGTGGAGGAAGCTCTGGGCCACTTCCCCAGGCGCTTCCTCATCTGAACTCATAGCAGCCCTAAGGCAGGTGACTCCGAATTCACACCTTTGGATTGAGTCCCTTAGGGGGAGCAGGAGGGAGGGCGTGTGTGTGTGTGTGTGTGTGTGTGTGTGTGTGTGTGTGTGTGTGTGTGAGAGAGAGTGTGTGTTTGTGCACCTGCGTGGGAGAGGCAGGAGGCTTCGGATGCTGATGCCAGTCACATGTGTCTGAAATCTGGGGATGCACTGCCACAGAGCCTGGAGGGCTCACAATGACCCCATTTTTCTGTATCCTAACAGTTTTTGAAATGCCAGGCCAGCCTCCCCGCCCCTCACCCTCCCTAATCTGTCATTCTCCAAGGAGGGCAGCTGGGGTGGGGGGCAACCAGCCGAACCTACAGCTCCAATCCCTCCGTGAGGGGGTCTGCCTGCCCTGCTGCTCAGGGGCCTCTTGGCCCAGGACCCTGTTCCCTTCTGGGAGAATGAGATCTCTTTATGGTCACTGTGTGGTCACAGCAGGGGGATGTTTTGTAATGACATCACATTGTTATACCATTTATCCCAGGCTTTGTAGTTCTCGTACACTTTAAACATATTCTCCATAACAGTGCTCTGCCCTGCGAGGGGATGCATTCTTCTTTATTGTTTCCATTTTATGGTTTGCGGCAGATTGGATTCTGGTTTTTAATTCTTCCCTCCTTCCCCATATGGAATTTCACGTTTGCCTCTTTGCCAGGTGGCTTTGCGGCCCAACCCCCGCTCCCCCCAGCGGGTGCAGAATTTTTCCCTGCCCCATTGGTGCATTGGTGCGGGAGTGTGGCCCTGTGACCTGTAATCACACCTGGAGCTGAGCCCCTGCTGACCTTTAGCCACCAATAGAAAAAAAGTTGGTCATTGTTGCTGTAAGTCATTGAGAGTTCCGAAATTGTCTGTTATGCAGCATCATTGTAGCGTCTGAGTCTGAGTCTCTGTGGGCCATGCATGAGTCCTCGGGCAGTCCCAGGCTGAGGGCGTGGGAGGAGGGAGGTGGCCGGATGGGCTGACTTGGGGCAGGGACCCCACCTGCGGCTGAGGGATGGATTCCTGCCTTTTAGGGTATGGACAGCTCCAGGGGGCGGGGGGGGGGGCCTGAGGACCAGAGCTGGGGGTGTCCTCCTTTCCCATGCTCCCTCAGCTCCCCCGTGAAGCTTTTGGAGAACTGGGCCCTGGAGTTCAAAGGCTCTGTGATTCTGGCTCTCAGGGCCTCCCTCTAGTCTCACTTTCACTGGGGAGTGAGGAGAAAGGGGAGGGAGAGTTTGGAAAGATGGTTTCAGGGTCCCTGTGGGCCTTTGCTCCAAGAAGGGCTCATGTATTCCCTCGTTTCCTCCCTTCCTTCTACCTATCCCTCTATCCTTCCACCCATCCACTCACTCATCCACCCATCCTTCTACCCACCCATCCACCCATCCATCCATTCAACCTTCCATCCAACTATCCACCTGTCCACCCATCCACCCACCCATCCATCCACCCACTCACCCATCCATCCACCCACCCATCCATCTATCAATTTAACAACAGGGACCACTTCCTGTCCCCTACTGATGGCAACATTGCCAGCAGCTGGGCTGAGCTGATGTTTGGGAGGGGGAGGTAGGTGGTGTGTTTTGCAGCAGGGCCCAGGCCTGCCTGAGACACAGGTGTTCAGCTCCTCGCCAGGACTGATGCTGGCCGCGGGGAGCTGGCGAGCTCGCTTTCTTTGTGCTCAGGCTGGTTGGCACGTCCCTGCCCCAGGCACCCAGTAGGCACAGGGATATTCAGACATTCCCAGAAATAGCTGCCACTTAAGGCAGTAAGGAGATGGGATGATTCCCCCACCTTCCCTGACTGCAGTGAGACCCAGAGGCTGTCTTGTAAATGAGATGCCACCTTAAGTTCTTCACTAGTAGGGTCGTCTGCCATCCTCACGGGCTTAGCTCATTGCAGGAAGTGGCCAAGGTAGCACCCACATTAGTGGCCCTCAGGGCGAGACCAAGGTCAAAAACTGACGAACAGCCCTGAAGAGTTCTTCGTTTTCAAACGTCACATAAAATCTCTTTGTGCTATCACTGGAATGGAGTCTCTCCTTCCTCCAGCCCCATCTGAATTGGGGATGGGATGGAGTTGGACACAGGCAAGGGGAGAAAAACCCTCAGAACAGTCCCCAGAAAGCTAATGCAGAGGGCAGGCACACCAAAATGACACAGTGCCAGCCCCGTGCCCTACACGGACTCATGTCTTCCCTCCACAATGCCGTGTGGCTGGCATCCTCATGTGCATGTCACTGATGAGGCTCATGGAGGTGAAGCGACTTGCCTGAGGTCACCCCGCTGTAGGAAGGACAGTGAGTGGGTGCCCACCAGCTCCAGGCTGTCTGGGTGCGGGGCCACGCGCTCCCCCTTGCTTGGCGGGTTCTCTCTGTGCGCAGCTGGCTGCACCTTTGCTGTGCTCGGGAGGAGGGCACAGAGCTGACTGCGGGCTGGTCTCCATGGCAACAGCTGATGAGTCTGCATCAGAGGATGGCAGAGCCACCAGCCTCGAGCTGCCTGGAAGTGTGAGCTGGGCTGCGATGGCAGGGACTGCGGGAGTGGAGCTGGAGGAGTGGGGGATGGGGTGGGACGAGGGATGGTCTGCTCTGCCCAGCAGCTGCCAGAAGATGCCTCCGATCCCGTCTCAGTGGGTCACTGGTCCTGGGCGTGGGGTTTTGCTCTCTGCTGGGAAAGTTTGGCAATTCCACGTATATTTCATGGACATATACCATGTGCCGGGCACTGGGCACGCAGTGGTCTATGGAACCTGGTCTTGCTCTCAGGGGATTATGGTCCAGGGAAGGAGGCGGGCGGGTTACCAGGCAACTCCAGTCCACCACGACTGATGTGGACAGAGTGGACGTTTGGAGCACACGTGAGCCCCCCGGGAGAGCACCCCACCCAGGCTTGGACACAGGAGAGGTGTCCAGGGGAGAGGAATGTCAGAGACAGAGACAGAGGGAGAGAGAGCAGAGAGAGAGGAAATCTGCCAGGGGTTCCTTGTGCCTGGAACTCTCGAGGGAGGAAGGCAGGGGAGGGAAGCGAGGCTTGGCCTGGGGTCCAGATTGGGAGGGAAGGGGCAGGGCCCGCTCCAGGGGAAGGGGATGACTTTGGTCCTCACAAGACACTAAATTGGGCACCCTAAGCTCCTACCTTACAGATAAGGAAACCAAGGCTCAAACAGCCACAGCAGGATGGAGGGGGAGGTGGACCTCAGCTCTGATCCAGGCGGCTGGTTCTGTGACAGGCCCTCCGTGCCGTGGGTCCAAGATGAAACCTGGGGGTCCTGGAGTGGAGTGGGTGGGTCTGTCGAGGCCTGGCCCGGCCGCCTGTCTCTAGAGACTGCCCCAAGGGGAGTTTCTTGACCTTGAGGACGCATGCAGAGAGGGCTGTGCAGGGATGCTGTGGAGAGTCCCAGAGGGGAGTGGACCCCCAGCTCCTGGGTCTTCCTCTGCTGCCCAGGGGTCAGGTCTCTGCTCACTTTAGGCCCAAGGCCAGGCACTCCTCAAGTAGTGGCATGGCTGGTCCTGTGGGGTCTCTTGCCCTCTGAAAACTTGGTTGCAACCCCAGCTGTCACAGCTGGAAACATCAGCCACCCAGGGCCATGTGGTCTGAGGAAGGATCTCACCTGCCAGTCGTTCTGCAGGGCTGGTTTCCTAGGTCCTGGGAATCTAAAGGGAGCACCAGTCTGAACTGTTCCACGACCTGGGCGGGAACAAGCCAGTTACACTAGTCCCCAAAGCCCTCTGCATTTAGATAAATGAGGTCTGGAAAGTTCTTTGGCTAAACACTAGAAAAACAGCTCACGTCACCCGCCTAGGGAAACGGTCAGGAAATCCCCTTGTTCCTGGGCGAGGAGAGCTGGGCCCATGGGGAATGATGACATTGAGCAGATGCCACCCTTGGCTCCTTCTTGCCAGGGGTGGGGCCTGCTGGCCTTGACAGTGACGGGGAGGGGCCTGGGAGGAAGGGATTGGCTGGCGGAGGCCAGGGAAGAACTGGAGTTAGGAGAGGCTGAAGCAACCACATCCTGTGACAAGGACGCATTTATGACCTGGGTGATCTGTCGGGCAGGCAACAGCTGGTCTTGCACGCCTGCTGTGCCAGGTTCTGAGACAGTGAACAAAGGCGAGGACGCTGCAGTGTCCTGGTGCCTTCTGCCTGACAGGGTGCCGGGCAGTGCTGGCTTTCACTGCGGGGTTTTCTGCCCTTCCCTCCTCCTCTCCCTCCCTCTCTCCCAGGCCCCTTACACACGCACACTTGCACACACATGTACGTTCGCACACACACCTGTGCATGCACACCGCCCGTTTGCACACATCCCCATGCTTGCATGCACCTACACACCTGTGCAACATACCTGTACACTTGCACACACACATTTGCACATCTGCAGACACACCCACACGGCGCACACGCAACACTCGTACACAGGCACACATTCATGTGCACCTACACACTTGCATAATTACACACACATTTTAAGACACCCACACACTCACACATATGCATACCCACACACTTACCCAGGATATGCTTGTGCACATGCACACTTGCATATCGGCACACACGCAGTGGCACGCACATCCCCATCGGTCTGCCTGGGGGCTGCTCTCTCCCTGAGATCGCCACTTGCTACCCCCGCAACGGCAGGGGTCTGGCCTTGTGCCCTGTCACTGTCTGTGTGTCTGTCTTTCTCCCCCGGTACAGGGAGGCTTCGTGAGGACAGACTGACACCTCACCCCAGCCGCTGTGGAGCGGAAGTCTCCAGGAGATGAGAGGAAACCACACTCTGGCTCTGGGTCTCTGCAGCTCCAGCCCTCTGGGGAGGGGCGGGAGGCGCAGGTGTGAGATGGCTTTCCGGGAGGGAGTGTGTCAGCAGAGAAGGGAAAACCCAGGTCACCCAGGCAGGGCCCACTGGCGAGTTGGGCTGCAGGTAATCCTCACCGAGCCTTGGTCTCTCTGCTGTCAGGTGCAAGCAGCCTCTGGGGGGCAAATGGCCCCACAGGTGGGTCCGGCCTGCCTTCTGAAGGGCTTGCCCCTCCACCCCAAGCAGGGGCAGCCATGGGCCACTGATGGAAGTCCCAGAGAGTTGTGCATTGGGTGTGACAGCAAGGTGGCAGTCCAGCCCCCTGGCCACAGCTTTGGTTCCTCAGCCCAGCTCTGCCTCTGCCGTGCAAGGGGGTGGGGCCCAGGCACAGAGGCACTCCTGGCAGGTCCCCTGCTCCATGCCCGGCCACCTCCATCTTCCTGTCCTGCCAGCGGGGGTGGCAGCTACCATGCCTGGTGTGCTGGGGACGGCCTGGCTGAGCGATAACTGAACTCAGGGTGCAAGTCTTTGCCACGCACCTGCCAGGTGCCAAGCCCTGTTCCAAGTGTGTTACTGGTAGAACTCAGGCGATGATTCAGACAGGCAATGCTCTTACCATGACCAGTTTATGTCTGGTGACAGTCCTGGTCTCAGCTAATAGGCAGAAAGCAGATGTGGTTTGATCTGACTGAACCCAGGCAGGCTGGCCCAGGAGCCATGCCCTGACCACTGACCCATCCAGCCTCTTTGGAGACTCCAGGCTCTCGGGCATTGCACCCCTCTGTCGTTCCCCAGGGAAATAAGCTCTAGCAGCCCCTCACCCCCTGGGCACTCTGGCCCAACCCCCTGCCTTTCGTGGTGGGAACAGTCTCTTCCCCAGGAAGGGGCCTGAGGGGGGACTTCTCCAGCAGGCTCCTTGGATGTGGGTCCTGAGTTTTCTCATGTGGGTAAGGGGAGGGGGCCAGCAGGGTCAGTCTGGGGCAGAGAGGGGAGGTGATGTGGATGTAGCCCAGTTGAGACTCTCCTGAAACTCTAAGCCCAGCTGGGGGCTGGGGGAGCCATAGCAGGCACCCACTGGCTCTTCCAGAGGGCAGTGGGGGGCACGTAGCCAATGCCCAGGTGGGAGGGAGGGAGCAGCGGGGCCTGAGTCTTTGGGCAGATCAGGCCTAGAACCTGCCCTGCTGGGACCGCAAACCCTGAGCCTGGGCCCCCTTTCCAGGAAGGCTTTATGGAGAGTCCCATTCTCTGGGCCCCTAGTGTGGCTCCACCAGATGCCAGAGGGTCATGACCCGGGTCTCCCATGGCCCCGACCTCATTGCCGCCACAAGATCAGACCCCCACCTTGACCTGTCTCCTGCTTCTGCTCTCAGAGGGGAGCAGGAGGGCCTGTCCCAGCCACTGCCCACCTCCTGCGAGGCTCAGGGAGGAAGCGCCCCTGGCAAGGGAGCAAACTGCTGCACATCAGATGCGTTCTTCCCAGCTGCATTTTCCCTCCTTTTCATGCCAACCTTCCCGCTGCTCAAGAGCATTTTACAAAAGAAGATGAAAAAGGGGAGAGAGGAGAGCAGGATGAAAGGGCGAGCGAGCGCCTGGACATCCCTTTCAGCCACTGCCACCGCGCAGGGCCTGGTCTGGAGGGCGGGGACTGCAGGGCGCTGGAGGGACAGTGTCCATTTCCGTCCTGCCTGTCGGGCCAGCCGGCTGGGAGGCAGAAGTGGGGGAGGTGGGGCTGGCCGGGTGCTGTGCCCCGGGGCCGCCCCTCTGCCCGACGCCCACCCGGCCCTGGCCCAAGCCCGGCACACGCGGCCGCTCAGTGATTTCTGGTTGAATGAGCGAAGGGAGGAAAGGCCCCGTGGACGAGGTGGCCAGATTCCTCAGGGGGCACCTTCCACAGCTCCTCCCCCAGGGGCTTTGAAGGACGAGAAAGAAAGCGCAGAGTCGCAGAGTCGGTGGGGACCAGGCAGGGGCCAGCACAGAGCCACACTCACTGCTGCTCAGCTGGGACCCTGTGGTTGTGCGAAGCTTCCCATGGAGTGGGGGTGCGCCCTGGTGGGGTGGGCCCCCGTCCGCTGCCTCTCTGCCCCCTGCAGCCCGTACTGCCTGAAGAAAGTTCAGGAACATGCCTAGGTCTCACCATGGGTTTGCCCCCGAGATGAGCCAAGAAGAGACAGCGGTTATGGTAAAGCGGAGTAGGGCTGAGGGTGGGCTTTAAGTGTGATTAAACACAACTACCTTTGAAACACTTACCACTTAGTCCGTGTGCAGGGATGGTCCCAGCAGGGACAGGAACGAGCTCCTGCTACCTGCAGCAACAACGATGAGATTAAGTGAAAGCAGCTGGACACAGGAGGCCTCCGTGCAGGCGACGTCACGTGATGTTCCGGAAAAGGCAGAACCGTAGGGGCCAAAACACGTTGGAGGTTGCCTGGGGCCAAGGGGCGGGGAAGACTGGCTGCAAGGGGCAGGAGGGAGCATTTTAGGGTCATGAAAATATTCTCTGACTTGACTGGGGTGGTGGTTTTACAATTACACGCACAGGTTAAAACCCATCACACGGGACACTTAAAATCCGTGGATTTCATTGCCTGTAAATAGTCCCTCAGTGAAACCGATTTTCCGCCGTCCTTCTGGGTTCTAGGCACCAGCTGGGACCATCCACAGATGGGGTTTTGGTCCTCACAACAGCCCCACGTCTTTTCAGAGATAAAGACATGGGCTCTGCGAGGTCACACGGCATGTCCAGGCCACACGGCTCCTATCCCAGCCTGGGGACAAAGGCTGAACCTTCTGCGGGGCGAGGGTGAGCATGACAAGAACAGAGGCCTGACCTTGGGGGCCCTAGGCCCTGGTCCCTCAAGCTCAGCGTTCAGTGCTCGCAGTGACCTGCTGCGTGAGACCCGGGCATCCTCAGACAGCAGCTCCGATCCCCTTCCCCTCCAAACCCTGTCAGGATTTGAGTCCATGGAGTTTTCTAAATCAGAGTTTGGTCATTCAAGGCCTCCAGAAATGTCCCCAGAGCCCCAGGCAGGGATCCAGGTCCCTTGTGCTAGAGGACCCCGGGCTCGCCTGTCTCTTTCGCTCTCCTGTCTCTTTCCCGACATCAGCATATTCGGCACAACGTTCCTCCTCCAGCTGGTGACACAAGGTGAGTTGAAGGACAGCTGTTTGGGTGAGGGTTATGAAGGCTCGGGTACCATGGAAACCACTCCGGAAGCCCCCGAAAGCTGCAGCCATCCAGAGAGCTGCTCCACCGCCATTGGTCGGCTGTTTGGACCCTCTCCCCGACGTGCTGCAACTTTTGTTTATTTGCCCCTTTATGTGTTTGGTCCCTGCCCTCCCCTTCTCCCGGCTTTGCCACAGGCCCAGCCCAGCAAGCTGCCTGCAGATCAGCAGCATAAAGATGCTAATGTCTTTTTTCTTTAATGTATGAGATTTTCAGGCTCATTTCCGGGTGTTCTCTCCTCCACTGTGAGAGGCAGCACTGATTTTAAGCCACAGATGTTGGAGACAGAAAATGGGATTACGACAGACAGAGAGGGGCCAGCTCCTCTGGCAGGTGTTGTAGAAACAGCTCTGGTTGCGGGTTGCAGAAGCCGTCTCCAGCTTTCCCTGCAAATCTGAGAAGTCCTCAAACGGGCTGCAGGCTGGGCAGGCTCTTCAGCACACTGTGGAGTCTGAGCTGAATCCAAGGGTCTCCTGAGGTTGCTGGTGAGATTCAGAGCAGCGTGGGCACTTTTGTCTTGCTAGGGCTGCTTTTACGTACACGTGTTGGTCCAACTCCAGTGGATTGCCTGCTCCTGCTGGACCCCAGCCTCCTCCTTCCTTTGGCGGGTAACAGGAAGAATCCCTTGCATCGGCCTTTGCCCTGGCTTTTACATCCTTCATTTTATTTCTTTCCAGCAATGGCCCCCAGACCCTGGCAGGTGCAGTGTTGTTAGCCCTGTGTTAGAGAGGAGGAAAGTGAGACCCAAGAGTTTAGGTTGTAGGTCTGGGGCTGGGGCCACTGCTCCCTGTCTGGCTCTGCCAAGGCTCCTCGATCATGTGTGTTGATACCTGATGGATCCAACTGCTGAGGCTGTGGGTGGGCTTTTCCTGGTAGATCATGGCCTGAGACTCGGCAAAGAAGGAAGCTTTGAAGTAGCAGAGGGCAGCTCCTATGCCTCTCTTCCCTCTGGGATCAAGTTCCTCAATGAAGAGCTTCTGAACACTGTCTCTACTCCCTGCACACATGCACGTGTGCACACATACACATACCTACTCATGCTCTACCCTTCTTGCTTAGAGGTCTATCCCCAACAAGTCATTAAAGTTGTTCTGGTGGAGTCCCTGATGACATCTTTTTTATTGTTTGTTTTTAAAAAAAACAACAACCGTTTTGTTATCTCATGATTTTGTGAGTTGACTGGGTTCAGCTGGGAGGTTCTTCTGGCTGGAGCTACAGACAGAAATGAACTTGACCGGGTCAGAGCCCCCAGGATGTCTTACTTGCATGACTGACATTTGATGCTGACTCCTGGCTGGTTGTTCAGCCAGGGCTGTTGATGGGAGAGGCTCTGTGTGTCCCAAGCTGGGACTCCACAGTGTGGGAGCTGGGTTATGAGAGGGCAGGTCCCAAGAGAGGTCATTTCAAGAAAGAGGAAGTGGAAGCTGCTAGTCTTGAAGACTAGACCCAGAACTGGCACAGTGCCACATCCATTGTGTTCTCTTGGTTGTTGGTGGACACTTGAGTACTGAATCCAGTGGACCTTCTGGGACCTCATCTCAATTGACTGCTCTGGCTATGTGGCTTGTCCGACTTGCCCCTTCCTGAAGACCCCTCTTCCTGGGCTTTCAGAATTCCTCTCCTGGTCCCTTCATCCTCTGCACTCCCTTCCAGACTTTGACAATTATTCTTCTTCAGGATCCCTCTTCCTGGTTTCATCTTTGGTGCTTGCCTGTGTCAACTCCACACGTGGTCCCAGGGATCCCACCCAACCCCATGATGCCCATCTGTGCCAGGGGCTCCACATCAGCTGCTCTGGCCCACATCTGAGCGCCAGCCTTGGGCATCCACCCCTCTCCCAGACATTCCTGCCCAGAATTGAGAACTCCAAAGTGCATCTCACTTAACCCATTCAGGAGGGTCATCCTTCCCCCTAAGCTTGTCTGTCCTGGTGTGGTCCCTGACTTGGTCCCCCAGACTTCCGACCCAAACCAGGGCTCCTCACGGCATTCCCGGATGATGGAATAGGAGCTACTTGGGTAATCAGAAAAAATAACCAGAAGTCATTTCGAGAAATAAAAAGGAGTGTCCGGAGCTTGAGGATGTGTGTTTCTTTAGAGGGAAAGCAGATAGATGGCTGCTTAAACAGGGATCTGGGAGCAGCCCCAGATGATTGGAAAACCACATTTGTACAGGCTGCAGAGGCCTCAGGAATGGCAAACAGCTCTCCCTGCTCAAAGGAATTCTCTGGAAGCCATAATGGTCGCTTTTCCTAACCACAGGCTGGTCTTTCTGGCGGAATCAGTGCTGAGCCTGTGGTCAGGGTGGCCAGGCTGGAGCCAGCATGGATGTTTCTGCAGCCTGAGCTCCCTCAGTGCCGACAAGTGGGGGCCGGGACTCAGGGGAGCCTGTGGGGGCCCCAGGGAACCAAGGGCACTTAGGAAACTGGAGATGGGCGCGGGTGCCGTGTGGCCTGGGCAAGGAGCAGGGCAGGACCCCCTCCCCACGCCCACCCCCTAGGCAGCTCTCGGCTTTACCAGCAGCCAAAGGGCAGAGGAGAGCTGGGGGGGGGGAGCCGGCGTTGTCTGTGCGAGGATTTTCACGTCGTTCATCACATTTGGTCCTAGAGCATGTTCTGCCGTCACCTCCTTTTCTCATGAGAGGAAACAGGCTCTGGGCGGTTCAGAACTTGCCCAAGGTCACAGAGAGGAAACGCTGGGATTCGGCCCAGGTCTGTCTGATGCCACACCCGGTCTCTGGGCTGCTTGCCTTGCACTGCGGGGCCAGCACTGATGTCGGCAGGCAGGGCGGCCGGAAACCGGCCTCTGCGGGTGGTGTAGATGCTCCGTGTCCAGGAGGCAGTTGATGCTGTAGAGACGGGATGTCCTCAGCCACTGTGGCTGAGCTGGTGCCCCCGACGTGCCTTGTCCCCTCGTCATGTAACAGGACACTGCTTTGCTGCTGAGGCCATGGCTGGGAGAAGAAAGGACGGCACGGGCTCCGGATCCATGTATGGTGACAGCACCGCAGGGACCAGAAAGGGTTCCGGAGGCTGGTTGGTTTTTCTGCAGGCACTTGAGGGGCAGCCGTCAGATAGATGTCCCGCCAGGCCCGGCGCTTTCCTGAATGTCAGAACAGGTGTGCGCTTCAGTAGAGTCACGTGATCGGAGGGGTGGGGCAGGCAGGGCCCCTCGAGAATGAGAACATATCTGACAAGGGAATTCTGAGGGACACAGCGACCTTGAAGGGGACCTCAGTTTCTGGCTTGAGCAGAGTGGAGGGGCCATTTGTGGGCCATTCACTTGGGGTGCAGTCACCCAGGCGATCCCAGGGAAAGGGGCTTCCGTAGGTGAGCACCTGTGCAAAGATGGCCTCGAGAACAGCCTGGCACAAAGTGGGCATGACCTTTGACACCTTCAGCAAGGAGTCAGAGCTGCTGCAAGGCAGTGGGCGTGGGGAAGGGCTGGATGGGAGGTGGTCTCGTTTGTGTTGTTTGTTTCTGGCTCGGACAGACTCGGTCCTGGTCTCTGCTTCGGCTGCAGGAACAGAACCAGTGAGCGTGGCCCCTCCCTGCGCATCCCCCACCGCGGCTGTCACAGATCTTTCATCCACCTGCAGAGTGATTGCGGCTTGGGGCAGCCCGAGCCGGGACTGCCGAATCAGGTGCAGGCTGTCATGGACTAAATCCTGTTTTGAAGTCTGTTTACTCTAAAAAAAAAAAAAATTAATCTCTTTGATGCCTGGAGAAGAAAGACTCGTATTAAACAAAGACCCAGCTCTGAGTCCTGAACGCTCGGCCGCGGCTATCAATCTCCCCAGGTACATACCCAGGACGACGTGCAGCTTCTGTGTGGGCCCTTTCACCAGCATGCGGACACACGATTCGTTAGATGTAATTACTTAATCACACACCCCCCGTGTGGACACAGGATTCGTTAGATGTAATTACTTAATCACACGCAGCCCGTCCAGGCGCTAGATCGGGACCTTCATGGAGTCCTGTGCAGTTGTCGGGTCGAGATTGTGACAGTGAGGGAGCTGGGGCCGTGCCGTCTTGATTGCTGAGATCAGACAGGTGCGTGTGCGTGCGTGCGTGTGCACACGCGCGCAGAGGGACTGGGGGCGTTCACACCGCTGGGTGCAGCGCCAGAGAGGAACATCTCTGGTGGCAATCAGAGCCTTGGGCTCTCAACCTGCTCCGTCCCCCCAGTGCCGTGATGTGAGCCTTCTCTGTGCCTGCATCTCCTCACTGGTCACCTGGGACATTGTTATGGGCTGGATCGCGTCTCCCACCCACTTGACATTCACGTGTTGAAGCCCAAACCCAAATGGGACTTATAGTATTTGAAGATAGGACTTTTTTTTTTTTTCACACAGAGTCTTGCTCTGCCGCCCTGGGCTAGAGTGCAGTGGCAGGATCATAGCTCACTGCAACCTCAAACTCCTGGGCTCGAGAGATCCTCCTGCCTCAGCCTCCTAAGTAGCTGGGACTACGGGCACACACCACTATGCTCCGCTAATTTGTCTATTATTTGTAGAGACGGGGTCTCGCTCTTGCTCAGGCTGGTCTCGAACTGCTGAGCTCAAGCGATCCTCCCACCTTGGCCTCCCGGAGTGCTGGGATTGCAGGTGCCCACCATGGTGCCTGGACAAAATCGGGCCTTTAAAGAGGTGACTATGTTAAAATGAGGCTGTTATGCTGGGACCTGATCCGACCTGACTGGTGTCCTTACAAGAATTTGGGCACAGAGGCAGCAGGGACGTGTGAGTGCAGAAACCGTGTGAGGACACAGTGAGAAGGCAGCTACCGGCAAGCCAAGGAGAGACCTCGGGAGAAACCACACCTGCCAACACCTTGATCTCGGACTTGTGACCTCCAGAACTGTGAGACAATACCTTTCTGCTACTTAAGCCGCCCAGTCTGTGGGACTGTGTTGCGGCAGACTCAGGAAAGAGTACAGATACCATCACCTTCCAATCCGCGGCCCAAGGTCGTTGCGAGGACCCAAGGAGACCCTGTAGCCACAGTGCCGTGGAGATTAGAAGGCAATATGCAATTCTCTTTCATTCTGTCTTATCCCATTAAGGAGCAAATCTCATTTGGTGAAGGTATGTCTCTAATACCTTGCTAACACTTGGAAATCTCCCTTTCAAAAAAAAATTGAGATAAAATTCATATAACACACAATTAACCATAAACCATTTTAAAGTATACACTCTCATGGCCTTTAGTACATTCGCAATGTGTGGAACTGTCACCTCTGGTTCTAAGACATTTTCATCACCCCAAAGGAAGCCCCATGCTCATTAAGCATTCACCCTCCTCTCCCCCTGCCCCCACTCACCCCATCTCCCAGCCCTGGGCAACCACCCGTTTGCTTCCCGTCTCTGCGGACTGACCTGCTCTGGACACTTCATAGAAATGCAATCATTTTGCACTCGACCTTTCATGTGTGGCTTCTTTCACTTAGCGTGATGTTTTGGGGTTCATCCATGCTGTAGCATGTGTCACAGCTTTGTGCTCTGTACCCCACATGGGGAGTTCACACCGCAGCTCAATCTCGGCAGGGACTCATGAGCTGGGAACCTCCGTGGCCTCGTGGTCCCAAATAAAATACCCCTTTGCTGCTCATCTCGTGGTTTCCGAACCTGCCTGCCCAGAAGCCTCACCCAGACTGGGCCTGGGAATCTGTATTTTAGGTCCTACTGGGGCACTATCGGAAGCACCTGCAAAGTAGACACGTTCATCTGGGTCCTGAGGAGACAGAACTGTTTGCCCCAAGCCGGGAAGACTAGGAAGGGTGAGGGCACACGCGTTTCAGCAGGCGCCACGGCTGACGTGGGGCCAGCTGCAGACCGCTGTGTGCCCCGGGTGACGGAGGAGGAAGAGTTCCTCTTCTTGCCCATCACCTAAGGCCACCTCTCTCCCCGCACAGGTGAGCTGGGCCCCAGCACCCACCCCACAGGTGCAGAACTGTCCCAACTCCCAGCAGCTTGTGCTGAGTTAAATGGGCACAGGTGACAGGGCTCAGCTGGGACCCGGGACGTGCATCCTCAGGGATAAGAAAAGCCACCACACACCAAGCCCAGGGTACGAGCAGTGCGAGAGTGTCCCGCGCTGGCCCATCGGAGCCTTCTCGATGGTTATGGGCCCAGAGCGCCAGGACCGCGGTGGCCTTAGCAGGACGTGGAGCTCACTACACTCCACTGCTCAGCAGACTTTCCCCAGCTCTTGCCAACGCCTCCTGCCAATCTTGCTGTTTGTTTACTTACATGGTTGTTTACGTATTTTTCCTGCTGCTGGTCTGGGCACTTGATAACTTCAGCAGCATCTGCTTATGAACAGCCCTGAGAGAGCCCCACCCTTCGTCTGCACAACCCCCACCCGCGCACACAACCTGGGCACGAGGGGCCCGGCCCGAACCCTCCTCCTCAAGCCTGTTGGGGTTCAGGCCACCACCTAATGCATCGCAGCACTCCATGTGACAGCCTGGTGCCCTTCTCTGCCCCCTGGCCAGCCTCATCCGGGCTTGGCAGGTGGCTCCGCTCTGGGGCTGCACACACCGCCACTTGTGCCTTCCAAGGTGTTCCAAGGCCACTGTGCTAAGAGCACCTGCTCGGCTTTGCCTCTCCAGCGTGGACGCGGGGGAAGGGCTGGCGTGCATCAGGGGACCCTCCTGCACATCGGTGCTAAGGTCCCATCTGCATGCGTGGGTCCTGCTCAGCTTGCGCCGAGGCCCGACCGGTAGGACAGGACACTGAGGGGCAGGAAGGGGTGACCCGGCTGGACGCACCTTCCACTGGCGGGCTGGGCCTCGGAGCACGAATGAAGTCGGGCAGCTGTGTCAGCAGTGGCTGCCGGGCCGCAGCTGGGCGGTGGGGCTTGGGGCACACAGCCAGGCTCAGCTTCCGACGCTCCCTGCTCTGGGCTGTGCTCGCAGGGCCATTAGCGAGCTTGGACGTTTTGGGCAAATCCTCCCCTCTCTGAGCCTCAGTTTTCTCACCTGGGAAATGCCGGGGGTGGGCTCCAGCCCTGCCCCCACCATCTAGGAGTCCCCAGGAAGGGTTTCAACGTGTGGAGCGATGATGAGACCCATACTCTCTATTTCGGGGCAGGTGGCGCTGCCCTGAGAACTCAGCCAAGGTGCCCCTAGAACCTGGAGTGCTGGTGAGTAATTGTCCGGCACCTGGCGCTGTGCTGGCCCCCGTCACACTGTTCCAAAGTGTAAGTGCTGTTATCATTCAGGTCCGATGAGGCCGACAGATCAGGCCATTGATGGGGTAGTTTGTTACAGTCCCCGGGGAAGGAGCACGCTGCACACGCGGGGCTACACGGGAAGCGCCAGGGTAGGTTAGAGGCAGAAGGAGGGAAAACGGGCAAGAGCCTGTATTATGGTTTCCACGGGAAGCAGGTTTAGGATTGGCTCTGGGGGAGGGGCTGTCCCAAGACAGCTGGTACCTGGTGCTGGGATGATTAGGGCAGGTGAGTTCGAAAGTCTGACAAAGGAGGTGGCTGCGGGGAGGGGGGGTGCTCTGCATAGGAAAGGCCCTTTTGCAGGTGAGTTGTTTGCTGTGTCTAGGAATAGCCAACCCTGGGAAGGGCAGTCCTTCCAGGGTCACTGAGACCCCAGACAACGGAGCATCAGAACAGAAAAGAGGAAAATATGGGTGATACAGGGACACAATGAAATGTGTGCTGTGTGTAAATTAATTATTATTTAATTAATAGACTTTGCAGAAAGTATGAAGAGTTCCATTACTATCCCCCAACACACACATGGTTCCCCTGTGGCTAACATCTTGCGTGAGTGTCGTGCATTTGTTTCAACTGAGCCAGTGTTGATACCTGCATTTATGAACAGAGTCCGCAGTTTCCTGTGTGCTGTATGTTCTGTGGGTTCTGCCAAGTGCACGACGTCGTGTGTCCACCGTTACAGCATCGCACATGGTCGTCTCACGGCCCTAAAGACCCCTGTGCTCCACCTGTTCATCCTTCCTCCCCTCGGAGCCCCGGCAACCGCTGATCTTCCTGTCCCTGCAGCTCTGCCTTTTACGGACTGTCACGCGGTCGTAACCGTACAGGGTGTAGCCCTCTCGGACTGGCGGCTTCCACCTAGGAACGTGCAGTCACGTTTCCTCCGGGTCTTCACACGGCTCTCCCTGAATAATATTCCATTGTCTGCATGAACCACAATTTAAACATCATGTTTATCCGTCATTACTACTTTTTAAGGGACGGCCGTGGGCTCCGTGGTGAGGGCTGGGCTCGCAAGTGTGTGCGCAGTCTGGGGTGGAGGCTCCGTGAGACAATTGTCAGGATACCCAGGTCAGATGCTGGGGGTGGGAGTGGATTTCTGGGCTCAGGGGGTCTGGACGATGGTCTCCCCTCTTCATGTGGCTCCTGCAGACGGCGCTGGCTGTCCCCGGCTCCTTTTCAGAAAGGCCTTCCTGGCGGTGGTGACCCAGCCATACCCCTCTTCATCGACAGGCCTGCGGCTGAAAATCCAAAGCAGGCGGGGCGTGGGGTCCCAGGCCGCCAGCAGCCTCGAGTCTGAACATGCTGTGCCTACCCAGTCAGCTGCCAGCAGCGCTGGAAAGGTAAGCATCCAAGAGGAAGGTGCTGGTGGGCTGGCGAGTGCTAAGGCTCCCCCAGGGACCCCCAGTGGTGGCAGCGGCTGCCGCTTCACTTCCTGGGCCCAGCGGTGGGCTCTGGGCTGTGGTGAGCCGGGGCTCCAGCCCTCCCTGGGATCCCTTTTCTTTCCAGACTTAAACAAGGTCCACCCAGTGTCTGGGACATGGTTTGCTGCTCCTACGCGGCTCCTGTCTGATGCGGCTCCCAGACAGGGCGTGTGTCCTCCCTCCCCTTCCTTCTCAGCCAAATTTCTGCGTTGGCCTGGCCGGTCTCGTCCAGACCGTGTGTGTGTGTGTGTGTGTGTGTGTGTGTGCACACGCATGTGCGTGGGCACAGAGGACGGCGCTGTGGGCAGCCTCTCCTCCCGGCCCAAGCCGGGCAGTCAGGACCCGAGATCTACGGGGGAACCGTGATGCAGGCAAAGACAAGCAGGGAGGGGTCCCACCCCTGGGCACCCCTAATTTTCTGCCATGCCCAGCCTCCTCCAGGCAGCAGGGCTGCCCCACTCACTGTCCCCTCCCCTGCTCCTGGAGCCTCAAAGCTGCTTGAGGCAACCGGAAGGTCACGGTGAGCCAGCGGGACTCAGCAGGAAATACTGCCCGTTTTATCTTCTCACCTGTGACATTCAGACATAACCCAAACAGAGGCCCAGCTACATCCTGGTTTGTGCTGGACACCTCAGAGGTCACCGGAACAACATCTGGCAGGTGGCTGCCCTGCTAAGCAAGCCGGGGGCAGAGCGGTACAAAGGATTTAACCCAGGGCTTAGGTTGACATGTCGCTCTGTGTGTCTTTCCTTCCCAGCCCGGTTCACAGTCCTCCTCTTCCAGGCAGGCGGCCCTGATTCCGTGCAAGCCTGAGCACCCCTGTATTGTCTGACCTCCTCGTTTATAAAGGTGCTCTCCTCTGTGTCCAGATGCCTCGTCCTCGAGGGGGGCTAGGGAAAGCACTGGGTGCCGCCCACACTTGCCTCAGCAGGGCCCTGTTTCCTGTGCAGGGTGCTGCAGGCAGCACGAGCATCCTGTGCTCTGGCTACTGAACCCTCCTGTGTTCTCGTTGGTCAAAAAGAGAAGAGAAGAAGGGGCTGGACTCCCTCAAAGTCAGAGGCAAGTCCGTGAGTCATCCGAGCTCTTCCTGCAGGGCCTGGAACCATGGAAGGTGCCCAGGAAGAGGGGTTGGGAGGACCCACACTGTCACCGTGATTTGCTGACGCTCCTCTGAGGCTCCTGCCTGCTGAGCCGAGAGGAGCTCGGGACCCAGGGCGCCCCGAGGCCTCTGCAGAGGGGAAGGTGGAGTCAGAGTCGCGGAGGCCTGGCGCTGGCCCCAGGAGGGGCAGGCTTGCCCAACGGCTCCGGGTGCGGCCTGACCTCACACGGAGAGCGGAGGTGGCTGGGTGCTCTCACAGCCGCTCAGCGAGACTCTCCCTGCCCCTGTCCCCACCCCCGTCCTCCCCCTCCCAGCTCGGTTTTACGTCTTCTCTCCCTGCAGGGTGAAGAGGGGTGAGCCTTCAGCCACAGCATGTAGACACAGGAAGACAGCAGGAAGTGGCTGGCAGCTCTCGGTGGCCTTTAATAAGTACAGAGGCTCATTTCTCCTCCAGGCCACTGGGATGTGAAGTGGCTTCAGCTGCAAACTAGTCTGGTGGAGAAGACCAGAGGCTGGAGCTCAGAACCCTCAGAAGCTTCTGCCGCTGCCTTGCTGTGTGTCTTGGGGCGGCTTGCTTCCCTTCTCTGGGCTCATTAGTAAACAGCGACAAAGGGACTAGAGGCCTGGCAAGTGTTCCCCTGGTCCTTTCCAGGGAGGGACTGTCCGCTGCTGGGGGCACGTGGGCAGCCCAGGAATGAAATTGTCCGTTTGGCTTCAATGCCTCGTACTGTGCGGTCTGACCCGGGGCGCTGCAGGTGGAGGCCGAGCACGAGCCTGCCCAGCCCGGAGCAGGGTGTGCGACAGCATCCGAGGGCAGGGAGGAGGAGGAGGAGTTGTGGACCAGCCCAGAGCGGGGGCCCTCCTGGGAGGCGTGCTGATTAGTGAAGGGGCTGGAAGCTCGCACTGGGCTCGTGCCACCTATTAGTCATAGTTTACTGTAAGTAGAATCATCTCATTCGCTGTTTTGTAAACTGTAAATATGAATGGCAATAATATCTTTATTATTCATAACTTGGGCATGGTGCTAGTCACTTCATGCGTATTTTTCCATTTACTCTTCATCATAACCCAACCAGGTGGTATTGACATTGTCATCATTCTATAGACTGAAGACACTGGGGCACAGAGAGGTTAAGTGACTTGCCCAAAGGCACACAGCCAATAAGTGGCAGAGTAGAATTTGAACCCAGGTCTATCAGAGCCAAAGTCCAGGCTCTTAACCTCTAGGCTATACTGTCTTTTAGTGAAAATGACAAAAGGCCTGGAGGAAGATCCCCTGAACAGCTGCCGTTCAGGGCACTGTGGTGGAGGCTGAGCTGGGAAGCACAGCTGGCTACGGCGGGCTACTCCCCAAAGAGGCCACCTTGAGCTTCACACCCAGAAGGAGAAATCTGCCCCCACAGCCCTGGTCGTTCCCTCTCCAGTGTCCAGGCTGGGCCTAGTTGGTAGGCTGCACAGCCCACTGCCAGGGCAGGGGGCAGGGGACCCCAGAGACGTGGATGGGTGGTGGGCTGGGAACATCAGCTCTCTGGGCGCTTCATTCGTTTAGTGGAAGCTGTGGGCGGAGGGGCTGAGCTTGGGTGGCCATTTATCTTGGCATTTTCTTCTCTTCCTAGGAAAAAAGGAGATCATGGTGGACACAGTCTAAGCAGACCCCTCCGTCCTGCCTGCCGGTGTTCACGACCTCGTGGGGTCCCCTCCCCTTAAGTGTGGGCAGCACCTGTGACTCGCCTCCAACCAACAGAACACAGCAAATGGATGGGCTGTCACTCCCGTGATTATGTTAGTAAGATCGTAACATCTGCCTGCTGAGAGACTCTCTCTTGGTGGCTTTGGTGGAGCAAGTGGCCAGTTGGAGACATCCACAGGGCAGGAAGCTGACGGCAGCCTCTGGCCGCGGCCAGCGAGGAAGGGAGGCCCTCTGTCCAACAGGCCACTGGCAAGTGAACACAACTGCGGGAGCAGGACCCTCCCCAGGGGAGCCTCCGATGGGCCTGCAGCCCCGACCTCGATTGCGCCTTTCAGACGAGACCCTGAAGCAGAGGACCCAGCTAAGCCACGTCTGGACGCCCGACTGCAGAACCTGTGACATGGCAAATGCGTGCTGCTCTAAGCTGTTCGGTGTGTGGCGTTTACCCACAGCAAGGACAGCCAGTGTGAGCGGCTGTAAAGGAGATTCGTGCACCCGCCAGAGGGTCGGCCGGCTCTCCTGTAAGGTCACTTTCCAACCAGACTTTACTCATCTTTGTCACCTGCATTGTGCATAGTTCAGTTTCTTGCATAAATAGGGACTCGATGACCATCTGCTAAGTGACACGTTGCCTTAGCACTGGCCCGAGCAGTGCTGCGGTGGAAGCCGGACGCCTGGGTCCTGGGCGCCTCCCAGCTGCTCCCTCCCCGGGTGACCTTGGGCAAAGCTACCCGGGCTTTGTGTGCCGCCTGGATAAAATATTGAACCTACCCACTCGCAGGTACGTGCAGGTCAAACGAGCTGACGTGATGGCATATTAGGAAGCCCATGGAGGTGAGGAATTATTAGCACTTGTTACGAAATGTCACAAGCATTCCTGCCGGTTGACTCATGAGGCTCAGAGCCTTGGAGAGTTTCCCTTCCAAATAAGGCTCCGATGGGGCTTTTGTCTGGGAGAGCTGGTCTGAAGGCCTCGCTGCTCTTACCTGTTCTTCCTGCTCTCTCGTCAGAGAAACCCGCACCAAGGAGATGTGATTGCAGAGCCCGAGTTGTAGACGTCCCTCCCTGACGAGCAGCGTGTGGCTCGCCCTTGTTGCTGGCAGGTGGAGGGCACTGCAGCCTCCATGGACATGGTGGCCACTGTGGGACCAGGGAGTCGGCGGCGTAACTCTCAGGCCTGAGAAGGGGGCAGGGGGCGGGGGCAGGTGCAAGTCCAGGGGCTCCGGTGTCTGACGCCCGAGGGTAGGAGAGGATGGACATCCCCACGGACTTGCCCTTCCTCCACCCTCCAGTTCCACTGGCTGTCAGGGGAGGGGCCGGTGCCCGCCCACCTCGGCGAGGGCAGATCTTCTTTACTGATTCAAATGCTGATCTCCCCTGGGAACCCCCTCACAGACCCGCCTGGAAATAAGCCCCGTCCAGTTGACCCCTGACATTAACCATCGCACCAAGACCACGTCAGCAGCCCCTCACGCTGTTGATTCAGAGCAAGTCAAGTCCCTTAAACAGAGCAAGACGACAAAGTTATCTGTAACCAATGGTGGCACGTTGGTTTTCAACAGGAGGAAAATCAGAACCTTCTGGAGACAGGTCCAGTCCCAGCAAGCAGGACACCAGGAGAGAAACAGGGTAGTTTGGTGTGAATGGGGACACAGGGGGTTGTGGCCTCACCTCCCCCATCTCATTTGATTCCCTCTGACGGAGACGCTGACTCCAGTCCCGGCGTCCAGCACTTATCTGGGGTGGTCCTGGGAACGTGGGCGGGGGATGGGGACTCGCAGGGAAGGATGCAACAGAAGGTGCCCCGTGGGTGGCGGGGGGCAGGGTGGAAGGGCAGCGGGGTCTGTTCCCTGCACGGCCAGGGAGCTGGGGTGTTTATCCACCAGGCCTTGCTGGGCTTTGGCTGGGGCCCCTGGTGTTAATTCCCTGGCACTGGGCTGCCGCAGGCACTGGAGGTGGGGTGGGTCTGATCAGTGATCCCAGAGTGGGGAAGGGCTGCGGCCGTGGCGGCTCTCACACCACAGTCTCCCCGTGGCCCCGTAGGAAGCCGCGCTGGCCTTCGGTCCCTAGAGGTGGCGGGAGGCGGGGAGCGGCTCCTGTGTGTGAGGGCACTGGCATCTCTACTCAGGTCGGCCCTGGTGCCAGCCCCACCCACCCCTCCCCACCCCTCCACCTGACCTCCGCAGATGGCAGAGACTGGGGCTCAAAGTCACCCCCTGCCTGGGCCGGGCGGGCTGGGCTTGGCCGGGTGCAGCCGGGGCACGAGCTCAGAAGCTGGTTGCCCCCCAGCCTTCCTTCCGCGGAGGGGGAGACGGTCCCCTCCAAGAGCCGCTGCCCTCCCCAGCCCCGTGACCCAGAGGAAGCGGAAAGGGCATGCGAGACGCCCACAGCTCGGGCAGGGATCGCTGGGATGGCGGGATCTGCGGATTCCTCCCGGAGAGGTGGAGGACGAACATCAGGACTGAGGGGACAGGCCCTGGGCCTGAGCTACCGAGCCTCACTGTCCTCTCCGGAGCGGTGGGCGGGACTGGAGTGGCGGGTCTGTGGCTCTGGTTCCCTCCCCTCCGGCTCAGGGCCACCCGGCTGCCTCTTCTGGCTCCTGCTCCAGCCCCGGGCTGGGCCGTCTGGGCAGGGCGGGGAGGCCGCCTGTGCCAAGGAGGAGCAAGCCCTCGCCAGGCCGGACCACAAGGGTTTAATGACGAGAACAACAATTGCGGAGAAGGGGGGAGGCTGTTCCCGTTTTAATTTTTCCTTTTGGCAGAAACTAACTTTTCTGTAAAAACAATGAAAAATCAGGGTGGGGTTTCCTTCGCCCTGGGCCCCAGCCACTCGAAACCCCTGGGAGGAAAGGTCTGTGGCTGGGGTCGGGGAGAGGGGTCTGCTCGGAGGGCGGTGCCCTGCTGGGGCCGGGCATGGTGGGCCCCCCCGACCTGCAGTTCCAGAGACCCCTGCCTGCAGGCTTCCCCAGTTGTCCTGTGCCGGCCGCGTGATGGCCACGTGGTGGCCAAGACCTTGGCTTTTGTTCAGCGACTATTCCTGTCACTCCCAGGGACTGGCCTTCCTGAGCACTGGTCCTGGTGGCGGGTGCTGGCCAGGCGGGGGCTGGGGAAGGGGGACGTCTCTCATCGGGCACATCTCACTGTGCTCCCTGCACCTGGCACACCTGGGAGCCCAAACCCGAGGGTGGGGACATGTGATTTCTATCCCAAGGCTGGCTTCTGCTGACCCGCTCCGAGCCGCCTTTCCCACAGACCACCGTCTTCTCTCTGAGAGTCCTGAGCACACATGGCACGCACACGCACGCACACGCTCGCACACGCAGGCCCCCCGCCCGCCCCAGCCTCACTGCGGCCGCGTAGGAGCGGGTGGAGAAGGCCGAGGCCCCGGGCCCTGGCGTGACCCGGGAGGGCAGGCCCGGCACAGTCACAGCCTCCCCAGGAGCCGCCTCCAGCAGACACGGCTCTTTGTTTTCATTAGGGGAAGATCTCAATTAAAATAATTACAGTTACAACCAAAAAAATCACAGAAGAGAGAGAGGAAAAAGGAGTTCAGTTAAATGCAAATATATTCAGAACGATGTTATGAACTCGGCTCACCCCCTTTAAAATTACTCATTAACGATTGCATGCTAATTATCCACCTTTTTATTGTTTTAGAAAGGAAGTGATTTTTTCTCCTTCCAACTGAATAGATACCCAGAAAATGAGGCCTCCTTTGTCAAACCGCATGGTCCAATTTTGGGTGGAGAAGATGTGCTCGTGCCACCCGCAGGGCCAGGTGGGCAGGGGAGCGGAGCTGTGTGTGCAGTGCTCTCTGCCTGTCACCCCTCCCAGCCGTCCCAGGGTGTGGGGACCTGGCCTCCCCTCCGCTGAACAGACGGCAAACCTCAGCGCCAGGAGCTTAACTTGCGCAAGGCCACTCAGCTGCAAGTGGTGGTTTTCAAACTCAGCCCCAAAGCTCACGGTTTTGCCCTGCCCTGGGATGCCACTCAAGGAGACCTTGGCATAGTCCAGAAAATTGGGGTGGAAGCATGATGGGGGGTGTCTGAGGCCCTGGAAGTCCTGCGGCTGGCAAACCCAGGGCCATCTCCAGCAGGCGTCAACCACGAATGTGTCCTACAGTTTGCTGTGAGGTCCCTGTCCTGGAATGGGGGCAGGGGCGGGACGGAGATGGAGACTGACATTATCCCTGGGCTGTGGGAGACAAGGTTTTCTTCCTGCTGGGGGAGGGAGCTACTCCGGCGAAGCCCCGTTCAGATGCTCCCTGGCACACTGACCACTGCCCTGTGGGAGTGACCCTGGGCTGTTGCCCCCGCTGGAGACCAACTGCCTCGGCCCCTCCCCTCCTCTACTCCCCTGGGGTTCAAGGTCACATCTCCCCCACAGCCCCATCTCTGCTTTCTGTCTTCCGACAGCCTTGGCGGGCTGTCCCCGCATGCCTGCTCCCCGGCACCGGGACGCACCCTCCTGGTCCTCCACCCTGGATTATTCTATTTTGTTCTTCAATGGCGTATGGCCTTCCCAGCTCGCTGCTGAGGGCTTTCTTGTCCAAACGCACACCAGCTTCCCTGCTCTCTCGCACGGAAACCGTGGTCACCAGGGGGAACTGAGCCATCTTGGAGAGATGGATCTTAAAATTGGAGTTTGTTAATTTATTCATTCATTCTCACACACTTCCCGAGCGGCTCCTGCGTGGCTGGCACCCCACCAGGCACAGGAGGAGGCAGATGGACGAGCACGAGCCGGGCCAGCACCTGTGAGGAGCCCGGAGCCCGGCTGTCCGTGCCAGGGTCACCCTCCTAACGGCTGTGCGGTGCAGGGCTGGCGCATCTGGCCGAGGGGCGTTTGTGTGGAGACTTCCCGTGACACCGCAAGGAGGTAGGGGACCAGACTGCCCCATCCCAAGTGCCAGCGGGTCACGCGTCCAAGGCTGCCGTGCACGTGCGTATCAAGCGCACAGAGCGGGGAAGCTGGGAAAGAAGCCTCCGCGCCCCGAGGGGAGCGTCCGGCTGCGCAGGCGGAACCCCCAACCTGGGTCTGGCAAGCGCCTCTGCATCCTTAGCGTCTGGCAGAGCCTGGCCTCAGGGATGCAGCTGCGTGGAATTGCACCACCTCGGTCCTTCCCCACCCGCTGTCCTTCAGGAAGCTCCTACTTGTCTGTCAACGCGCAACCTCGGGGACCCCGTCAGAGATGTATTAAAGGGATGGCCTCTCTCCAGTACCGTCTGCCGTCTCTGGCCCGATGACCACCTCCCTTGTGGCCTGAGTCCCCCAGCCCGCTTCTCCACTCACGGACTGGGTCACGGGGGAGGTCGAAAGCCAAGAGGTAGTTCTGCTCTGTAGAAGGGATGTGTTCTGGCCAGGTTGGCTGATAAGTGATCTTCTGCAAAGTAGAATAATTGGACGAGTGTTCCCATGGCAACAGTGCCCTTCCTGGGAACCGTTTGCAGGGGAAGGCAGGAGAGGGGCAGCTCTGGCCCTGCCGGGCCCTGCAGGGCTCTGGGCCAGGTGGAAACTGTGGTGCCTCCTAATAGGCAACCCGGCCTCCGTGCCGCTTCCCCACCCGGGGCCTCCTGCAAGGCCCTGCCCTGCTTCCTCAGGCCACGGAAATTGTTGCTGCGCCTGCTGGCGGAGCTCCTGCGTGTGCACTCACACTTCCCGAATCCGTCTCTTCCCTCTCCATTAACAGAAAATATGCTTTCCAGTGAGCGTGTTTACAATGCACACATCAGCAATTTACAAAATGCTTTCACAAGCACTGCGACGGGGTTCTCTGAAAAGGACCTTGGAAGGCGTATGACATCAAAATACCCACTTTACAGATGTAGGAACCGAGGCTCGCGCTGATGAAGTGCCTGGTAGCACAGGGCGGCCGGAGGCAGGTGACATGCCAGGCAGGTGCCGCCTCAACCTCTCCCGACTGCAGGGCACTCTTCACCCCGCCGGGAGGGAGAGCAGGTGAGGTCCCCATGTCCTCCCTCCTGCAGATGGGAATGCAGAGAGGACACCCTCCCGGCCGCAGTGGGGAAGAGAGGCTGCTCCCCGAGTGGGGCGATTCTGGCCGCGGCTTCTAACGAGCTTCCCCGCGAGATTTCAGCGCACCTCCCCCGCTCCACTGCCCGAGGAATCCCAGGCCGCCAATAAAGTGACGACTGGATGAAAGGAATCGGGCTCTTGGTTTTGCTGCTTGTCCTGTGGTCTGGGAAAGGCCCCAAGTCTGCTGGGCAAGAGGCTCCGTCCTGTCTGTCTGGAAGGGCGCGTGTGTGTGACTGTGTGAGAGTGTGTTTGTGGGTGTGAGCACACGTGTGTGTGGAGAAGCAGGTGCAGTGAGTGGAGAAGTGTCTCAAGAGGACAACAGGGCTCATCTGAGAAGCTCCACGCTTGGTCCTCACTTGGGGTGGAGAGAGGAGGAGATAAGGGGAGGCCTCGTGGTGTTTATTTTCCTTTCAACAACTTGTCAGAGTCGCAGTCACACCGTTTCTTAGTATCAGGTGGGGGCCGGGCCCCACACCCTCACTCTCAGCCCAGTGTCACTTCCACACGCGGGATCTTCCCAGCCGAGGTCCCAGACATTGCAGCGCAGACACAAACCATGCGCACCAAGTTCCACCCAAATTTGAGACCCACAGATGTGCATCACAAAATGGTCATTTTACACCATTAAGTTAGGGGTGGTAATTTGCACAGCGACAGATAACCGGGCACTCTCCTTTCATCTGTATCTCTGGGCTAAGCCTTCCCTCTGAGCTCTGGGCACACATACCTTACTAATTGTTTCCAAAGTGCTAAAGGACAAGGAATCTTCCGCAGGAGACTTAGCCCAAAGCAGCCTACGCCGAAGCCATCATCTTCCCATCCAAACCTGAAGCCCGTGGTGATAACCTGGGCAGAAGGAGACCAAATGAGGCCCTTGACCACCTGAGGTGACACGTGCAGAGCTGAGATGGGTTTCCAGCCACCCATTTGTGTGCTCACCCGACTCATCACCAGGAGGGGACGTCTGCTGGAGGCCGGCCAAGGTGAAGTCTGTGACCGTGGATAAAAAGCAAAAGACACAGTCCACACCTGGATGAAGCCATGACCTCGGTACTGCCCTCTGCCCCCTGGGTCAGCCACCTGCCAGGACAGTGCGGCAGTGAGCTCCTTCTGAGCCAGGGCGTGCTGCGCTTCCCTGTCCCCAGGAGCTAGGAGAGGCCACGTGATGTGCTTTGGCAATGAAACCTGAGCAGCAGGATGCCGGCCACCCCTGCCCGAGCCTCACCGAGGCCGCCAAGGATCAAGGCTGAGTCATCCCCGGAGGCCACCCAGCCGGCTGGTGCTCCTTCCAGGAGCCAGAAATAAATCTGTGTTGTTTTCTATCCTTTTACTTTCAGCATTTCTGCGATATTAGAACTAGTACATGGTTTGACTTTTTTTAAAAAATCAAGCCTGACAATCTTTGTCTTTTCATTGGAGTATTGAGTCCAATTTTTCGAGTATTAGTCCAACTTCTAATACTTGCTATATATTGTTGAATAAATGCTGGTGTATTAGTCCAACATTTACTCTAATACCTGATTTGTTTGGGTTTGAATCTAGCATCTTACTGCGGGGTTTACCTGTGTCCCTCCTAGTCTGCATTCCTTTCTCCTTCCTTCCTGGCCTCCTTTCGGTTGAAAAAAAGTGAACGCAATGACTTCATTTCCTCCATCATTAGCTCGTGAGTTGCTCTGTCTTCACTGTCCTGCCAGCAGCGTGGCTTGTGCAGGGCAAATATGCAGGAATATTAACGCTTTGCTACTTTGCAGACACCGCCAGGACTTTCTCCAGCCTTCACACTATTCACATCCCCCTACCTGTCATGCGATCTCGCCCTTATAATTGAATTCTTTATATTAAACTTAAGTTTTTGTTGTTTATTCTTTTTATGTAGTCAGAATTCATTCATATTTGCCAAAATGTTTACCTTTCCAGTGCTTTTCCTTCCCGCCTGGTTTTTGTCTTTCCTTCCGGGATTGTGTCCTTCCGTTGCAGGGTCTCGTCTGCATCTGTCTCTTAGCGCCAGTTTGCGGGCAATGAATCGCATCAGTGTTGTTTTTAGGGGGTCGGGAGATGTTTACTCTACCCTCACTTTCAATTCTTTAGTTTATCGTAACAAAGAAAAGCGTTTATTATATATTGCTAAATGAATAAAGTAAAAACACAAAATTACATAACGTCATGTAAAAATGTGCAAAAAGACTGTAAGAAATAAAAAATACCTAACGTTCCTCACATTCTGAGTTGTGCAGTTGTGGGTATTTGAAATTTTTTATGCTTTATTTTTTTCCAGTATTTTTCTAATTTTTTTTTATAATAATTAGGTATTCCCTTTGTAATTAGGAAAGAAATTAGGTTTACTACATAAAGACGTAAGAGTCATGGGTTAGAGGGAAGTGAGGAAAGCCAAGAATCCGTAATCTTACATCTAAGGATTCTCCATGTTTTCTAAAAAATTTATTCACCACCTACTGTGCATTTGGCACTAAATATTTCCTCTTACTGTAGAATTTGTCTTGTAAAAATTGTATTTTAGCTTCCATTTTATATGTAAATTATTTATGAAAGTCTAACATACATACAGAAAATCACACACATCATAAACGCACAGCGTGATAAATTTTTGCTAAGTGAGAGCAGGCAGGTAACAGGGATCTGAACGAGAGACAAAATGTTATCAGTTCCCCAGAGGCCGCCCCGCCCCGCTGCCATCACCTCTCTTCCCACATCACGTCACCTCTGCTCCTAAGAGAAGCACCACCCTGATTTCTTTCTTTCCCTTCCTGCCCCCCTTCCTTTCTCTCTCTTTCTTTTTTGCAGAGGAGGCTGGAGTGCAGTGGTGCTATCACAGCTCACTGCAGCCTCCAACTCTTGGGCTCAAGCCGTCCTCCCACCTTGGCCTCCCAAACTGCTGGGATTACAAGCATGAGCCACCACGCCTGGCCAACACTATCCTGATTTCTAACACCAAAGCTTACGTTTACTTTTTTTTGTTTGTTTCCATAAATGGAATAATACAGCACGTTCTCTTTTGTTTCTGCTTTGTTCGTTCAATGTTTGAAAGATTCTTCCAGGTTGTTACATGTAGTTGTGGTTCATTCGTTCTCATCGCTGTATGGTATGCAGTTTTATAAACCTCACCACAGTGTGTCCGTCTCTCCTGTTGCTGATGGGCGTTTGGGTTGCTTCCAGTTTCTGATACCAGCAGTACTTAACATTACTATGAACACTCCCGTACATACCTCTTGGTGAACAAATGTGTGCATTTCTCTTGGGTCTACTCACACTTGTTTTTGAAGGCTGGTTTAATTTCCTATTTAATTCTTGGTTGGTAATTATTTTCCTCCAGTATCTTAAAGATGTCATTCTATTCCATGTTTCCGTGAGGAGTCAGCTGTCAGCTGAACTGTTTGTCCTTTGAAGGTAACGTGTTTGTTTTCTTTTGTCTGCTTTCCTCCTGTCTTTGTCTTTTAGTAGGTTTACTGTGATGTTGCAGGGAGTGCATGTCAGCGTGTGTGTTTACATTGGTCCTGCTGGGGGTTCCGAATGCTTCTTGAGTCTGCGTCTTGGTGTCTTTGGTCAGCTGGGGAAGTTCCCAGCCAGCATCTCTGCAAGTTCAGCCTCTGCCTCAACCCCACCCGCCTCCCGCCCCAGCCAGTGCAGCCTCTGAACGCTGGACGCCTTGAGAACAAGGTGGCCCAGAATGTCCAATTCACTTCTCTGGCTTCTTCTGTTCTCTCCAAGATCTCTTTCTCTCCTGATCCTGCAAGTCCTGGCTCCAGAATAGACCTGAACTCCAATGCATGGCACCCACACCGGTTTTCCAAGAATGACACCAGGATCTCCAATGTCTCTTTTAATTTATAGAGAGGTCTACTCCTGATTTTGGAAATCCACCTGATTCTCCATAGACTGATGAAGCTGGTGTTATCCATGTAGCAGAATTTTTTATTTATCCCCAGATATTAAGCATCTGTGACTATCATATAGATCTGATGAGCAACTGATGGTTGGTGATTTTATACTTGGCACAATACATTCCTTTATTTTAAGTTTTTAATCTTCATTTTTTCTGATTATAAAAGGAATACGCATTCATTTATTTAAAAAATTTCAGAACAACAAAAATGTATGAAGTAAAATGTGAAAGCTTTCTCAGTCCTACTTGTTTCAATAAGAACTGCTAACAATATGACATATTTCAATCTATGTCATTGTATGTGAATACTAACATGTGCATATATTCAAACATAGAACCATACTGGATATATTACTCTGCAATTTGCTCTTCTCATTCAGAAATATACTGCAGATATCTTTCTGTGTCCAAGCTTCTCTCGTTTCTAAAGGGTATAAAGTACCCCTGTGTACGGATGTGCTGTAACTGATTAAGGGAAACTCTTACGGGTAGATGCGTATTGTGTACACTTTCACAGAAGGCAAGGTTTAAAAACAATTCCCTCAGAAGACAGGAATTATTTTACACTTGCTCTATCAGACTTTAGTCAAGGCTGTTATAAATAGGACTTTAAATATCACTTTTAAAATGCAATACAATGAGTAACTAACTACCTTGTAGAAATTATGAAGATTCCCTTGCAGAACGAATGAACGAATGAAACAAAGCAACAGGAAACACTGTCCTCGTATGAAGTGAAAGGTCCTCTGTCGCCCAGAATAAAATTTCCAGCGAAATGATGAATTCTGAAAATTGTTCAATGACCCAAAAGAGGATTTAGTGGTGATGAGGACACTCAGTTGAAGATGAACCGAAAGAGGTTATTTCACAAAATGTATGGGCTGAGAAAGCAATACTTCTAAATTATTACTTCATATGACAGGTTTTCAAATGTGTAACTAAATAAAAAATATTATCAGTAATATTTGAATATTTTATTCTGACCCTAAGAAGTGTATTATTCTAATTGGCCCCAAAACCCCCAAAGAAACCCCCCTTTTCTGGTGCCTTTGCATTCAGTTCACTGGAGATTTTTTTGGGTTTGCCTTGCATTTGGGCATAGATGGTCAGTTGCTCTCAATTTCTTTTGCTATTATAAACAACACTGAAATAAATATTCCTAAACTTTGTACACCTGGGGGCCAATTTGGAAAAGTGCTGTATCAATGGAGAAGACCACTCAAAAATGCTACCTGAGTTGTCAAATTACCCTCATAAAGTTTATAGCAAGTTACACTCTTAACACGGTCTATTATGGCATCCAGGGACAATACTTTGTTAAACTCCATGGTTTTCGAGCATTTCTCACGGAATTGCGGTGGGGTTACTTGCATGTGGTCTCATGTCCTCTCCTAGACCCCCTGGGCCACACCTCCTTATCCTATGTGACACTGAGTGCCATGACTTAAACACAGTAGGTGCTTGACACGTTTTGCTGAATGTATGAAAAGCGCCCCGAGACCCCACGGTGCCCTGGGCACCACCTCACGGATTCCGTCGGCCCCACCCCAGCCCCCAAACCATTTCCAAATCCCTCGCTCCACGCTGACCAGAGCTGGGTAAGGCAATTTGTAGGAAGACTAAGCATTTGGGGAGGGGCACACCTCAGGAGGAAGGAGGTGGCTGCCACTGCAGGTGGTCTTCGTGCACGTGAGGGGACGTCCAGTCCCTCGGCTCCAGCCACAGCGAGACAGATTTCCCCGGGGTCCTGAGAGCAGGACTCATCTGCATCTTCTTTCTGAGTGCAAATGCTCCCCTTCCACTTTACCCACCCTGCACACCCCTTCCTGCCGCTCTGCGCCCAGCAGGGAAGTGAGAGCTGACCCAGCAGGTGACCCAGCAGGTGGCCCAGCAGGTGGCCCAGCAGGTGACTCAGCAGGTGGCCAGGCCCATCTCAGCCTGTTTCCTCTGAGTTTCCAGCCGCATCACGCACATCTTCTCAGGGTCCCCTGTCTGTTTCAGTCTCCTCCCATGTGATCAAACTGGATTTTTCTCAAATATCACCTCCCAGGCTCCCAGACACGGAACCCCTAGCACTCGGGGCCTCCCAGCTTGTGTCCTGAAGGTCGTCATCCTCCCACCTCATACCTCCTCCTCCCCACCCTCAGGGTGTGACCACCCAGCCTCCCCCTGGCTGGGACGGAGGCTGCCTGTCACCTGATGTCCCCTCTGGGCCATAATCCAGCTCCCTCATCATCTCCTCTGTGGCACCTCGCAGTCAATCCCAGTTCATTTCATCAAACTGGAGACGGACCGTCTCTTAACATGTGCCGCCTGGTGCAGGATACCAACGAGTCTAATGATGCGCACGTTCAATGCTGCACAAACAAGTGGCAATAAACAGCGTAAGCGGTGATCGGGGATTTGGGGTTCCTGGGTGCACCACCAACCCTGAAGAACAGGGTCTACAGGAGCAGGACTTGGGGGTGGTGGACAGAGGTTTTTAGGGTGAGATGGGAAAGTCTGGCGGGGGCAGGCAGCGGAGAGAAACGCCACCACGCGTGTGCTTGGGGGGTGAGGGCAGGGGGAGGGAGGCGTGGAAGGAAACAGGCATGTTGCTTGTGGCGGCCCAGGCATGAGCACTGTCCGCGTCCCACTGCTGCCAGGGCTGGGCCCACCCAGACGCCCAATCCGTGTACCCGAGTGTTTAGGGCCCCACGAGCATATGTGTGCGCACACACACGCATGCACACACGTGCACACACACACTCAGCGAGGGTGGGGAGCCGGCAGCTTGGAGAAGACCGGTGGACGAGTGGCAGCTATCTCTGCCTCCCCAGCCCAGCGGGTTTTCTGAGAGAAGCGGATACCCCCTTTCCCTGCCTCTCCCTTGCCTAACACTTCAGCCCTTCTCTCTGGAACTCCAGCAGCTCCACTCCGTTCCCCTGGGAGCAAGCGTCCCCCAGGAAACGAGGACCTCTAACCTTTCTCCAAAGATAGGGTGCGTGGTCTCCAAACCCGAGGCCAATGCCATCGCTTCAGTTGGCACATCTTTTAACCCTGAGGGTGATTTCAGTCCTGATTGGTGCCCTGCAACTTGGTGGAGCCAAAGGTCCCTGCAGCCGGCTGAGCTGTGGCTTCAGAGGTTTCTGGGCTCATAGAAGACATTAGGAGGTGGGGGTCTGGGGGCCAGGTGTCTGCTTTTTGTGCATCAAGGAGAGAATTGAACATTTCAGAAAGATGGCTGGTTTTGTCCAAAGGAGTATGAGGCGCTCTAGGGTTTTTCTTTCTTCCTTCACTCTTCCAATAACCAGGGGCGGGGGCGGGGGTCCCTTTCACCGACTTTTCCCCACTTTAGCCACCTCCTCAGTATTGTTTTGTTTTTTTAAACCTCCGTGCCCAGATCCCATTATGGAAAGTGCTGTGATGTCCAGGGCTCCTTAAAAAGGCAGCTAACGGCTCCCTGGCTGCGGTCCTCTCTGCTTGTTTCCCTGGCAACCGGAGGCAGGGAAAACAGAACCTGTCAGATGGAAAATGTCAGTTACAGCAGATGTGGGAGAGCAGGGAAGAAGGGGTGGGGCGGAGGAGAGGGGAGAGCTGGGGGCTCACCCTCCTGCGACCCGGGCTGGCGTCCTCGCCCTGGGCAAGCTAGGGGACCAGGAAGGCTGGCTTCCTGAATGAGAGGGGCTGCCACCCGGGCAGGGGGCGCGGAGAGGTGGGAGGGGCGGGGAGGGGACTGCTCCCGGGATTAGCGGATGGTGTGGGCGGCCGTCCCGCCCAGCTGATTGTCACATTGTTTTAAAGGTCATTTGGGCAGCTGGGGGGCCCAGTGATACGTCCCAGAGACCCCTCTGGTTGAGCTTGAAGCTCAGGGGTCTGGGCAGAAAAGGGGGGAGGCTTGGGGAAGAAAATGAGATCAGACCCAGCCTCCCCAGGACCCTGGGACTGCTCCCTCCACCCTCCTATTGATCCCCTTCCCTGCTTGGTATCAATTGATCACTGCTCCTGCGGAAAAGAGAGGTTGCCCTTTAAAACGGTGGAGAAAGAGGCTCAGACGGAGCGTTAATATTAATCAACACAGGCCCCTCTCAGAGGGAAGCAGGGAGGAGGAGACAAAGAAGGAGCTTTGCGGAACAGCCCTCGTGCTACTGCGGAAAGGGATCAGTTAGTGGGCTGGAGGCAGCGAGGCGTGGGGCAAGGGCTCCTGCGGGCAGGGCGAGTGCAGACCTGTGTGTGGGTGTGTGTGTGAGCCTGTGGGCGTTGAGCACGCACTCTCTGCAATCCCTGCTGTTGTCCCCTGACATTCCTGAAGCCTCCCCAGTCTCCTAATTTCCGGGGAGAAACTCCAGACCCCCTGGCCCAGTGAACCTCAGGGAGGGTGGGGGAAAGACAGGCTGCTGTCCGCAGTCAGCTGAGCCCTGCTGTGGGCTTGGGGCGCCGTTCAGGTAGTGTTTACTTAAAACAAAAAACAACAGCACGGGTGTGCACACCTGTGCGTGGGGCGGGGCAGGCTCCAGGGGGAGGAGCCAGAGCTGCCTTCTGTGCATCCCCAGGAGGCCCCAGGTTAAGCCCCAGCACAGGGACCTGGGGAGGAGGCGGAGGATGCTGGGTGCTCACTGGATAGTGTCCTGGGTTACCTTGAGGGAGACGTGGCAGGGGCGCCTTCTGAAAAGTCAGATGTCAGCCACGCGGGGGACAGTCAAGTGTGGTCCTGCCTCAAGGATTTTGCTAGCCCAGGCTCCTCTAATTCTTGGCTTTGGGGGACTGTAAATGTGGCCTCTAGTGTCCTGGGTGGGGATGTCTTGTGTGGGGGGCAGGGTCCAGCCCATAAAGCTGCCCTGGTTCATGTGTGTAGTGGCCAGGGGCAGGGGCCCTGGAATGACATGCCCCTCTGGCACAGGGCGTGTTGTGGGTCCTCAAGCCCGGCTGTGCACAGCTTCAAGGGCATCTGTTATCTCCTGGTTTCCAGCGCAACCTCAAAAGTACATGGCCACCTTAATACCCACTCCCACTTAAGCATCCTTACAAAGCAAACAAACAAAACCTCCAAATATAAGACAAAAATCTCAGCCACGTGATAGCAACAAACCAGATACAGGGATCCCCAGACTTCCGGAGTTGATCGTTTGCCGTAAGGTGCGAGGTCTGGGCAGCAGCAGGAGAGAAGAACCCGGATCAGCTCTGCTCCTGGCCTCCGGGAAAAGCCTGGGTCCCGCTCCACTGATTCTCTCCTCCTGGGGTTTTCTGGGCGGGAATCCTGCCTCTTTCTCCCATTTCCTTCCCTGGGCTCAGGAGACTCACCAAGGACCCCGCAGACACTGATTCTACGCATTGTGTGGTCGGGAATTCCCTGCTGCTGTGAGTGGCGTGTGGCTGGGGCTTTGGCCACTGGAGGTGGCTGTCCAGCCCACGCGGCCCCTGAGTGTTGCGGAGAAAGCCACTCGGCTAGTGACAGTTGTAAATCACCGCTTCATGCGCTTCACTGAGAGACCATAGGGACCTTCTTGTCAGGCTGGGACATGCTTAAATTATGACATTTTTCATCTTGATTGACAGTTACCTTCCCTGGAAGTTCAGGAGCGCCGGCTACAATTACGTGTCCTGCCATAAAACGGGGGAGTAAAGAGGGAGCTGCGATTTTATGGATACGGCGCCGGCAGTTGGCTGAGGAGGTAACTTTATGCCCATCGCTCCCGGGTTTTATTATTTTATTAAGAGTTGACTCCCAGTTACCCACACGGGAGCCCGAGAGACGGCCGCGCTCCCGCAGCTGTGAGGCCTTGTTATTCTACGTTTTTCTGTCCGGGTTCCTCCCCGGGCCCGTGTGGGGCGTGAAGAAGAGTCCTGATTGCCCACGTGTTTCTTAATTGCCCCTTTGCAATTATGGCAGCAAGTGTTTATATTCTCGATGTTGCGTTTCCCTTCTTTTGGGGTTGGGTAGGGGAGCTATTTTTTTTTCATTGTGATAAAATGCGCATTAGATAAAATTTACCACTTTAACCATTCTAAAGTGACACTTCGGTAGCATTGAGCACACTGATGACATTGTGCAGCCACCACCCCACCTAGTTCCAAACCGTTCTCTTCACCCCGACAGGAAGCTTGTGCCCACTGAGCAGGGCTGAGACACCTCGTTCCTCCCCCAGAAACCGCCAATCTGCTTCTGTCTGTGGATTTACCTGTTCTGGGCAATTTCATGTCCCTGGAAACGTACAACACGGGGCCTTTGTGTCTGGCTTCTCTCACTGAGCTCACCGCTTTCAAAATTCGCCCGTGCCGCAGCGCATCAGCACTCTGTTGGTGCTCACGGCTGAAGTGCTACTTGGTGGCACGGTGACACCACGTTCTGTCCACTCCTCAGGTGCTGGCCTTCCGGCTGTCCACCTTTCTGCCACTGTGAATAAGCCGCTGTGCACGTCTGCGGACAAGCTTTTGCTTGGACACCTGTTTGCATTTTGGGGGTGCTATTCCTAGCAGTGGAATTGCGGGTCACACTGCAACTCTGTGTCTAACTTGTCGGGGAGCTGCTGTGCGTCTTACAAGCTGCCGTACCATGCTCCATCCCACCAGCAGGGTTCAAGGACTCCACCTTCACAGCCCCTCATACCCACCAGCTGGACGTTTTGCTCAGACAACTCTTCCTCGTGCCTTTGCGTGAAGACAGGACTTTCAAGATCAACCTCTTGCCATTTACCCAGCTTTTGCCTGAGGTGCTGTACGCCTGCAGTGGTGCCTCTCCACTGGGACAGGTGACGAGGGGACGTATTGACAGAGTGCTGCAGACCCCGCTAACCTGGGAGCCGCGGTGCCATGGGGAACCCACAGAGGCTGGCTCGGCGGGGCAGGGTCGCCAGGCAGGAGGCTTCTGACAGGGCCAGAGGGTTGGGCTTTGGGGTTGGGGGCCCGGCTGCCATTCGGTGCCCGGCCTTGGCCAAGTGTCCTGCAGAGCTTTACTTTCCTCTCTGTGCAATGGTGTCACAGACCCTATGAATCCCTTGCCGTAGCCCCCGTCTTCACCTGTTTGCTGTAACACCTGGGGCTCCCTGAGGGTCCTACCAGGTGGAGCTGCTGATGAGTTAACACCCCTGGGAGCAACGTGGGTCATGCAGGCTGCAGGGGCTGAGGGCCCCAGCTCACGCTCTCTCCGGGGCTCCCCTGGAATGGAGCGCCAGTGGCTGACGGTGCTAATTGTATGAATCAGGCATTTCTATGTGCTGCCGTCCTGTCCCCATCTCCTGTCCCCACTCCTGGGTTGTCCTCCCAATTAAATGGCTTGCACTCAACTCCTTGTCCGGGCATCTCTTCCTGGGGGAGGCTGTGTGGGTGAGAATATCTTCCTGGACCCACGCCACGCGTGGGAAGTGATGGGCGCAGATCCGGGCGCACGGCGAGCCCTCGGTGGGTAACTGTGGTCCTTGTCACTGCTAGAAGGGATAGTGGCAAAGTCCGTAATTATCAGTCTGTTTGGGGGGCTCATCTCCCCACAGGGAAAAGTGGGCTGGAAATAAACACGGAGGCGGCTTCATTTTAGCGCAGTTTTCTTATGCTGTCGGCGGTGGCTGAGCACGCGGGATACATCCCTGGGAGTCCGTCTGACAGCCCGGCACACGGCGTTGACAGCGCTTGCTTTGCTCTCAAGGTAGAAGTTGGGCAGCCGAAGCAGGCGATAAATGGTTCTCTCTCTACCCAATTTTCGTACTGGCTTTTCTTGGAGGGGGCGCTGAAAGAGCAGCAGGGAGGGGGGAAAAGAACAGCAGAGGGTGGACCAATGGCACCAAACGGTCTGCAGTCCCGAGCTTACCCTCCTGTGCTCCCAGGCGCGGGCTCAGGGCTGTGCACCGATTATCCCAGGGAAACAAAGCGTCAGGTTTCTATGGCAGCCGCCTCTGTCCTCCCACCCCAAGTCCCTTGCTTGTGGAGGTGCCCCGAGCCCTGCCCAGACCTCGATCCTCTCACGGTCGCTGCACTGGCATCATCCAAAGGGAGACGGACAAACGGGGTCCTCTCAGACCCCCGTCCTGTCCTGCTGCTGGACTCCGCAGTGCTGGCCCTGCTCAGCCTGGCTCAGGACCATCCCTGGGCCCAGCCCAGCTGGTCATGTCCACTCCCCACCGCCGGCCTCAGTGCTCCTGGGACAACAGCTTCCCCACCCCCAGCTGCCCCGGAAGGCAGGGCGTGGAGCGTGAGCTGGGGAGGGGCTCGCAATGGAAACTCCTCCCTGCCAGGATCCAGGAGGGGCCCAAGACACAGAAGGTAGGTGGTGAATGAGTCGTGTCCTGGCCGCCAGGGCAAGTGGGCAGAGAAGTGCCTCAGTTTTTGCCCATTCTGAGTGCTCTGGCTCTTACCAGTTTCTCTATGCCGAGTTGCACCGTAATGCACTTTAGCCCCAAGAATAAAGGGTTTAGGCTCACTGGGCTCCCCGGCCCCTGGTCCTCCAGTGTGTCCAATGTGGCTGCCGTCCTGGGTGTGTGCGGCATCCACTGGTCTGCCCCTGCTGCCTGGAGCGCGACATTCTGGGCTGCAGGGCTGCGTCTTTCCCACACCTTCCCCGAGTTCTGCGTACACACACCCGCCCTGGGCCGTCACCTGCTCTGTCACAGGGACCCATCAAATGAACCAGCCGAGCCCATAAATTACTGCACAAACCGTTCCAAACAATAAAGGCAATTTTACTTACTGAACCATTAAATGTACATACTTAAATTAGACCCAACCAGACGTCGCGTGCGGATGTCTTGGGGCCAGGCAAACAATGCATTTCAGGAAGTGCTATCTTGTGTCCCCCACCTCTCACATGAAATTAATGAGGTGCTTCAATTTAATCAGTGTTGCAATCACATCTTTATTTAGTTACTTAGCTGGGTTTGACCTTCTCCCTGGGGCAGCCCGGACTCACCCCTCTGCCCTGGGCTGTCCTGACTGCCCGCGAGGGGTCGGCAGGAAGCTAGGGGGTAGCCGTGGTTTTCTCTTACCCGGAGACAAGTGCCCGCATCTGGGAGACACAAGCCAGCTCTCCTGGCCCCCACGTTGAGTTCGACGCTGAGTCTGGCCAGTTGCATCTTTTAAATATTTCTTGGACCTTTGCCCATTTTCTGTTCCTAATACTCACGTCTGAGTTCAGGTCCCAAACTTTGAGCCTTTGGTATTAATCTGCCGTCATGCCCTGCCTGCCAGAGTCATCTATGGAAGATCTAAATCTGACCCGTTTACCCAGCTCAGAGCCCTGCAATGGCACGCACTACCTATCGGAGAGGGATCAGTTCCTGGGTGTGGCATTCAAGGCTCCTCCTGCCCTTCCCCCGCCCCCATCTACTCTTCCAGCCTTGTCTCCTGCCACTCCCTGCCTTGGCCTTTGCGGTTGACTATCCCCTGCCCACAGACCTTCCACGCATGACCTTGTCACATTCCTTGGGACTCACTTCTATGATGCCCTGCCTAGAATGCCCTACCCACCTCCTTTCTCTCTGTGTATAATGTGTCCTTTAAAACAGCTGAGACACCAGTTTGTCTCCTTCATGCGTGTTTCCAAACCCTCAGGTTGGGCTAACTGCCCCCAGGAGCCTCACGGACCTCCTGTGATCCCTCACCAACGATGCATTTGGGACGTGACTGTCCAGGGTGACTCATATTCACCGTGAATCCTCAGCACCCAGCACAGAGTCTGACGCACGGGGATGCCAGGCGAGTGGACCAGCCCGCGCCCCACGCCCTGCCCCCAGGATGCTCTTATTTACTCCTTCTGTGCACGTGAAATAGATCCAGGATGACTCCGATGGCGAAATGCTCCCACGGCCACTGAGGGGTCGGGGCACTCACGCTTCGCACGTCCTTTCTTGGACCGTGGTGGAAACTGGGTTATCCGTGCATGTGGCTTGGAGGCCACCCGGAACGTGTCAGGAGATACCTGCGTTCGGCAGAAGCAGCTCTCGGTGCGGGTTTGTGAAGTGGCCGGGGACAGACCTGAGCACACACTGCGGCAGAGGGGAGGTTTGCACATCGCCTAGGCGGCCCCACCAGTCCTTTGGGGGGTGGATGCCCACTGTCCGCTCCCCGCTGAAGTCCCCAGCTCCCTTGCAAAGGGGGGCTCCAGGGCCCTTGCTGCTGCCGCCCGCCTGTCTCCAGGTATATCACTGCACATCTATTAATAAGGCGTGTCACGGCCGACCCTTGCCCGAGCACTGTCTTGGAAAACACAGACAGCCCCTGAAAGGTGTGGTTGCACAGGTGCTCATGGGAGCACTGTCCTGTCCCCCAGGAGCTTGGGAGCCCCCCACCCAAGCCCAGGGCACGGAAGGGCCTTCTCTTCTGTCCTCGTCCACCCTCCCCACACCCAGGCAGGTCTCTGCGTGGGGTGGGTGTCTGGCCTGTTGCTGCGCTTCTGATAGGATTACAACGCCGGCCACTCTGCAATTTCCAACTTCCAGCAGCCACGAGGAATATGTGAAAAGAAATAGGTGAAGTTTAATAATACATATTATTTAACCCAACATATTGTAAACACTGTCATTTATACGTGTGATCAGTATAAAGATGATTAATAAGACAGGCGTGTCTTTCATGGCAGCTTTTGAGACCAGAGTGTGTTCTGCACACTCGGCACCTCCCGACGTGCTCCAGGTGGGTCCGGCTGCTCCGGGGCCCAGGGTGCTGCTGCTGCCCGATAGGGACCCTGCAGGTGTTGACTGGCTGATGTTGGGAACGCCCTGGTGCAAGTGAACGTCCTGAATTCTACCATGTGCCAGCCCTCCACTTGGGCCCACGGGGCAGGCAGAGGAGGCGGCACCGGCTGTTCGTTGGCTGAGCAACACCTGGGGCCATAGCGGGGACAGGGGCCGTGCAGCCCGGGGCTCCCGTGCCCTGTGTCGGAGCTAAAAGTGCAGGCTCAGCACACGCATCCAGAAAGAGTTATTTATCAGCTCTGGGGACACAAAGATGCCTTGCAGGAAGGAGCCCTTTGACCCTCCTGCCGAGGACGCTGAGCAGGCAGGTCCTGCGGGAGCGCCCGGTGCAGGGTGCCGCGGGGCCACCGCGGTGAAGGTTCCCGCCAGCCCGCGGCCCGCGCGGTCTGGGCCCGGCAGCGCCAACAGCCACTCGCATGCATCATGATTAAAGGCTGGATACCCTGGTGTGAAAACCATTTAAAAAATGACATTTTTGTCACAGACAGTGTTCCACATATCGTAAAGGCCACACGTGACCAGAGCATTACCCGTATTTCCTGGGCAGCATGCTTCCCCTCGCAGAGCGCGCTCCCAGCAGGGCTGCGGCGTCTTCTGCACTTCAGAGGCCAGTGTCGGATTCTGTGCCGAAGGGGATGAAAGACGTGGCCGGGGCGCCATGCGGGGGCCTCAGACAATGCAGCCGACGGGCCGCTGGGCTCTCGCTGCGTCGGGGCACAGGGCAGGGGCGCCAACATCGGGCGCTGCTGAACATCGGGCGGCCCCGCCAGCTCTGATTTCCTCCAGAAGGCTCTGGAGGGGCCTCCCCCGTCAGGCGGGGGTCGGGAGGGCGGGGAGGGCTCCTCTCAGGCCACAGTGGCCCAGTCTGGAGCGTGGACATGTGTGGCTCCCACATGAACTCAGAAGTGGCTTCTGTGCACCTGATAAGGAGGGTCAAGTGAAAGAATGAATCTGAGGATAACTGAGACAGCTGACAGGACAACTGGTCTACCTGCCTGGGGTAGAGGCCGTGTTCTGGAATGCTCTGGTTCAGGGGCTGCAGGAGACACCTGCACATCAGGTCAACTCTGGGTCTGGGCAACGATGGCATGGCTCTGAGCACCCACAGACCCGGGGACAGCTTTGCTGTCACCGAGACCCGGCAGGTCAGGCCCCTGGGGCTGAGGGAGTGGGCACGGGGCTGTGTCAGGACTTCTCAGCTGCGTCTGCCCCGTGGCCCACCCCAGTGCCCACTCGTCCCCGCTCATGGCTGCTCACACGCGGCGTTGGGGCGTCTTTCACGGCCTCCTCGCTGGTCTCCCTGCCTCCTGGCTTGCGGCTCCTGTCTCTTCTCCACCTATAACCAGCGTCCAAACCCTGAATCCAGGACAGACCCCCGTGTGCTTCAGTCCTGGCGAAAGGCCCCACCCTGCTAATCTAGGTACAGCCCACGCACCGGAAGTGGCTTTCAGGCCATGGCGCGCTGGCAGAGGTTTGACAGCCCACTCTCGGAAAAACAAATATATGTGTGTGTGTGTGTGTGTGTGTGTGTGTGTGTATGAATTTTACTGATATAAAAGATGTGTGGCACCAATTTCCAAATAGTAATGAAATATACAATATTCCTTGTTGCAAATTCCATACAGCAATAGAAACTCACTCTAATGCTTTCCTTGATTTTCGTTGAACTCTTGTATCTGTAGCCAATGATGGCTGCACTTCAACCACAACCTGACAACCTTTTTGTGACATTCACTGTGTCATGGCCGTGAGCCGGTTTTAAGCTGAATCCATATTTTCAACATTTCCGTCCTCACTTTCTTAAGTCTAGACCATCAACAAAACCATACGAATCCAGCCCTGATGTACAGTTTGCCAGTTTCTGTGGTGTAAACACTCCTATTGTTACCAATTTCAATCTCGGAACACAACACTGGGGAGAGACGTGGCCGCCATTTTATAGTATTCCCACCATGCAAGTACAAGAACTACAAATTACCTCAAGAGCGCAGCTAATAACAAAATGCAGTAAAGTAATTAAGAAGTAAAGAGTTTTGAGTTTTTACCATTATTTACAATTAAATCAGTTTAATTCTTTTTTTTTTTTTTTTCAGACAGGGTCTGGCCCTGTCACCCAGGCTGGAGTGTGGCGGTGCCATCACAGCTCACTGCAGCCTGGAGCTCCGGGGCTCAAGCCGCTCTCCTGCCTCAGCCTCCCCAGTAGCTGGACTGCAGGCGTGTGCCACCGTGCCTGGCTTAAACATAAAATTTGTTTAATTGTAAGTTGATATAAGTTATTTTTTTAAATGGCCCAGTTTAACAGCCAGTTCATAAAATTTCTGAAAATTTAAAAATCAGATCTGAGCAAGGAGGAGCTGCTCGGGACACCACTGACCAGGCCTCTGTCGGCTGCCTGTCCACGTCCCCTTGCCGCCGCTCACTGTGTCGGACGGGTGTCCGGGAGCTCTCCTGGCCCACTGAGCCTTCGTTCCTGCTGTTTCCTCTGCCTGGAACTCTGCTTTCTGTCCTGTCCACCTGCCACCTCTGTCTCCCCACCCCTCCCCTGCCCCTTCTCCTCTCCTCCCCCTTCTCCTCCCCTCCCTTCCTTTCTCTTTCCACTGCTTGTAGATTCCAACCTGGAGCCTGGGGTTTAAATTGCTCACATCATCTTACCTCCAGTTGCAGCAAATTACATCACTGCCTGGTGTTTGTAATTGTCACTTCTCCACACTTACCCCCAGATTCCTGTGGCCCTGGCAGAGCAGCCAAGGCCCCGGGGTGTGGGGACAAAGGGACCAGCCAAGCAGGCTGGGTGAGCCCCCCGGCCCCCACAGGGTTCCCCTTAGTGCCCCCCACACCCCAAGTTGGGGGGAGCAGGGTGAGTGAGAAACGGCGTTCGGATGGCTCTGGGGCTCCCTTGGCTGTGTCCGTTCTGCAAAGGTGTCATCAGAAGGTCATGCCAAGAACACGGCTCAGAGGAGAGTAACCAAAGTGACCAGGGGGTCACTTGGTTGGAAAAAGGAGCTATGGGGAAATCTAAGGAAACTGGGTTTTCATTCCCCGTCTAGACTGCAAAAGCATCGCGATGCTTGCGAGGCACCACGTGGACAGGCTCTGTTTGCACATGGGTATCGGGGTGACGGCTGTGGTGCACATGGGTATCGGGGGTGACGGCCGTGGTGCACATGGGTATCGGGGTGACGGCCGTGGTGCACATGGGTATCGGGGTGACGGCCGTGGTGCACATGGGTATCGGGGTGATGGCCGTGGTGCAGATCCAGACAGAAGACACAGGCCGGCCCAGAGGCCGTGGCCCACGTGAGTGAGTGAGGTGAGAGGGTGGCTCTTCCCAGGGACGCCCCACTCCGCCGGCGAGAACCTTCTCATCCATGTTGGACCCCACCCCCAGCCTTCAAGTCCACGTGGTCATTCTGGACTTTCTCCCCCCCACTCCCCCCACGTGCAGGCAGTCAGGGTTCCTTCTTGGGTCTGGAGCTGTCCACCATGCCTGGAGGGACATGCATCCTCCCAGGCTCACAGACGGGGCCTGGCCTCTTCCCACCCACCCTCCTCTCCTTTCTCCACCCCCTGTGGCTGCCCCACAGGCCCAGCCTGAGACCTGCTGTGACACCTTCAGCCACCGGCTTCCTCAGCCCCGTCTCCTGCTGCGTCCTTCCTTGCTCTCGCCACTGCCGCACCTCTCTGCCACCCAGTCCCTGAGAGTCCCCTCCTCTTTCTTACCTTGGTGGCTTTATCTCTAGGTGCCTGCGTGATCTTTCTGTTCTTCGTACCTATGGCTGCCCACTACACCAACTCCTTTCCATCCTTAAACCCAGCTCTGCGGTCACCCAGTTCTGGAATCTTCCCTGACGCCCCCTCACCCCAGAAAGAGGGCGGCCCCCTCTCTGCCGTGTACCCTTTGAGCCGAGCACAGGCTGCGAAACCTGGAATGTGTCCATAGTGGAAGTGACACTCTTGTTCCCCTCTTTGGTGAAGGTTCCTCACTGGGCACAGGCACCCAGGAGCCAGAGGCCGGCGCGAACTGCATGTTGAACAAAACTGAGCGAGACTTTTGGGGGCAGGGACCTTGCCTCCCTCACGCCCGCATCTCCCGAGCTAAGCAGAAAGCCTGGGCCCCGACATCTGCAGAGCGAACGGGCGCCTGGGCGAGGAGCGTGCAGGCAGGTGCGTGAGCGTGGGCGCGGGAAGAGCAGGCGGCTGTGTTGCTTGCAAACACACGTGTTACACTCCGGGCGAGCATCGCTCATAACGGCCTTATTTTGGCTCCTCTAAATTGACTCCTGATGTGCTCAAGTGTGGCCCCGGCATCTTTGGGGGCTGGAAATTCTAGATGCGTAGTAATTGTTCTTGCTAATTACTAGGAAGCATCAAACAAGAGGCACTTTTTCCTCTTCCTCACTGGATTTTGTTATGGTAATTAGACTTGTGTAAGCTGTTGCTCTTGAACCTGGAGAGTTAGAAAAACATTTGCATTAATACCTGGGAAGCTGCCACAGAAGCCAGTTATTATTTTAACGAGGTCCTGGTCATTGAAGAGATGCTCCTGTCTGGGGGCTGGCTTCAGGTGTGTGTGTCTGCGTGCCGCGTGGCCTGCCCGTGCTGACACCTGTGTGCCTGGTGAGACACGTCTCATGGGCTCTCCAGCACACAACCTGGCCCACAACCCACCCCCTCCTAGGGAGCTGGGAGCCCAGAGTGAAGGCGGGAGAGGTGATGAACTCTTACATTCTGGCCTCAATTTTCAGGCCTATCCCAGTGTTAATTAAACGCCAGCCACCCGGATGTCCGGACTGGGAGGCCACCTCTCTCTGGAGCTCCCAGGAAGGGGACGTGTGAAGGCCACCCTGGCTTTGTCTCTCGGCCGCCTGGCTCCGTCCTTGCCCTTCCCTCCTCAAAACTGCAGGTGCTTCTCCCAGCGTTGCGGCTGCCGGGCACCGTGCTCAGGGGACCCTGGCTGGACAGGCACTTCCTGAAAGGCACCTGCGGGAGTGAGTCTGCGGGGAGGAGGAGCAGAGCAGGAAGGTGGCAGAGAGTGCAGGGTCCTGGTGGGATTCGCACGCACCCTTGAGGGGACCACAGGCCGCTCTGCCCTGCCCCGCCCTGCCCCCCCGCACCGGTGGGTCTTTGCCGATGAAATGGCGTGTGAGGGCTGGCACAGGGCCAGCGTGGCGATGGCCTGGGGACCCTTCCTCAGCTTGCCCCCTCCTCACCCAGGGAACGACATCCCGGCACAGTGACTCGCTTTCCGGCTGAATAGCCCCACTCTTCCCTCCCCTCCCCCGCAGGCCCCAAACCCCCAGCACAGTAGCGGCAGCTTCCGCGGCACAGACCCCGGCAGACGGAAGCTCGCGGAAGCTCTGCGAGTTTGGGAACTTTACGGAAGCCCTGGGTGTCAACTTCGCCTGATTTTCTCCTTTCATCTCTTACAAGCTTTCGGGATGCTAACATGATTAAGTTCTTCACACAATTTATTAGCATCATGTTGGAAATCCAGTAGTGTATTATACTGTCTGAGTAATCCAATTAGCGAAATTTATTTATTTAACGGGAATATATCAGCCATGCGACATCCCACACCAAGTCCCATCCAGCCCTCTCCACTCTCGACACGTTCCCCCGTGGGGCCGGGCCTCTGTGAGCGCAGGGAGCTATGGGGGGGAGGCGGGCACGGCCCACAGTGTGGGGTGGGCGGGGGGCGAGGGTGGCCGGGGTGCCCCACTGGGGCTGCCGCAGCACCGGGTTCGGATTCTGGCTTTGCACCTGCTTCTTGTTCTGTTAATCCTGGGTGGGTTCTTGGGCTTCTCTGCACCTGTTTCCTCATTACCTGTGAAACGGGGACAAGAAACCCCTCCTTGGAAGGTGCCTGTGAAAATTCACCGAGACAGCCAGGGACGCCCAGTGCTGGGCACTGTGGGGCAGGGGCGTGACTGTCCTCCGCCCGTCCAGCCCACTGGCTCCTGCTCTGGTCTTATCTCGCCCTTGGAGCCTTCCGGATCCTGTGGGCACCTCCTTCTCTTCCTGCCCTGGCTTCTCTCATGGAGGGGGTTTGCCCTGTAGGAGGGGACCCCCAAGCTGAGGTGCGTCACCTCTGGATGGGGCTCCCCAGCCTCGGCGAGGTGCAGGGCACTCAGCGCTCGGAGAGAGGATCGGCCAGGAGGAGCCCACAGCTCTGGGGCTCAGCGGAAGGAGGACGGTGATTTAAACAGAAGAAATCCCTAAACACACGGAGGAACTGAACTGGGGTGCTCGTGGATGGCTGGGAAGTCGCCTCTTTGGGAGGAGTGTGGTGGGAGGAGGGGGAGGAGAAACTGCATTCTCACCTCCAAACCAGCCACCCTGAGGAGAGGCACCAGCGCCATGGCGACGCCTCCTGTTGTCTTGGTTACCAGCATCCGTCCAGGCACCCAGCAGGCACCTGCTGAAGGCGGGTGTGGGAGCGCAGGGGGTGGAGGGTTGCTCACCACCTCTTCCCACCACCCCCCAACTGGGGGCCCGGCGCTTCTCGCCCTGATTTCACTCACCAGGGTGGCCGGCCCTGCCGTCAGCCGTCCCCCCGGGGCCTTCACGGTCACGACTGCGGCTGCAGGAATCTGGGCCTGCTGCGGCTCGGGGGTCCCCTCCCCAACTCCTGGCCAGGCCTCAGCCACCGTCTCTAGGAAATATCGGGCTCCTTTCCCAACTCTCAAGCTTCATTCTTTCCCTCGTTCATGCACACAGCACGGGTGCGTGGGGGGACCTGGCCGTCTGTGCACCCACTGCGACCCGTGCGGGCACAGGGGGCCCTGCTTCCTCCATGATAACGATTGCCATCCCAACTTAACAAGGGCCCCCTGTCACCTGCACTGGGTCCTGCATCCAGCCCCTAATGACCCCAAGCAGCAGACGTCAGCACCCCCGTTTTACAGATGAGGCAACGGGGGCGGGGCAGAGTTCGCTGCCTGAGCTACCCGGGAACAACGCCCCAGGGCCTCTGAGTTTTGCCATGTCGGCTGCCTAACCCGCTGGCAAGACCCCCAACTCCATTTGTTCCACTCTCTCCAGGAGGGGGATGTGAGGTCAGGGGTCAACGCTGTCCTATTCCAGCCCTCTCTCAGAGTGGAAACTGAAAAGGGACTCTGGCAAAGTGACAAGGACCCCAGCTACCCACATGGATGGGGGGGCTCATTTGTCTCCCCACCCCTGGCAGGTCTTCCTCTCTTTCGAGGTACATGGAACCAGTACAGCTCGGGGAGCAGCGTGGCCATGCTGCCAGCAGGGGAAGGACAAAGGGCTCAAGGCTGTCCCCACCTGTGAGGGTCAGCGTCCCCTCCGGAGGTCCCTTCTCCCAGACAGCAATTCGGGGCCCTGGCGTCAGGGCAGACTCCACAGGCTCCCCTTCTCCTCTCCAATGGCGTTCTTGGTCCCCCTGGTGTGACTGAGACATCTTTGCCACGTGCCCCCCCAGACTAATAGCTGCGATGTCGCGCCTTCCACATTAATGACAGATGCGCGGAGGACGAAGGCTGCCTGCCTGCCGGTGGGTCCCCTGACATCACACTGCTCCGTGTGAGCTGCACACCCTAAGGCGACTGAAATCCTAATAGGTCCCTCTAACTGCCTCCTGCATCAATCTTGACACCAGGCGCTTTCTTCTTCCTCCCCACGGCTTGCCTTATAACTCTGTCATTGTCATTGATTTTGACTACAAGAGAAAAAAGCCTGCTCAGCTCACGCTGGTGCTGTTCTAAGTTAGTGAGGCAGGCGGGGGGCTCTGGGGAGCATTGGGCCGAGGGCCAGGAGCCGGGCTGGGGGGCAGGGGTACACGCAGGGTGTGCCTCGTGGGTCCTCTGGGGGCAAGGAGGGACGTCATAGAGGGGGTGAGACCCCTGGGGCCCCTCTGCACCTCTTCCCCTCCCCCTCTGCCTGCATTTGGGGGCCAGGCACATGGGGGAGGTGGGTGGAGGGTCCAGTTGCAAAATGCTTTTTGTTGCAGGGCCACAGCCAATCTGGGCGCTGACAATAAAATAGGGGCTGTGAGTCAGCTCTGCCCACCCCCCAGCACGCCCCCCCCCCCCCCCCCCCCCGCTGGAGCTGAGAGGAAGGGACAGACACAGATGGACTGACTGTGGTGCGGCGGGAAACAGCAGAGAGGCTGGGCAGGTGGGCGTGGGGCAGGGGAGTGAGGGCCGACCCTGGAGAAGTCCCAAAAGGCTAGATCAGCAGCGACCCCAGTTTACCTGGTATCCACCCTCCAGCCAGGAGCTGGGGCCAAACCATCAGTGCCTACATGAGTAATTGGGGTTGGGGGAGTGTGGTATAATGGTTAGAGCACGGGCTTTGCAGGGATGGAGAACTGGGTCCACATCATTGTGTGACCTTGGGAAAATCTCTCAACCTCTCTGTGCCTGTTTCCCCATCCATTAAATAGGAACAACAAAAATAACAACACCTTCACAGGGTTACTATAGGATTTGACGTGATGATGCAGAAGAAGTGCTTAAAATCGTGCCAGGCACACAGTAAATTTTTAATAAATTTTAGTTGAAAATTAGCAGTGATTTAAAAAAATAGCAAAAGTTTGGATGGGTAGAAAAGCCTCAAAATACAAAAGGCGTGGGTTCTACACTTTGCTGTGTGAATCTGGGGTGCTCTTGTCCCTCTGATCCCCGTCAGTCAGGGAGGCTGGAGCCTCGGGGAGATGCTGCTGGGGCCCTGACTTTGTCCTGTGACCTTGAGTGTTAAATGACACGATGTTTAGGCCTACGGTGCAGTTCTCATAGAGCGATCACATTTCATCCTCAAGCCATCTCCGGGCAGGAAACGGGCCAGTTACTGTGATCACCATGCTTTTGGTAAGGAAATCCACGCCCAGGGAGTTCCGTGAAATGGTAAAAATCACACCTTTCTGGCCAAGAAGGGCAGAACTAATGTCATTGACTTCTGCTCACAGTTCCTGGGGCCACCCACAGTGTTGGAAACCCGCACAGTTGATACTACTAGTGAGAAAGACCCCACTGCAGGGAAGGGGCTGTCCTGGAGTTTAAATAGGAATGTTCTGGAATGTGCTATGACAAATACATTATGGCCACATATCGGGGTCTGGTGCTCGAGCGCTTACAAAGTACTTTCCCAGACCTTATTTCATCTGTTCTCCTCAATTGCCCACAAGGTCTTCCTCCCATTTTTCAAATTTACTCAATGGAATTGGCTCAATGTTCCAGAACCAGCAAGTATTGTCAAACCAGGACTTGGACCCAGATCTTCGGGTTCTGAGCCCAAAGGCACGCTCTCTGAGGGCTGCTAGTGTCCTGTGACCCAGCCAGGTCCTGAGGGTCGTTGAACCTTGGCTCCTCTGGGGAGCAAGCTCAGCAGAGGCCGAGTCCTGCCCTCAGGGAAGCCGGGCCCACTGCTGATGCATCACAGCCCGGGGGCTGCTGGGAAAATCCCTCGCAGGTGCAGAGGCCCCTCCCCCTCCCCACATTTGTCCTAGAAAGGGAGCCATCTACCGGGGGAATGTTCCCCAGGAATAGTTGCCAAAAGGCCTAATTTTGGAGATAACCACCGTTATGAACGTCTCATTACTTTAATTAAAGTCTCATCCATCACTGACGTGCTGTTCCCTGAAGCAAAGGGGCCACTGTGGCAGCAGCCAGCGAGAGAGGCAGAGCGTGTGTCTACACCATGGCTTCCCCCCAAGCCTCCTTGTCCAGATGCCGGCAGCCCCGACAAACCGCCCACGAACGCCCCGTTTCCTCCTCCGATGCCCAAATAACCCCAACACCACTCTCCACCCCAGAGGCACAAATGTGACGTCCCCAGTCCTCGAGAGGAACAGCTGGCAAAAGCTGAAAAGGCGTCTGACGGACCAGAGTGTGACAAGCCACGCAGGAAGTGGGTGATGCCCTGTGGCTGTGAGCCTCGGGGGACAGCTGGGGGCATCCGCACGCGCCTTTGGGTATTGGGATACCGGGGTCTTATCTGCTGTGCTGGGCGTCATTGTCACCTCCGCTGATGGGACTGTTCCTGCGTGCGAGGCCCTTTCTCTACGTGAGCCCGTCCGGTGCCACAGCCGCTGTCACACAGCTGACCCTCGAACAGCACGGCAGCTAGGGCCTGCCGGGCCTGTGCTGGGCACGTCACCTGTCTCTCATTCAATCTCAAACCCATGCTGCCAGGCAGGTAGTGTTGTCATCCCCATTTCATAGACCAGGATCCTAAGGCTCAGAGAGACTAAGTCACTTGCCCAAGGTCACACAGCCAGTAAGCAGGGACAGGGTCAAACCCAGATCCCCTGGCGTAGCACAAATTCCTTGATGTCAAGGCCCCCACTTTGCACCCCTACCAAACACCCAGCACCCTGGTGCATCTCTTGGATGGCAGAGGCTGCCCCGAGGCAGGCTGGCCTCGCGGGCCACAGCCAGCTCGCACTCCCTGGCCCCATCGGGAGCACGGCGGGGTTTGTGCCCGGCTGTGGCCGGCGGGGCGCCGTCCATGCCTTGTGTGCCCGATGCCAGAAGCCTCCGCACGGGGGAAGACCCCAGCTTCCGGCTGGCTCACGTTAGATTTTCTCTTAAGTGGCCACAAGAGATGCCATTTCCCGTCACAGAATCTGGCTCCATCCAACCGTCCCTGCAAATGGCCCCTCCGCTCCGCCCCTCCGCGAGCAGCAAGAGCAGTACCGGGGAAGGCAGTGAGCAGGGATTTCTCCCTGGGGTTAAACATCCCAGTTTGAGGTAAAACAAATTCCTGGCTGGGGCTTCTCACCGCCAGCTGGGCCGTAGAAAGGGCCATTTAATCAGACCATTTAGCACTGAATCATGCTAACTAGACGACTGGGCTGGGCCCTGCTGCATTTGCTGAGGGCCTGCCTCGGGGGGCACAGAATCCGGCAGGCGCTGGCAGCTCTGGGGGTCCCGGCTGCTGGGGCCGAGGTGGGCTGGCAGAAGCCGTCTCTCCTGGGTCACCCGAGGACCTGGTGGGGGTGCTGTCCTCCGCCCTGGGGGTCTGCGTCGGAGGTGAGAAGGAATTCATCCTCCCTGGGCCTCTGCTGGGGCCCACAGTGAGCAGGCGAGGCAAGAACCGAAGCGGGAGCGGCCGTCATAGACCCGGGAACCCTCAGGCGGGAGAACCACTGCCCACCCAGACGGGGAGGACACCCAGGCCTCCCATGGGGACGTGGGCGCCGAGGGGGCCACCACCCCATCGTTCATGATGATTTCACCAGCCTGGCCATCGTCCCACCTAGCGAGCCAGGCGGTCCCACTGCCTCCCTGGCACCAGGTCCTGTCCCTCTCGGTACAGACTCTGCCCACACTGCAAAGCCAGCCCTCTGTGGTTCCGGAAAGGGGAGGAGACGGGAGGGAGGGAAGGAAGGAGGGATGAGAGAGAGACAGAGAGAGGGAAGGAGAGGGAGCGGGCAACAGGACTACTTCTGTGGGTATCGTAATTTGAAGAGGCTGGAAACACTGCCCTAAGCAGGTCCCTGTCACAGAGCTTCACCAACCCGAAATTGCCAACTCGTCTTTCCTTTGGGCAAGGCCTCTGAGAGACCCAGCTTAAAATGTGAGAGTGATGTCTGAGAAGGGCATTCGTTCACTAGCACCCACTAACACTATAGCGAGAACGAGAGGGTGAGGTGGCCCTGGCACTCAGCCGAGACTCAGAACAGCAGGGGCACCCCAGGGAGGCTGTGCCCTGAGGCTGCTGCCAGGCACGCAGCTTTTGGGAAACACCTGCTGACCCGAAGGCTGCTGTCTTCCAAGAAATTCGGTCTGGGGAACTCTGGCCCGGTGAGTGGTCAAGACTTTACCGAGAGCTGTGACGAGCAGTTGCTGTCCCAGTGCCCCATGGAGAGCCAGTGCTGTGTGCTCCCCTCTCCCGTATTGTGTTCTAGATTCTCCTGGCAACCCTCTGCAGGGGGTGTGGTCACCACCCCCTCTTACAGACGAGGAAACTGAGCTGCCACTCTTCTTCTGGCAAGGACACCAGCTTCAGATGGCCCCCATGCCACGCCTGGGCCCGGCCTGCCTGAGCCCCCCCAGCCCTGCTGCCTCGGGCTGGGCCTGGCTGCACGTGGGCTGGGATATCTGGGGCTCCCAGACAGTTTTTTGTCTTTGCCGATGGTCTCTGGCCAGTCCCCTGTCCTTTTACTGGCAAAGGTTTTTGCTGCTTGTTTACTGTTTCTCTGGTGAAAGACTCTGCTTTTCCTTCCAAGTTTTCTATGTCTTCTGCTTTCAGCTCAGCGAAAAGAGAATAAAACCCAGAGTAGCGTCAAAGCTGGCTTGGTGGTGCGCTGTGGCCACTTTGCGCAGACTGGGCCGCACACGACAACTTGGAGTTGGCCGGGGGGATGGAGGGGAGCATTTACACCACGGGAATCGGCAAACTGCTCATCGGCTGCTTTTCACCGGGGCCCGCGGCACACTGGGCGTGAAACATTTGCCAGGACACCCTGAGGGGTCCCCGGGAGGTTCTTTTCCCACTGGAGGGGAGTCATGGGGTTGCGAGTGCTGGCCCTGGGCTGCTGCCCTCCGTGCACAACCATCCTCTTCAGGGCACCGTCCCCTTGGATGTCGGCGTTGAACTGCTGCAAATCTGCGCTGTTTCCGTTGCCGTCGGATTACTCAACTCCTGGCCAACATCGAACTTACGTTGAGAATAAATACTCATGAACTGAGCAGCACAAGGTTCCCGCACAGAGCTGTGTGGTGAGATTTCTTTACACGGTGCATGGAGACAGATACCGGTCAGCGTCACTAGGCACACGATTTGGTCCTTCAGAGCTTTCATCTCGCTCTGTCCCTGGGCCAGCACTCCCGGAAGCCGGAGGCTCTGGGGTCTGGGAAGTGCGAGTGCGGGGGAGTGGGGCCCTCGGAACTCCCCATGTGAGAGTTGAGTGCTCTGGGAGTCAGACCCGCTGTACGAGCAGTGCCGCCGACTCCTCGTTGACAGAGCTGCATTAAAGATTCAGGATATAAATTTGAACAAGGATTAGCCGTTCCCAGAGCAAACAGCCCTGGCTGGCGCTCCTCCTGCCACAGCCCACCCGCCGTCAAGTGCAAACAGGTGCGGAGCCGCCATGTTCCCGCCTCGCTCCCCCTGCCCCTTCCTGCAGCCAGGGTGACAAGAACAGAGCGCAGAGTTGGGGGTCCTGGCCGCAGGGCGGGCAACCTGTGATGGTTAATTTTATGTGTCAACTCGACTGGCTTAAGTGACACCCAGAGAGCTGCCAACACATTACTTCCGGGTGTGTCCGTGAGGGTGACTCCGTAAAGCACCATCGGAATCGGTGCACCGAGTTGGAGGGTCTCTCCTCACCTGTGCGGTCGGGATCGTCTAAGCTGCCGAGGGCTCAGACGGAGGCAGGGGAAGGACAAACTCTCTCTCTTCCTCTCTTTCTCCTTGAGCTGGGACATCCGTCTTTTTCTGCCCTTGGACATCATCGGAGCTTCTGGTTCTTGGGCTTTCAGACCCTGGGACTTACACCAGTGCCTCCCTGGCTCCCAGCTGAGCCACACAACCAGCTTTCCTGTCCTCGGGCCGCGGGACTTCTCGGCCTTCGTAATCGCATGCACCAATTCCCATAGGAAATCTCCCCATCCATCTATTATCTATCTGTCCATCTATCTACCATCCATCCATCATCCATCCTATTGGTTCTGTTTCTCCAGAGAGCCCCGACGAATCCCTGACTAATCCAGAGCCTCCTAGCCAGGGACACTGGGTGCCCTTTGGGGGAGCTGGGTCCTCTGTGAACAGGAATGTTGCACATTTGCCCACCTGCAGGGGCCAGGCAGGACGGGTGGGTGGGCCTGGAGTCACCTGGAGACTGCCTCTGTCCAGAGAGGCAGTGACTGCTCAGCCCCGGGCATTGCTGTCACATGGGAGAGGACCTGGCTTCTCTAGAGGAGCCAGGCACACAGATTTTTACATGAAAGCTTGATTTTTAAATGTTAGCATCCAAATTTTAAAATTAGAAAGCACAGGATAGGCCAAACACTGTTTGTGGGCTGGCTTCTCCCTCCTCACCTGGGCAGTTTGCAACCTCTGCTCGAAACCTCGAGCACCCGGAGGCAGAGGCGTTGGGGGGGGGCCCGGCCCCAGTCTTTCTGCTTCCAGCTTCTCGGGCCATGTTTCTTCCAGGGGCTGCTGCCATCCAGGGCGATTCGATTGTGCTTTTCTGTTGCTGCCTCTGATCCCCTGAGGTTGCCGGGCAGAGCCACTATTTTATTTGAGGCTCTGATGATAGGGGAGTGATGCTGAAAGCTGCAGCCTGAAGACAGAAGCTCCCTCTGGGCTGTTGTCAAGTCAATCTTTATGGTCTCCAGGGCCGAAGTGGAAAACACTGCACGGGGACGGAGGTGCTGTGGAGGAAGAGGTCCCCCAGTGCTCTCAGGGCCTCCTCAGGCTGGAATAATCCACTCTCATTTGCTGACAATAGGCTGCCAAAGCCAGGACTTAGCTCTCTCGGGTGGGTGCTGTCACCCATCCATGCTCCCACCCACCCACCTATTCATCCATGGATCCATCCGTCCATCCATCTTCTCATCCATCCATCTCCCCATCCGTCCATCCACCCACCCACCCATCCACTCATCTATGTGGCCTACATGCACGCCACAACTATCGCCTGGGTGTCAGTCGTGTGCCGGGGCTGTCCTGGGTGATGGGGCGGTAATGATGGCTGAAGGATGGTCCCTGTCCTCACAGAGATTGCATTCTTGCTCCCATCATCCCAATGGGCACAGCCAGTCTGCAGCAGGCGCAAGGAGGCTCAAGAATCCAGTCCACCTTCTGGGACGGCAGGGAGTGAAGAAGGTTTCACAGAGCAGTGACACATACGCTGGGTTTTGGAGCTTTAGCCAGAGGGAGGAGGGAAAGGTATTTCCAGAGGAGAGATTAGCGTGAGAGTGAGGCTGGGGCCCTCTCCCGAGCCCACACAGACCGTGTGAAGAAACAAGTGGGAAGGCAGAGGGAGCATCCCTCCCCCTCCTTAGGGCAGGCGCTGGACGGCCTGGCCTGTGTTGTCTTTGGTGCAGAAATGTCCCTGCAGGCAGCAAGCCCAGTTGGCAGGGGAGGAGGCAGGCTTCAGTGATTGGTGGATAATGGGAAGGTGACAAAAATGTTTGTATGATTTTTGCTGGATAGAGATACCCCTTTTAACTAGAGCTGACGTTTTCCACTCCTTCCAGCCAAATGCTGATGGCAATTTCTTGTCCTCGCAATACTTTGAGATCAGTATATACTGCAGATGAGTCACTGATGCTCAGAGAGGTTCAGTAGCTTGTGCAGAACCACACAGCTCTCCGTGCATCCTCAAGTCCGCAGACTTTCTCTGACACTCTCGTGCCTCACTGGGACACCATTGTCTAGGATGGGTTCAGAGAAGGTCCAGTTGTAGGCTCAGAACGGCCCTTTGGAATGAATAACAAACATCCTCTGTTCCCACGGTGGTGCTGCCTGCTCAGCCCCTGGGGCGGACTCACCCCCTCCCCTGGGTCTGCCCAGGCTCCAGCAAAGTCACCGCGGGCTTTGGAAACGCACAGCCCTCCTTTCAAAGCCACCACTGCGGGTTCATAGTTGTTTTCTGCTTTTGCTGACAGCCGCCCTTTGCATGTAATTATTTGGCCAAGCTGGTGTCAGCGACGTGCCCACTCCACTGAGTCTGCTCATCAGTATCGCTGGGCATGTGTGGGGTCCTTGTTTCGTGGTCGTTTCGCTTCTGGGAAGGTCTCTCCGTCACCAGCAAATCCGAGCTGGGCTCATTATTCATGGTGCCTGAGCTCTGCTCACCTGTGCTCACACGGGGTCCCAGCAGATCCAATTTCCAAGCCCAAGAGACTGGGGATGTTTCCATGTAAAGTAAAAAGTGGGGGGAGAAGGAGGAGGGGGAAGAAGGGGGTGGCAGGCTCATTGTTTACAACTTGTCCTTGCCTTATGTGTTCCCCACTTTCTCTTCCGAGCCATCCCCAAAGCCACGGGGGATGGCACCTCTGTTTTCTAAGGTTCCCGGAGAGGAAGCAGCAGGCTAAGCTGGAGAACTGCAGGGAGAGCGAGGAATGAGATGTCGCCCCAACAGTCTCCCCTGCAGACAGTTTTGGAGAAGCTGGAAAGTAGGTCTGGTCTGTTATTCCCTGGGGGTGAGCCATGGGGACAGAGGGGTGGCTCTTGGAATTTTCTGTGCACAAGAATTCTCTGGACTGGAGTTTTATTCCCAGCTCCCAATTCTCTTAACTTGTGACATTGACCACATCTCTGGGCCTCAGTTTGCTCATTTATAAAATGGGAGGATTTGACTAGATAAGGGGTCAGTAAACTCTTCCTGTAAAGAGTCAGATAATAAATATTTAAGGATTTTCCAGGCAAGAAGTCTCTGTGGCAACTTCACCCCTCTGTTGTTGCACAGCAAAAGCAGCCAGAGACAATGTGTACGTGAATGGATGCGGCCACGTCCCACTAAATCTTTATTTATGAAAGCAAAGGATGGGCCAGACTGCTGTGGTTGTTCATTTGCAGCGGAACCCTTTACCCACTGTAATCTTGCCTGAAACTCCACTACACAGAATACACAGAAACAAAGCATTTCTGATTGCAGTGGGAGGTTGGCACCCTCTCCCACCACGACCCTTCCAGCACCCCAGCTCCTACCTCACCGCCCTCCAGCATGGGTTCCTGGAACAGGGTTTGAGAACTGAGGGGCTTAGATGCTCTCTCGGGTCCCTCCAACAGTCTATGATTTGTCCATTGGCCCGTTTCACCTGCCTTGTGCCCGGTGCTGAGCTAGGAGCTAGGAGGGGCACACAGCCCTCAGGCACCAGGTACTTCCAGTCTAGTGGACTTTTTACACAATTTGATTTTTTTAAAACCACGTATATATTACTCTAAGAAGTTTTATCTTAAATAAACCCAGATAACGTGTTAAAATTGTGTAAACACCATACGCTCTCAATTTTGCTGTTAAAAACTTCTATCCAGGACTGGCTGCATAATTTTCAGGGCCAAGCACAAAACGAAAATGCAGGTTCCCTTGTTTAAAATGAGTGAGAATTTTAGGAGCTGGGTGCAGTGGCATGTGCATGCAGTCCCAGCTCTGGCTACTTAGGAGGCTGAGGCAGGAGGGTCGCTTGAACCCAGGAGTTCGAGGAGTCCAGCCTGGGCAACATAGCGAGACCCCATCTCTATTAAAAAAAATGATTGAGAATCTCAAGATGCCGGCAGCTGAACAAACTCAGCGCAGGCTCCTCTAAGCACGAGCTCTGAGCTGTGCAGGTCCACGTGCACAAAGCTAGTCGTGTATCGATAGAGAAAGATGTTCCCCAAAGTGCTAAGGGAGACACCCCTGGATGGGAGAAGAGGGGTTTTCATTTTCCTCTTTGTGTTTTCTGTAAGTTCTAACATTTCCTCCGTTCCATAGGCTGCTGTCGTTGCAGAAGAAAAGCATCATCAGCCGCCTCTGAGGCTGGGTGCGGGGCAGGCATGGCAGAGCGGGCTGCCTTCCTTCTGGGGTTTGCCCGCGGGGACTTTCCTTTGAGCCTCCAGTCTGAGCAGGACAGAAACTCTGCTGTTTCTCGTCCCTCTTCGCAGAGCAGAGCCAGGCTGGCGTCCTCATGGCCAAAAACTGGAGGAGAGTAAAGGGAGCTGAGCAGAGAAACGTGTCAGGCCTGGATCCAGGTTCAGCTGGAAGCAGGGCTCCGTGTCCTCGAGTCCCTGGGTCCAAAGCGGCTTCGAAATCCCCCACGGCCCACGCAGGGGCTGCCTTTGGTGAGGGCTCCCGTCCTGACCTGCACACCAGGTTGCCAACCGCTCTTCTTGGCTCTCCACGCACTGGGAAGGAAGGCTGGAAGCAGCAGGGACGCTTTGCCCCGTGTTCCTCAACTAATTTCAAAGGGAAATTGGGGCTAGACAAGGACACGTTCCGCACCTCTGGGGTTGCAGCAAAAAATGACCGCACACTCCCTGGGAAATCTCTCTGGATACATAACGCTGTACAAATGTATATCCAAGAAGTGCATCCTAATCCACGAAGGGGTCATTGAGGGAATTAGGAATGCTTAGGGAGGGAGCCCTAACCTTTTATGAGAAATGTCACACTTTTCCGAGCAGCACCCTGGGGCGTGATAGCAAGAATCAGGACATTTGGGATGTGCAGAGTCATCGGGCTTTTGAACCGCCCCTCCCCCCAGGCTCTGGCCAATCTGAACATCTGCTGTGGCCTCCACCTTGATCTCTGTCCCCTGCAAGGGACCCCAGTCCTTCGGCCCTGGAGGACTGAGCACCTCCAGCCCCCCGGGGCTGTCCTCCTCCCCTGAGTGTCCCCCGGCACACTTCTCAGCAGCCCACACTCTTCAGGTGGCCACTGTGTGAAGCAATCACACCACCATCGCCCTTCTCTGATGTTCTGGAACATGTCCCCTGTACGGCTTTTGCCTTTAGCTTTTGGGCACTTAATACGCAGTGGAGCCCCCTCCTCTCCATTAACAGAGGCATCGCGGGGAGTCGTTGCAATAATGGGGCGCTGTGATGAGGCCTGGGCATCTCCATGAATTGTGATACCTGCGAGGGGCTCATGGGACCCTCTCACTCTTTTTTCTTGTATGGAGGTAAAATGCGCATAATGTAAAATCAGCCATTTTAAGTGAACAATTCAGTGGCATTTAGAACATTCACAGCATTGTGCAGCCACCACTTCTATCTAATTCCAGAACATTTCCCTCACCCCGAAAGGAAACCCCCTGCCCATCAGCGGTCACTCCGGGTCCTCCTGCCCCCGCGCCTGGTGCCCACCGACCTGCCTTCTATCGCTGTGGGTTTGCCTCTTCCCGACACGCCACGTAAATGGGGTCACACGATGTGTGGTCTTCTGTGACTGCCCTTTCGCTTAGCACAGTACAACCCCTTTGTTTTACTCGCTGAGACCCAGAGAGGTAAAGTGACCTGTCCAAGCTCACACAGCTTATTACAGGGAAGGAGCCAGAGCTTCTCAGGGACAAGAGAACACGGAGCCGGGATCGGCAGCGCGAGGTTGAAATGAGCAGAGTAGACACGTGATCTAGAAACGGAAAGCACAGCACGTGCTCGTAGAGCCTATACATTGACTCCATAGCAGATATCTCATTCGGTGAGCATTTATGGAGTGTCTGCTGAATGCACAGCAAACCTGCCACGCGGGGAAAGAGTCCCCCTTCCCAGAGCTCCCGGAGGGGCTGGTTCCAAGCACAGCCTTTGCCTGAGACAGACGAGCCTGAACGCCCTTCCTCCCCTCGTTCCTCCACTTCGCCAAAGCTCGTCTTCCAGTCCTGGCTGTGCCCACAGAGCCTGCGTTGGGAGCACGGGTGAGGGTCACACATGGTCATGCACACGTGGGTGGCCATGCACTGCAAGTGCTCGGTGCAGTAAGTGGGCAAAAATGTCAGCCATTAGCGTTACTATGTCATTACATCTTCACACTGTTATTATATTATGTAAGAGCAAACTCCTTCTTCTGGTGCCTCCAGCCCAGGGTGAGTCCAGCCACATGGGTGGGTCGTGCACCAGCTTGGAGGCCCCAGTTCTGAGCTCTGCTCATAACAGCAAGGGGCTGTTCCTTCTACCCCCAACCCCTGCCCAGAGCCTGGGAAAAGGGGGTCTTCCTGTTGTGCCGGCTTGGGGTGGAGGGTGTGATGGGGGACAGGGATGACAACAGCAGTTTTGAGCATTGGTGTTTGTCACCATTTCCCAGAAGGGCAGAGGAAGGTCTGGCTGGGGCCATTTTTGTCCCTGCCTCCTGGTCCCCAGGGCAGCCCTGTCAGCCCGCCCCAGGTACCTGCTTCCCACCACCCTGCTCCTGACGGAAAAGGTGGGAAGCCCAGCTTCCTCTGGGAGGCATTTCTCCAGACACGTGAGGACCCTGTGTACATACAATTACTGGTTACAAATGTATCTGCCTGCTCCATGCCTGCACATGGGTGTAAATCAGCGCAGCCGGAAACAGCCGTAGCCAGCTCGCGGCCAAGTCCCCGGGAGCCCCCCGCGTGGCTGGGCTGCTTTATCTCAGCCGGCAGAGAGAGGAGCCCTGCCTTTATGTTTGGAGGAACTGGAATAGCCTAATTTTATTTATTTTTAATCAACCGTTTCAGCACGTGCCCTCTAGTCAAAGGCAGAGCCAGAGCCCAATGTGGGCACATTATTTATATTAGCTTATATTTACCCAGGGAAGGCTTGGGAGACACAGTATCTCGTTTGCAGAGACACCGCAGTGACAATTTGCCATTACTCGGGGCCCTAAACGAGCTTTGCACAGAAGACGGGAGGGAGGCCCGGGTGGCCCTTCCACCGTCAGGGCCACAGAGCGAGCGGGGCCAGCTGCCTCCTGCCCTCGGCACATGGCGCTGGCCAGAGCCCCCAGCCTGCAGGGAGGTTGGGAACCCCGTGTGTGCCAGCAGCCCACCTTCTCGAGGCTGGTCTCCGCTGCTCAGCCTCTCCTGGTGCCCGGCAGACACACACAGGTGGCCCACACCTGGCAGCCAGGCCCAGGCCACTGCACCTGGCTGCAGATGCCAGCAGGCTCGCTGCCCCTTCTTGGGGGAGGCTGCCAGCCTGCAGCAGCCCCCCCACACCCCTCAGGCCCATTTCTTGTGGGGGTTGGGGCTTCACCTGCTCTCCCTGTCCTCCTCTGTCCCTCACTGTGTGGTTAACACCTCCCGCATGGACTCTGGGAGGCCACAGGCTCCTTGGTTAATCGTTTTCTTATTTTCTGGGAGGCTCAGAGGCAGCCAGGCAGGGGCTGGAAGGTGGAGGTTGTTTGCGATTTCCACCTGTGCACTGCAGACAGCCCTGGTTCCTGTGGCCAGTGTCCCCGTCTCCTGCCTCTGTGGGCCCAGGGACACCTGAGCATGGTGGAGCAGGGAGGGAGGAGGTGGGGCAGCTGAATTCACTCTGGTCACACGGAAGTGAAAGAAGTGGCCCATTGGAGCTCAAATGGCAAAAGACAAGGCCCAATGTTCATTAGCACCTCCTGAGGGCTGCAAAGTGATACCAAGACACCGGGACAACGCATTATGGGGGGCTGCACCTCCTCCCCCCAAGATTATTTACATAATAACCCGACCCCCAGTGACCTTCCATTAACAAATATGTGCGAAAAGGCAGAAGCAGCAGGCTGCGTGGCATGAACGCACACTGCTGACCCGTGTAGACGGCTGACTTTCACTCCCTTGAAACAGAGGGGTCCCCAGCTCTGCATAGCAGCTAAGTGCTGGGTGGAGGGGACCCCGCAGTAGGAAGGAGAGCTCTAGACTGCGAGTCACGGGGTGGGGACATGCCTGTTCACTGGAGTGCGGGGCTCAGCGTTCAGTCAGTCTGCTACCAGGGTGCTGGGCTTCCCTTCCCGCTCCCTCTGGGCCGGCCTGCGTGTGGGGAGCTGGGGGTGGGGATTTCAGGCCACTTGCTAGACATTTGCTGGGGGGACCTCCCCTCCCCTCGCCACGGGGCTTGGAGAGAGAACCCGGGCTGTGCACATTCGGTCCTGGAGTTCATACAGCCCGTCCCTCTGAGCATCACAGACAGAGGGCCATGCTGGCCCCAGGCTGCCTTCTTGCTTTGGGGTGTCCCCCTCTCTCCTCTCTGGGGTCCTAGCCGCATGTGTGCAGTGGGCGGGTCTGGGAGCTTCCCCATCCTTGGGGTCCGTGAGTGGTGTGGGGTGGGACACTTAGTCTCTGCTCCACCAGTGGGGGGAGGAGCCCCCTCACCTGCTTACACATCAGAATCGCCGGGGTCACTGGGGCGGGTGGGCTCCCCTCGGCCAGCCTGTTCCACCTGCACCCTGGTGCCCGGGAGCCACCGAGTGTCAGGAAAGGCCATCTGTGATCCAAAACCAAGAGCTTCTCCAGCCGTGGCGCGTGCCAGAATGACTTCGATTTTGGGGGAGACAGACACAGGAAGCTGGCTGTTGAACACCGGCTGTGGGTAAGCCCCGCACTAAAACTTCCACGTTCCACTGCCTTCGGCTACACAGTCACCGAAGCAAGGGTCAGTATCTCCACTGCTCCCAAAGTCACACCACGTGCCTCGGCTCCCCAGTACGTCTGGGAGGAGGGATTCAAACGCGGGTCTTTCTGGCTCCCTGAGCCCGTGTCCTCCACCACGCCGAGTCGAGACACCAGGACACTCCCACCGCCAGGGAGTCCCGGGGCCGCCTGTGACCTGGGGTCCAGGCCTGCTTCCCAGCCAAGACTGCTAAAGCCCAAGATGGCATAAAATAATTTTACACGGAATTGCTCAAGGTTACGTATTGTCCACACCGACTGTCTCCCAGCCCAGAACATTCCCAAAGACTGGAATCTTTGAGTAAGTCGGCAGACGGTGGTTTACCCACCATTGTGCTGGGGCCGACGCTGTATATGTGGCATTATGACGGTGCATTTTCATCAGGAAAACTTTATCAACAAGAGATTTTCTTCAAGGAATGTTCACCAATTGGGGCATCCCTATGATTCTGTAGCATACCTTGACCAAGTCACTTAGTGTCAGGTTAAAAGGCAGCTGCTTTCAGAGCTTTTGGGACAGTAACAGGATGCAACACTACACGAACAAATGAAGGCACAGATGGATGAGTGCATGCATGTTGTTGGAAGCCAGCGGGCGGCCGCCACACAGGACTATGGGGACGGAACCACTTTGCTACCAGGGCAGCAGCATCTGACTTGGTGTCCCCGGCCCATCAGATACACTGGCCCTGCAAAGCTGACAGTCTGACAGCCCCACGCAAACAGGTCTAACGGATTACCTTTTAGGGTCGGAAAAGGACAGAAACGCAAACGTGAGGACCTTGAAAACTGCTTCGAAAGCCATTTTTACCATCAAGTTAAAAAGCAAGACACAAAACTGGATAGTGTTCCCCAAATTTGGCCGTATGTGAGATTCATTTAGGGAACTTTCAAAAAGTCGTTTAAAAAGACAGTTTGTGTGTCTCAGACTCAGACAGTCAGTCTCGGGCAGGCTGGGGGCAGGGCAGGAACTCACGTGGTTCTAAGGCCTCTAAGCGATCCCGCCGCGGCTGCAGGTTTGCCAGCTCCTGCTCCTCTCCAGATAGTTCCGCTTCTGAAAAGCTGGTGCACAGGATGGAGACTGGAAGGAGACGCAGAGCAAGTTTCCAGCCGCTGTGTCTGAGGAGTCAGAGGGTGGGGACGTTTTTTTTTTTCTTATTGTTTTTTATGCTTTTATGATTTTCTACAAAAAACATCTTTCATTTTTAGAATTTGGAAAACATAATTGATAAAAGAAAGTCCCTTTAATTGGCGGGGCCAGTGGGAGGTTCTCCAGGTTGTACCTGAGGTCAGTCCTCAAGGCACAGGACTCGTTTGCAGGGCGCCCAAGTGGGAGATGTCGGGGTTCCACTTCTCTGCCCCCAGCATCTGCTGAGCTGGAAACCTAGCCCCCTCGCTCCCAGCACTCTGACACCTGGGCTCAGTGTTGTGTGAAGGGAGGGGGCCCAGGCTGCTCTGGGCCAAGGGCAGGGGGGCTTGCCACTCCCCCCTCCAGGACGCTTTGCTGGGGGTGGTGTTGGGGTGCTGCTGGCCCAGCTGGAGAGGCCACCTGACCCCCTACCCCACTCTCGCCCTGTCACTACCGGAGTGCCCAGTTCCTGGGGCATCTAGTGCTGACAGGTATTTCCTGGCCACCTGCCATGTGCCTGTCCCGGAGCTGGGCACTGTCATAATAGCTACCTGCCTCCCCGGGGTGCTAAGCACCTGGTGGCCTCTTGGCCTGATGCTTTACTCTGCGTCTCACCCTTGTGACGACTCACTGGGATCTTTCTTTCCATTTTACAAATGAGCAAACCGAGGCTCGGGATGGTTAAGTGATTGGCCTCGAGCACATAGCTCATGAGCAGTGGAAAGTTCCTTTTTCCCTGGGGTGCAAGGCCCGGCCGCGGGAGAGGGCACAGGAAGGCCTGCCCCCCGGGGAGGAAGGTGCCTTCAGCGCTCTTTGGCTCTGCGGGCTGGCCTGGGCGCTGGAAGCAGCGTCACCAAATGGAATCCTAACAGCGTTGTTGAGCCACAGGCTGAAATTAATGGTGCCTGCTGCCACCTGTGCCCACACAAGGGCTCCCCAGGCCAAGGGGACACATTATTTGATATTAATCCCCCTGAAACGTTTGTAGCTGTTCACGCAGTATTTCCAAACCAATTACTGGCTCAGAGTTTGCAAAGAGGGTCGACACTTGGGTTTTCCGGCAGGGACCCCTCCAGGTCCGGCACCAATCTGAGAGCGTAATTTAGCAAAGAGAGAAAAGCATATGATGTTTTAGCTTGAGGGAGGCTGGAGGCAGTCACAGGTATCCCTTAGCGGAGTCAGATTCTCCAGTTTAAAGAGGCAACGTGTTCCCTGCCATTGTTGGACTTTGGGGCCTCTTTAATTTGAAAGGGGGCTGGGCAGAGCAGGTTGGAGACTTCGTCGCTTTGCCGGGGCTGTTCCCTCCTGGGAGCTGAGCTAGGGCCTCCCTTAATTGGAACGAGCTGGGAAGGTCTCGTAGCTGGGCCAGCACCCACTGTGCCTGGGGAGTGGCAGGCGATTTACTGCTCCGGGACATTTCTCTGGGTCAGTGTGGCCAGAGGAGGCAAAAAGCCAGATACCACCTGTTCCTTCTTGGGCTGAGGTCCCCCAGCTGTCTGTCCTGTTCTCTGCTGGAGCCCTCGTGGGCTGCTCGGGTGGGCAAGACCCAAGGAGCTAAATTCCCTAATCCTTTCTCCGTGTCCCCAGGTGGGACCTATGGCCACTGGCAGAAGTGCCACATCCCTAGGGGCAGCAGGGGCAGGTCCTGAGTGGGGCGGGTCAGGCCGGAGGTGCCTCCACCCTGGGTGGCCCAGCGTGGAGCCAGGCTCTCGCCTGGCTGTTCCGTCCCAGCGCTGGCGCTCTCCCTGGCATCTGGGGTCATCGCCTTTGAGGAGGAGCCCCAAGCGGCCTGGAACCTTCCCCCGGGATTCATGCCAGTGTCTTCTTGGAGCCAATTTCAACAGCAGGGGAGGCCGAGGCAAGGTTGGAGGCAGCTGTTTCCTGGGGAGCAGGCCTGCCTGAGAGAGTCCAGGCCGGGGAGACTGTGGGAAGAGGTCTGAGGAAGTTGGGGTTCAGTTCTGCAGCTGTCTGAGGCAGGGCCTTGGGGGATCTGCCCGGGATGGTCAGCTGAGGGTGGAGGCCTCTGGGTTATGAACAGGTGAGGCTGTGCCAGCCTCACCAGCCGGAGGGAGCAGCATCTCCCCGCGTGCCCCTTAGCCTGCCGCCCCACTGACCCAAAACCCGGGGCCCTGAGGCCGCCCTCTGCACTGGGTCCCTGACCAAATCCGGGCGGGGGTGGTGGGAGGAGGCAGGCGTCTCTCCTCTTCCTCACCCTCCTGGGCCCTACATGGTGGGGGGGGGGCTCTAGAAGCCTGACTCAGGTGTGCACACTCACATCAGCTGGGACAGATGCAGACGCCTGCTCCAAGTTCCAGCTCTGCTGTGGGGACACACAGACGCACCTGCCTGGCTGGCTTCATGCAGTGCCTGGCAGAGGGGTCAGCCCTGGGGCTGGGGAGGGGGACACACGGGCGTGAGGTGGTGTGCTGCTAAATGCCGAACACCTGGCTCTCCAGAAGAGCCAACGCCGATGGTGCTGCCTGCCCGTTTCCCTGGTGTAAGTACTCCCACCTGGGTGGCCGAGAGCTGCCAATGGGCAGACCCGGCTCCCGCACGCTGCGCACGCAGGAAGCACCTACAGCCCGGAACCCTCGCCCAGGGACCCCACACCTTCCCTGGGCACCCCTGCCTGGTGCACAAGTGGCCTTTGTTCGCCTCCTGGTGCCTTCGGGAAAAGCAATGACTGGTCTGTCAGCCAGGGAGGTCTGAGCAGGGCCTGGAAACAGAGAGGGGCCACGGTGGGGACAGAGCCAGCATGGCCCGGTTGTCTTGGAGCACCCCACCCCCTCCACCACAACAGACCCCTGTACAAAGAACAGGTGAAGTTCCTAGAAATTTCCCTAAAGCGGAAGGGGAGCCGGGCCTTGTCCTACCTGAGGATCAAGAGGGCCTAACGAGAAAGAGGTTTCAAAGCAGGAGAGGGCGCAGCTAATCCTCTCGAAGCCACACACCAGAAAGCCACTCTTACGGGATCCGATTTCTTTGCTCATTCCTGAATCCCCTGGCTTCAGGGCACCTCAAACACAGACAGCAAAGGGAAACAAAAACCAACCCCGTCTCTTTCAGTCAAGCACAAAGGCCTCGCCTCTTTGGCAGGAGCCGGTCTTGCCTTTCCCAGGCAGCAGAGGCCTGGGCTCGGGCTGGGCAGGCTGGGGGGCGGTGGGGAGGGGGCAGAGCGCCTCACATCCCAGACGCTGCAGCGGGAACAAGGATCCTTGATAAACACCCTTGCGATGCTCCGCGATCCGCCCTGGGAAATGCCATCATGTATTTTTAATCTACTTCTCCTCACTGAATAATGCAAAGCGAAGGGCGCGAGGCTTGACTGGCATTTACAAGGAGGCGCTGGAGAAGGCGCACGTGAGGGACGATGAGCTCAGGGCTCATCACAGTTCAGCTCCCGGCCGCTGACTCCTGCCCCTCCCAGGGAGGCTCCATCTCTCTCAGGCCGGCAGCCCCCCTTTCCAGAAAAGCCCAGCACGGCTCTTGCTGAGCGGTGCTCCGGGACAGGGTGCATTTTTCTCTGAGAGACAAAGAGCCCCAGGGTTCTGAGCAGACCAGTTGGCAGAAGGAGGAAGGGAGGACCCAAGACAGACACCAGGTCTTTGCCAATCACCATGGTGTAAACATTCCCAGCAAGGTGATGTCACACCACCAGGTGATACTGCTGAGCATGGAGGAGGAAAGAGATGTGCTGAATCAGCTCTTGTGAGGTCCGTCTTGCAGGTGGGAGGCTGCGTGATCAGCAAGTTCTCTAAGGTGGGAGGGCAGGGGAAGAGGTGGAGGGGAAGGGGCTGTGTGGGGAAGGGACAGAAAGCCACCTGGGATCCAAGGGGAGGAACAGAGTCTTTGCAAGGGGGCATCAGGATGTCTGGGTAGTAACTGTGAGACCTTGGGCAAGTCACTTAACCTTTGGGAGCTACCAGTTCTCTGTCTTAACACTGGAGGTAAGAGCCGATACCCAGGCCGGGCGTGGTGGCTCACACCTGTAATCCCAACACTCTGGGAGGCCAAGGAGGATGGCTTGAGGTCAGGAGTTTGAAACAAGCCTAAGCAAGAGCGAGACCCTGTCTATACCAAAAATAGAAAAAAGTGATCCGGGTGGGGTGGCACCTGTAGTCCCAGTTACTCGGGAGGCTGAGGCAGGAGCATGGGTTGAGCCCAGGAGTTGGAGGTTGCAGTGAGCTGTGATCCTGCCACTGCACTCCACCCAGGGAGACAGAGTGAGATCATATCTAAAAACAAGAGCCGATACCCATTTATTTCACAAAGCTGTGGTTAGGTTTGGATGGGAGCATGTGCACATGATCGCTTTGCAAAACTGCGGTATTTCACTCGAAAGGTGTTATTTCAGTAACAGAAGAAGGTGAGAAGAATACTGAACTCCCCCAGCCACACTGTCACATAACGAGAAAACCATTTATATACCCACTATTAAACCAAACAACAAAATAATAAAAGTAAAACTACTAACGAGCATTTCTGTGCAAGGCGTACACGAGAGAAACAAAGGCTGCACAAAGCCAGAGCCCACACGATCCCAAATGAGAACCTCCCGTTTCTCACTGGCGGTTGGGCCAAGTGCAGAGCGGTGCCTCTGAAGATAATGTCCTTCCAACACGCCGGCCTTGCAAATGCCATCCTGATGTCACATGTTCGAGGACTGTGACATCATTTATTCATTCGACAAACATTTACTGAGACTCTGACACCCCATTGTGCGTGTCTTTGTCATGCCCTTGGGGTGTGTTCATGTGAACAGGGAAAGGACAATGCAGATGGCAGTCGCCGCGATAAAGGCAAGAGCCAAGAGCTCCGGGAGAGGGAGGAACTGCTTGGTGCGTCAGCTCTAGCGGGCCCACCCCGGCAGGAGCCTGGCGGTGAGAGCTGGCTGGCGAGGGGTGGGCCGAGGAGGCTTCCCTGCGGAAGAGACCTCTGAGCTGGTCCAGGCTCTTCGCCTCGAGTGGGGTCTGTCAGCCTCCAGGGTGTGGTGGGTGAACTCTGAGGCAGGCAGAGACCCCTGAATGCCGTGTGTGGCCCTTTCTGGCTGGCGGCGTTTGTCAGATGCTCACGACGGTCTGTGACTCAGATAAGGCTCAGCCCAATGCCAAGGTGAACGGTCACTTGCCAAAGAGAGGGGCTGGCTAAGGACACGCAGGCAGAGGGGGAAGCTCAGCCCCAGTGCCGGGGTGCAGCGTGCGTGGCGTGGGCACAGGTAGGTGCCAGGAGACCAGCGAGAGGCAGGACGTGGGCATGTGAAGGCCGGGGAGGAGCTCAGAAGAGCAGTGAGGGAGGACGGTGTTGCTGAGATGAACACCAGGCTGGACCGAGATGGGGAGGCAGCCCCTCCCCCGGCCCCCTCGGGCAAAGCGAAATGGCCCGTCCTTGTGGCATCAGAAGGTTTTTCTCTAGCCAAGTCCTGTTCTGGGTTCAGGCTGGGTCACCCTCCAGAGCTCTGAGTCTGCTTCAGGGAATCAAAGTCCTGGACTGTCAAAGTGAGGGGAGAACTTTTGCCCAGGTCCCCCTGGGGGCAGTTTCGCTCTTCTCTGGAGCTTGACAGATGAGGAACCGGACCTGTCCCCTTCCCGCTGGCTGAGGGAGGGAGGCTCCCGGGGCACCCAAAGGCGCTTCCAGGTTCCTCCCCATTTTGTGGCCCCAAGAATCCCAACCTCCCGATCTATCTTCCTTAAATTGCTCCCCACCTTCTACCACTACCAATTTCCCTGAGGTCCTGAACGTCATCTATAGTCCAGCAGTGACTGTCACAGCCACCTCCAGGGAATGCCCCAAGGTTGGCCCCCTCCCCTGGATGGGGGCCCTTCGGGACGGAGTGGACGAAATCAAGTTCTTGGCAGGTGTCGTGTCCAGTCTCAGTGCAGTGCCAGGCAGCAGGAAGGGCAGCAATGTCCGAGAGAACAGAGCAGCCACCTGGGTGCTCTCAGCTGGTGCCAGCGGGAAGGAGCTGCCCCAGGCAGAGAATTTCCCACTGATTCCGAGTTTACCACCATCTTTCTCAAACGCACGCCTGCTTTCCCGCCTTCCTAAATGATAAATCACACGCACCTTCTCTTGATGTTTCAGGAGCTGCCTCCGGCTGGCAGTCACCTCCCGTGTTCCGTCACAGTCTCGCTGCGCGCTGCCCGCCCTCGCGGGACGGCCCCAGACCCGCGGTGTTTGGTTCCCGGAATCCCTTTCATACTTTTTCTCGCCCTCCTCCCTCCTGTTTGCTCTCGGTTCTTGCTGCGACTGTCACGGCCGCTCTGTCCCCTCCACCTGCTCCCCCGACGCCCCGGAACTTGCTGCTTACAACGCGCTGCGGGTCGTGAGACCAAACCATACTCGAACTGTCTAACTTAGTAGATACAAGTGAGTAGACTGTGGGGGAGATACTGTCTGACAAGGATGTGACTATATGATTCCAATTTAGGCCACTCAGGAACGTTCTTCTCTTCCTGTTTCTCGGCAGCGTGCAGCTGGGATGCGCACCTGTGCAGTGTCGCAGGGAAGGTTGGAAGAACCACGTTCCATCCGTCCACACAAGGAGTAAGAGCTGACGAGTGGCGGCTTGAACGTGCCAAGCGTTTATCATTAGTATCCGGCATGTGCCTAGCACTCTAGCTGGTATGGAGGCATTTTCAAAAAGGACCGCGGATCCCTTCCGTGTGGCGTAGGAGTAACCCTGCCCGAAGAAAGGTCTGGCTCGTTGCCCCGGCCCCCAGGAGGGAACCTCTCAGTCCTTGGAATGTCTGCCTGATATGAGCGTCTTTGTTTACCTGGGGTCTTGGGCCAGCCTGGTCTATGCTTCAGTGTGGCATGGTGGGGATGCGACCTCTGGAGGGCTGGAGACTGAGGTCAGCACGTGGGGTCAGTCATGTCTACGTGACCCAGACCCAGTACAGCTCGGGACGCCAAGGCTTGGGTGAACTCTGTTGTCAACACCCCGTGTGTGTGTCCAGCCTCACTGCTGGGAGAAGCCAGTGCTGTCCACACGATTACCCTGGGGAGGAACAGTGGCAGCTCCATGCCGGTCTCCCCTGGCCCCTCTCCCATGTGCCTCTCCCCACGCTCACGTTCCTCTGTGTCCTTTCGCCGTGACAAACTGTACTCGTGGGAGCACGATGGCTTTTCAGAGTTCTGTGAGTCCTTCCCATGAATTAGTGACCCAAGGCTGGTCTTGGGGACCCCTGTGGAAGATGCCACCTAGGTCAAGGCTGTTCCCTCTGCAGGCCTCAGGTCCCTTTCTCGGTGGTGACTGGGAGTGGGCCCAGGGCAGGGTCTCGGAGCGGTGACTGTGTGGGGAGGCAGCCCCTGCACAGGGCAGGGGCCTAGATGGGAAGCAGAGAATATTTTGAGGCCTCGGGCCCCGGGAGCCAGATAGGAGATGGAACGCGGCCTGCCTGGGCACTGGCAGCAAAGACACAGCCCTGAGCGAACGGGTGGGCTGGGGGCTGGGGGCTGGGGGCTGGGGGAGATCTGGGAGACGGCACTTCATAGGGGCAGGCACGCTTCTGCATCTGAGTAGCACACAGCTACGGACCTAAAAGGATCAGAATGCCGTGGAATACGTTTAAGACTCTCGGCAGAGCCCAGTTTGGTCTTGGACAATTTGCATAGCATTTCGAAATCTGCTGGGCTCGGTGGATACTGAACACGGGCCCGCTGAGTAGTCCTGCTCAAATCCCCGTTACTTGGCACCTGGTTATCTCGAGTCTCGAAAACAGACACTTTCCCTCTTAAGGATGGAGCTACCTCCGTGACATCAGATTTTCAAGGTGCTTTGCCTGCAATTTGGGTGCGCCCTCACCTGGGGAGCTGCCATGCTTTGGTGTCACCTGCGGTTGGAACATCAACATCAGCTACAGAGATGGTGAGCCCACTGCCATTCAACTACCATTTTCCATGGAAATGAATCTCTTTCTTGAAATAGAATTCCTTATTAATGAGGAAGCCAGAGTACCATAGAATATTGTATTTTTGAGGTTAAAAGCATACTGTTAGGTATAATCTGGCACACCAAGTCACAGATCTTAGGGTCCAAGGCTGCCCTAGAAGTGATCTTGTCTGGTCTCTTCATTTCACCGACGAGGAAACAGAGGCCCAGAGAGAAAACCTGGTTCTTCCAAGGCCCCGTAGCCAGTCAGGCCCGGACAGGTTTTGGAGTTGGGTCTTCCGTTAGCAGAAGCAGCAGACGATGTTTATGAAAACAATCAAATGTCAGTGCCACCATCCGTGGGGTCTTTGGTATGAGCGGGGCTTGCTGCTGAGTTTTTACAGAGATTGCGCTATTTAATCTTTACAACGACCTCGTGAAGAAGGTGTTTCTACCCTGATTGGGCGGCCTAAATTCAATTCCGACACTAACCACTCCAAGTTAGCATCAGACCCCACAAGTCAGTCCTCACACCTTCCCAAGATGCCCCGCCGCGGATGCCAGTCGGGGGTCCCCAGGCCACCCTCACTTCTGAATAGCTGGGGAAAAATTCAGGGCTTCCCACGATCCTCGCAAGTTCAATAATTCACTGGAACAAGTCACAGAACATAGGCGCGTGCTACACTCATGATCACTGGTTTATCATGAAGGATACACAGAGGGCAGTTACGGGGGTCCGAGGCGTGGAGCTTCCATGCCCTGTCCCTGGGGAATCGGGATACACCCCTCCATGAAGAACTCATTTGCCATCGTTTGCCCTGAGAAGTTTCGACCAAGGCTGGGCAGGGGAGCTGTTCCCACTCCCAGCCCTCTCCCCTTGCCCCACACCAGTGGGCTGGAGCAGGTCCCAAAGCCATACGCAGGCTCACGTCTGTTACAAGAATTCATTATCAGCCAACATGGAAACCACCTTACCACTCAGCTCTCCACCAAACCATTTAATTAAGGCTAAAAAGGTCTAGTTTTCATGCTTATTGTATGCTGACCTTTTTGAAGCTTTCCAGTAGGCCGGGTCAGAAAAATGCAGCACTAGGACAGGTTTGCTTTTCGGGACTATGAGTTCTCACCAGATGGCTCTTCACGTGCTTGGGCCAGGGGCAGGGAGGTGGGTTGACTCCTTCCCTGGGGTCCTTTTGGCTCTTAAATTGTGGAAAAGGACAGTGAAGTTAACTTGGGGTTGGCGGGCCCTCAGATCTGGGAATCACACCCCTCAGTACCGGATTTTGACTGTTGTGTGTTCCCAGGTCCACTGTGTGGAGAGGCAAGAGCGACTCTGCCCGACAGAGACAGAATCTGAGCCACCAAGGTCATGTGACATGTGCTAGCACACACAGTGAAAAGACACAAGTAAACTTAAATTTAATATTTTATTTAACCCAATATATCTAACATCCTTTCAACATATCATTGATATAAAAATTATTAATGAGATATTTTCAATCTTCTATTCATACTAAGTCCTCAAAATCCAGTGTGCCTTTTACAGGTATGCACGACTCAGTTCAGACTAGTTGTACGTCAAGTGCTTAAGAGCCGCACGCAGCTCTTGGCCATTGTGTTGGACAGCTCATGACACCAGCACTCTTTGTGTCCCTGAAAGGGACTGTTGCAGCCCATGAAAGGTTAGTCTCTGCTTAAGTGCCCGCCACATTGTATAGATCCCGATTTCCATCTGCACACACGAGAGCCACTTCACAGCGCATTGCCCGTGTCTTTAGTTTTTATATTCCGACGCTTTGACAGCGGAGGCTTTGCTGACGCTGCAGAACCCCACGTGTACCCCTAGGGTTAGATGCTGACGCTGCAAAACCCCATGCGGACCCCTAGGGTTAGACGCTGACGCTGCAGAACCCCACAGGGACCCCTAGGGGTTAGGTAATCCCTAGAGATAGTAAACAGCTGGCCTGGGCATAAGCTTTTCAAAGACAAACCAACCAATTCAGAGCCAGCACTTCTCATCCAACTCTTTATGAGGCTCTCAAACTCCAGAACTTGATCCACCTGCCCTGATCACCCCGCCAGGAACCAGCCAATTACAGACAGCCCTATGCCCTGGAGCCAGCTGAAATTATTCAAACTAGCCCATCCTAAGCCTGCTTACCCTGCCTCGCCCATCCCTGCCCACAGAACCACGTGCCCACGTGTCTCCCCTTCTCTCGTGGCCCTGCGTGGTGTGGTGCCCCCTCCTCTGGGAACGGTGAGTGACAAACTACCTTTTCAACGGCAACCACTCCCGATCTGTTGGCCTCATTAGACCTCAAATTTTCTTTCTATTAACACGCTATATTTTAAGAACATTCCATCTTCTTTGGGGTTGGGCTGTGGTCCGGGGACCTGGCAGGTCACTCTGGTGTATGTCATAAACTTAACAAATGCAGACTTTGCTAATCAGCAGGGTCCTTCCCTGAGCCACACGTGCAGACCTTTCCCAAAGCCGGTTTGGGTGAATCAGAGAGGAAATTCTCCCTGCATCCAAGCCAGCCTTGGTCCCTGGAGTCTGGGAAGGGGTGGGGGTGGCGCCGGCCTCTGGGAAGAACAGCCTGTGGCGAGGAGAGGGGGCATGCCTGGGTCAGAGGCCACCGACAGTGCAGGCCGCAGGGACCTTCGGGGAGAGAGGCAGTGACAACTGAGTTACAAGACGCTTCCCAGAAGTTGTCTGACCTCGTGGAAAAATCAATGCACCTCTTGTTTTTGTCTCCTGAAATATTTCATCCGTGATGATTCTTCCCCAGGTGACAACATATTTTATGACAAAGCACGGCAGGCTGCTGGGCCCCTGGCGGCCTCAGATGCAGCCTGACAGCCTCACCTGCGCGGGGCTGGGAGGCCGCTGGAGCTCCTGCCCCGTGGGGAGCCTGGGAGGGAGTCCAGGTGCCTTGACACCCACTTCTGGTGCGGCAGGAAGAAGGTGGGATCCTAGAATGCCAAAGCTGCGGCCCCCTCACGTTATAGGCAAGGAAACTGAGGCCTGGAGAGAGGGCCCCCACTCCAGAGGGTTGGGGGGTGGTTGCTGCCAGTTAAGGAGAGAGAAAGAACCAACATTTGGGTCTTCCAGCTTCTAGTTCAGGGTTCTTTCTGCTCCGCCATCAGTAAAGATGATCCCTCCCTCCCTTCCTCCCTCCCTCCCTCCCTTCCTTCCTCTCCCTCCCCCTCCTCCCTGGCAGTTCCTCCCCTTCCCTTCTCCCTCCCTCCCTCTTCCACGCATATTAGGGAGAGGCCTCCAGTGTGCCAGGCTCCCTCGTGTTTATTTTGACCCAGGCCCAGTGTGCAGACACCCACCAGGGGCCATTTAAGGCGAGAGCAGGGGGCCGGCGGCTCTCCCAGGTCCTGCCGTCCACACTGGGCCTGCCCTCTCCGCAAGGACACACTCTCCCGTCTCCCACGTAGCACCTACCCACCAGAGCAGGGCCTCTGGGGGTCCAGCCAGGACAAGGCTTCCCGCCCACCTGCAGGGCTGGGAGGGCCAAGGTTGCCTGGTTTTCTGCGTCATCCCTGAGGGGGAGGCGAGTGCAGACAGCCTCACCTGCGGCTGCCCAGTACCGGGTGGCTCCTGGGTGGGTGGACCCTCCCCGCACATTTAGGGACAGGGGAGGGACTCATCATCCTGGCTCTGGGATGAAGGGAGACCCAGGAGCCAGTTTCCTCTTCTTCCTTCCACCCGGCTGCCATGGGAGGCCCCTCTTCTGCCTCTGGGCTTCCGTTGACCTGTCTGTCCCACTGGGGCCTGGACGCACGGGGGCAGCCTGGCCCCCGCCTAGCTGGGAGATTCAGGTGGCCAGCCCCAGGACCACCCTGGGGGACTGTTGAACATGCAGGGACCCGGACTCTGTTCCCAATCTCGGGGTTGTAATAGCTGGGCTCGGGCCTAAAATCTGCATGTCTGCCAACCCCCTCGGGTGAGCCCTTCCTGCACTAAAGGACAGATGCCCCCGTGGCAGGACCTGGGATGGAGGGAGGGGAGCCAGAGTTTCGCAGAGCAGGTAGGAGCCCCTTGCTAATTGGAGGGGAGCAGCAGGCTTCTCCCTGCTCCCAAGCTTCAGCGTCTCTCTGCAGAGAGCGGCTGTGCCCGTCAGGAACCAGAGGGCAGAGGGGGGAAGAGAGGCCCCGGAGTTGGCCACGGGCCTCCTTCCTCCCACTCTCTGCTCAGCCCCTCCCCCTGGGCTGACCGCCAGGCTTCCCGGGATGGAGACATCCCTCATTCCCAGCAGGATCCTGGGAGGAGCCAGAACCCAGCCAGCAATTACTCAACTCACGGCTTAACTAACATGCAAATCCAGGAGCCCAGGGACTGTCACCCAGCCAGCCAGCGGCCTCCCGGGGACTGAGGCTCTCCGGTGGGCTGGGGAGGCTGCCGGCCGCCCAGCAAGGGGGCGGTGCCCGGCGTGCGCTGGCCGCTCAGTTGGGCTGGTGCCTGCCAGGATGCGGCTCTTGATCTTGGCAGAGGGAAGCAAAGTCGCTGCCGCTGAGTTAATTAAGGAGGGAGGGAGGGAGGTGGGGCGGGGGCGGAGTTGGCAAGCAGAGAGGTCGTGAGTGCCAAGTGTCCAAGGCAGTGCCACGTGCTGGGGCCTGGGGAGGCAGGTGGGAGATGGGGGAACGGGACTCCCGCAGAGCAGAGCCAGCTGTTTGGAGGTCAGCTCTGCCCTCTGCCTGCCTGCACCTGCCCACTCAACAGATGGGCGTGTCTGTCCCCACAACCCGGCACCTACCGGGCACTTCCGTGAGGAAGGAGAGCCAGGCTCCACAGAAGGAGCTCGTGGAGGATGAGAACAGCCCGGGCCGTGCTGTCCAGCACGGAGACCCCTAGTCACATGTGGCGATTTAAAATTCAATGAACTGAAATGAAATAAAATTTAAAATTCAGTTCCTTGTTTGCGCTAGCCCTGTTTCCACTTAGCCACAAGGCTGGTGGCTGCTGCAGTGGACAGCGAGGGTTGCTGCCATTGCAGGGTGTCCTGCTGGCCAGGGCTGCTCTAGGCTTCAGCAACTGGCCACGTACTTCAAAAACAAAACAAAACAAAACAAAACCAGAACTCACCCTTACATTCCACTCCATTGTTTGACTGCAGCCTAAATCCACATGCGTTATGCTTACGGAGCCCTAGGAAGAGAGACGAACACAAACCCTACGATGTCTTCAGACTGTCAATCAATCTGTGTGTGTGCCCTGCTGTGTGTGTGCCAGGCCCTGTCTAGAGCCTGGAGTTGCTCAGCTGAGTAAGACTGTCCCCTCCCCAGGAGCACGGAGCACACGGATGGTGTCAGAGTCACTTCAATGTGTTGCACGTTGTGCTGGGGATGGGGGAGGAGCAGAGAAGGCTGGGAAGCTCAGAGGAAGGCTGTTTGACCCAGCTGGGGTTCAAGGACAGGCTTCTAGAAAAATCTGAATTCATCTACCCTTTCTTTGAATGTTATTTATTTATTTTTTGAACACTTCAAGGCTCTGCTCTGCTGGGCCCGTAGTCACTGTTCTGATATTTACCGGGAAAACCATAATGAATGTCGTTTGGGCTCATGTCAGGGCTTGGGCTGCAGAAAGACCAGCTTTGAATTTGCAATTTAAAATTCCCCTCTCCCAACTTAACCTTTGTCACCTGTTGTCATGTAAAGTCTGCAGACCTAGGGGCTCTCCTTCCAGTGACCAACAGCCCCTTCTTTCCCCAGTTAGTCATTTGGGCATCAGAGGACAGGGTTTCTCTCCCCTGCCTCCCAGGGAGGGGATGGTGCTGGGAAGATGGAGATTGTTCAGCTCGCAACGTCTCTGCTGCCAGGGGCTTCAGGGCTAGATTTGAGGGGCTGTCCCACTGGATGACAAGCAATTTCCTAAACACTGTATCTTGACCTTACCTTCTCTCCTGTGGAATTTTGGGTCCCAGGGAATGAATGATATGGAGTTTTTCTCCCCCCACCCCTGCAGAACAATCTCTGCCTTTTAACTGGGATGTTTGGATTATTCACATTTAATGTGACTATTCGTATGGTTGGGGCTAAATCTGCCGTCTTGCTGTGTGTTCTGTATTTGTCCATCTATTCTTTGTTTTCTTTTCCCTCCATTTCTGCCTTGTTTGGGCAGATGTAGTATTTTTTGTGATTCTGTTTTACCTTTGTTGGCTTATTAACTATACCTTTTTTTAAACATTATTGCTTTAAAATTTACATTATATACCTTTTTATCAAAGCCTACCTTCAAATAGTGTTATGCTGTTTCATGTGTGGTTTAAGAACCTTAAAGTGATGTCCTTCCATTTCTTCTCCTAGCCTTTGCCTATTATTATATATTTTACTTCTACCTATGTGCCAAAGCTAATCAATAGAGAAAGAATATCTTTTCAACAAGTGGTGCTGGATCAATTGGATAACCATAATTTTTAAAAAACCTCAATTCCTATCTCACACTATATACAAAAATTAACTTGAAATGGATTTTAGATCCAAATATAAGAACTAAAGCTTATAAAAATTCTAGAAGAAAACACAGGGAAAAAACATCTTAGTAACCTTGGCTTAGGCAAAGATAGGACACATAAAGCACAAACTACAAGCTATAAAGTTGATAAATTAGACTTTATCAAAAATTAAACTCTTTTGCTCCTCGCTGTGAAAAGACATACCACAGACTCAGAGGAAATATTTGCAAAACCATATATTTGATAAAGGATTTGTGTTCAGAATGTACAAAGAACCCTTACAACTCAATGATAAGAAGAGGAAACCCCCCCAGCAACAGATTTAAGCAGACACTTCACCAAAGGAGATATAGAGATGTCAAATAGCACATGCAAATGTGCCCAACATCCCTGATTATTAGGGACAAGCAAATTAAAGCCACAATGGGCCAAGAACAGTAAGACGTATACAGATACTTCCTATGCATATTAGAGTGACTAAAGTTCAGAAGACTGCTAATGCCAAGTTTTGGTGACAATGCGGAGCCGCTGGAACTCTCATGCATCACCAGGGAGGATGCAAAATGGTGCAGCCATTTCCTGGTGCAGTTTGTCAGTTTCTCATAAAGTTAATACACACTTACCACATAACCCAGCAGTTCTGCTCCTCAGTTTTTGCCCAGGAGGAGTGAAAACATACACCCACATAAAACTGTGTGTGAATTCTTACAGCAGCTTTACTCACTATTGCTACAAACTGGAAACACCTAAAATTTCAATTAACTAGTGAATAGGCAAAAAAAATTATGGTATATTCATAGAATGGAATACTGCTCAGTAATAAAAACAGCAAACTATTGATACATGCAACAACATGCATGAATCTCAAAAGCATATACGATAAACCCCAATACATTATTATTTTTGTCTTAGTCATCTTTTAAAGAGATTTAAAACATAAAGTCATTATCTTATTTTTTATTTTGCAAATATTTTTCATTTCTGACATCTTCGATCCCTTTGTGTAGATCTAAATTTCCATCTGACATCATTTTCCTTCTGCCTGAAGGACTTCTTTTAAAATTTCATACAGTGCTTGTCTATTGGTAATAAATTATCTCAGCTTTTGTATGCCTGAAAAAGTCTTTATTTTACCTTCATTTTTAAAACCTGTTTTCACAGGGCATAGATTCTAAATTGTCACTCCCCCACCCCTTCTGTACTTTAAAGATGCAGCTCCAGACCGGGTGCCGTGGCTCACACCTGTGATCCCAGCACTCTGGGAGGCCGAGGCAGGAGGATTGCTTGAGGTCAGGAGTTTGAGACCAGGCTGAGCAAGAGCGAGAGCCCATCTCTGTTAAAAATAGAAAAATTAGCCAGCTGTGGTGGCACAGCTGTAATCCCAGATACTTGGGAGGCTGAGGCAGGAGAATCGCTTGAGTCCAGGAGTCTGAGGTTGCTGTGAGCTAGGCTGATTCTAGCCCAGGTGACAGAGTGAGACTCTGTCTCAAAAAAAAAAAAAAAAAAAAAAAAAATGCAGCTCCAATGTCTTGTGACTTGTGTTGTCTCTGATGAGAAGTCTGCAGTCATCCTTATGTGTGCATGTTCCTGTGTACTGAGTGTGTCTTTTTCTCTGGCTGCTTGTAAGATTTTTTTTCTCACAATTTGATTATGTTGTGCCTTGGTGTGTTTTCTTTGCTTGAGCTTCATTGATCTTCTTGGATTTGTGGTTTATTGATTTCGTTAAATTGTTAAAAAATT